>NC_034186.2:21305511-21628011 GCF_002021735.2 Oncorhynchus kisutch | reverse complement strand
GAATAGGGTGCCATTTGGGGTGCAAGCCTGTGTGTTCAGGCAGAGGCAAGGGTAATGGTCTGGTGGTGGGAGGCTGGAGGAGAAAGGGGGGCTTCAGCTGGAAGTATATAAACCCTGGAGCTGTATGTATAGAAAACCAAACTGCTGTTGTTTTGGATGGCAGCATGCTCAACAGAGTTCGTAGTTAAAGATGCACTCTGGAACTTTTGTATAACCTTAGCCAGTAGTTTTGAAAGTGGTGCCAGAGAGGAATAGGCAAAGCGAGACGATTTACTCTGCCCAAAATCTGCCCTTGGGAGATAAGCCCTTTTTGTACGCATGTCTATGAGAGAGTATCGAATTACGTGAGGCTTATTTGATCAAATAGGCTGTTACAAATGCACTAATATAATTCACGTGACATTCTGCCTTTGAGAAAAACTTTGAGAAAAACAACTTAGTTGTGCATGTTGTTCACATGCGTATCTGCCCTCTTATTGGCAGAATGGTCCCATCTGATCTCGCTTGGCTTTAATCATTGAGGACATGTATTTCCATTGTTAGAGCGGTCACTCGGCTATCTTGTCAATATAATAGATCATCTTTGGTGGTGATCACAAGCCACTCCATTTCGTATGACATGTTCAATCTCCCAAAAAACATATACAGTATATATATATATATATATATTTCTTTTTCAATTCATATGATATATGCAGGTGGAATCGCCGTGTTAACTGACATAAGACAATGCATGAAATGAGAAGTGCGGTATGGTGTTACTCCAGTGATTTCATTACTTTAAGTCCTTCACCTTGTCACCCATTTCAAATTACTCTAGCATGGTGCCCTGCCATCAGTCCTAACCTTGAGGTTGTCATTGAGCAATGTCACAAGTGTAGTGTATTTCTGGAGTCGGACTGCAATGAAAGAAAGTGCTGCTAAAATGATTACTGTTCCACTTGATCATTCTCAGCTAAATCATCATCTCAGGTATTTCACATCGGCAGGACGCTGTGGAATTGTTATAATTGAGTTATTTCACTCAAACAAACAAAAACCTGTTCTGTTAAATTACACTCCCTCTGTCAGAGGAAATCTGTAATTCAGTATGCCTAATTAGGAACTGAACGCTTTTAATACACTATACAAGATTGATGAATCATTTTTAGAATTAATTTAAACTGTGATAGACTCGCCCTTCATCCCCACGATGCTACTGTTCATTAGCGAACATTAGTCCCATAGTCTGTCAGTAAACACTGTCATAACTCTGTCACAACAAACTGTTTAGAGAATAACTACTCTTTCTATGGGTCTCTGTTTGATCCTCACAGAGCAATCAGCCAGTCAGAGGATATTTATAGATAGCTACCTCAATCTTCACAGCAATTAATATTCCTCTTGCAAATGAAGGAGCTCTGTCTTCTAATTCCGTCAGTATATCCGAGGCTGGGTGTTGTTGATTAGTGATTGTATTGCTGCTGGTTGGTAAACTTCTTTGAGCATGTTACCCCATTCCCTCAATCACATGACTGATCTATCACTCCAAATAAGCCATGCGTCCCAAATGGCAGAATGTTCAAGTTTCAACTTCTATCAGCTGTATGTGCAGGAGACACATGGTCTACACCATCCAATGAAATGCTCACTTGCAGGTTCCTTCTTAACAATGCAACAACAATAATAAATAATAAGGGACAAGAGTACGAACATAAAGTCAAAGGATCAGTAGAAGAGAAGAAACATTTGAACTGAAGTATAATAGAGGAAGGCACAATGTATAGTCTAAAATGTACTGTGTTTTGGGGAAGGAGGGATTGGGGAGCAAATGTATAGTCTAAAATGTACTGTGTTTTGGGGAAGGAGGGATTGGGGAGCAAATGTATAGTCTAAAATGTACTGTGTTTTGGGGAAGGAGGGATTGGGGAGCAAATGTATAGTCTAAAATGTACTGTGTTTTGGGGAAGGAGGGATTGGGGAGCAAATGTATAGTCTAAAATGTACTGTGTTTTGGGGAAGGAGGGATTGGGGAGCAAATGTATAGTCTAAAATGTACTGTGTTTTGGGGAAGGAGGGATTGGGGAGCAAATGTATAGTCTAAAATGTACTGTGTTTTGGGGAAGGAGGGATTGGGGAGCAAATGTATAGTCTAAAATGTACTGTGTTTTGGGGAAGGAGGGATTGGGGAGCAAATGTATAGTCTAAAATGTACTGTGTTTTGGGGAAGGAGGGATTGGGGAGCAAATGTATAGTCTAAAATGTACTGTGTTTTGGGGAAGGAGGGATTGGGGAGCAAATGTATAGTCTAAAATGTACTGTGTTTTGGGGAAGGAGGGATTGGGGAGCAAATGTATAGTCTAAAATGTACTGTGTTTTGGGGAAGGAGGGATTGGGGAGCAAATGTATAGTCTAAAATGTACTGTGTTTTGGGGAAGGAGGGATTGGGGAGCAAATGTATAGTCTAAAATGTACTGTGTTTTGGGGAAGGAGGGATTGGGGAGCTAATGTATAGTCTAAAATGTACTGTGTTTTGGGGAAGGAGGGATTGGGGAGCAAATGTATAGTCTAAAATGTACTGTGTTTTGGGGAAGGAGGGATTGGGGAGCAAATGTATAGTCTAAAATGTACTGTGTTTTGGGGAAGGAGGGATTGGGGAGCAAATGTATAGTCTAAAATGTACTGTGTTTTGGGGAAGGAGGGATTGGGGAGCAAATGTATAGTCTAAAATGTACTGTGTTTTGGGGAAGGAGGGATTGGGGAGCAAATGTATAGTCTAAAATGTACTGTGTTTTGGGGAAGGAGGGATTGGGGAGCAAATGTATAGTCTAAAATGTACTGTGTTTTGGGGAAGGAGGGATTGGGGAGCAAATGTATAGTCTAAAATGTACTGTGTTTTGGGGAAGGAGGGATTGGGGAGCAAATGTATAGTCTAAAATGTACTGTGTTTTGGGGAAGGAGGGATTGGGGAGCAAATGTATAGTCTAAAATGTACTGTGTTTTGGGGAAGGAGGGATTGGGGAGCAAATGTATAGTCTAAAATGTACTGTGTTTTGGGGAAGGAGGGATTGGGGAGCAAATGTATAGTCTAAAATGTACTGTGTTTTGGGGAAGGAGAACTTGGGGAGCAAATGCTTAAATTGTGTGAACAACGGAGCAATCATAATAATTGCCTGGTAGCAGCAGTGAAGATGTTTGACTAGCATGAAGTTGTGTGTGTCTGCGTTTGGGTGCGGGTGTGAGTGTGTGTGAGTGTGTGTGGGTGGGTGTGTGCGGTTGTGTGCGTGCGTGCGTGCACGAGTGAGTAGGTGAGAGTGAACGTGTGCAAAGGTGAGGAGAATCAGACCAGGTTGGTGGTCAGTCCAATATTGTCACGCCCTGACATTGGAGATCATTTTTATGTCTCTATGTTGGTTTGGTCAGGGCGTGAGTTGGGGTGGGCATTTCTATGTTTTGTGTTTCTATGATTTTCTATCTCTATGTTTTGGCCGGGTATGGTTCTCAATCAGGGACAGCTGTCTATCGTTGTCTCTGATTGGGAACCATACTTAGGTACCCTTTTTCCCACCTGTGTTTGTGGGATGTTGACTTTCTTTGTGGCACTTAGCCTTAAGCTTCACGGTTTTGTTTTGTAGTGTGTACTCTTTTGTTCAGCGTCTTTTTCTTAATTAAAGAACATGTACTCTCAAAACGCTGCACCTTAGTCAGCTCCTTTCATCAGCTGTGACAAATATAGCAGGTGGTCAGTCCTATATAGCAGGTGGTTAGTCCTATATAGCAGGTGGTCAGTCCTATATAGCAGGTGGTCAGTCCTATATAGCAGGTGGTCAGTCCTATATAGCAGTTTGTCAGTCCTATATAGCAGGTGGTCAGTCCTATATAGCAGGTGTTCAGTCCTATATAGCAGCTGGTCAGTCCTATATAGCAGGTGGTCAGTCCTATATAGCAGGTGGTCAGTCCTATATAGCAGTTTGTCAGTACTATATAGCAGGTGGTCAGTCCTATATAGCAGCTGGTCAGTCCAATATTGCAGGTGGTCAGTCCTATATAGCAGGTGGTCAGTCTTATATAGCAGGTGGTCAGTATTACATAGCAGGTGGTCAGTCCTATATAGCAGGTGGTCAGTATTATATAGCAGGTGGTCAGTCCTATGTAGCAGCTGGTCAGTATTATATAGCAAGTGGTCAGTCCTATATAGTAGGTGTTATGTCCTATATAGCAGGTGGTCAGTCCTATATAGCAGGTGGTCAGTCCTATATAGCAGTTGGTCAGTCCTATATAGCAGGTGGTCAGTCCTATATAGCAGGTGATCAGTCCTCTATAGCAGGTGGTCAGTCCTCTATAGCAGGTGGTCAGTCCAATATAGCAGATGGTCAGTCCTCTATAGCAGATGGTCAGTCCTATATAGCAGATGGTCAGTCCTATATAGCAGATGGTCAGTCCTATATTTTAAGTGGTCAGTCCAATATAGCAGGTGGTAAGTCCAATATAGCAGTTTGTCAGTACTATATAGCAGGTGGTCAGTCCTATATAGTAGGTGGTCAGTCCTATATAGCAGCTGGTCAGTCCTATATAGCAGGTGGTCTGTCCTATATAGCAGTTTGTCAGTCGTATATAAAAGTTTGTCAGTCCTATATAGCAGGTGGTCAGTCCTATATAGCAGGTGGTCAGTCCTATATAGCAGGTGGTCAGTCCTATATAGCAGGTGGTCAGTCCTCTATAGCATTTGGTCAGTCCTATATAGCAGTTTGTCAGTCCTATATAGCAGGTGGTCAGTCCTATATAGCAGTTTGTCAGTCCTATATAGCAGATGGTCAGTCCTATATAGCAGGTGGTCAGTCATATATAGCAGGTGGTCAGTCCTATATAGCAGGTGGTCAGTCCTATATAGCAGTTTGTCAGTCCTATAGAGCAGGTGGTCAGTCCTATATAGCAGGTGGTCAGTCATATATAGCAGGTGGTCAGTCCTATATAGTAGTTTGTCAGTCCTATATAGCAGGTGGTCAGTCCTATATAGCAGTTTGTCAGTCCTATATAGCAGTTTGTCAGTCCTATATAGCAGGTGGTCAGTCATATATAGCAGGTGGTCAGTCCTATATAGCAGGTGGTCAGTCCTATATAGCAGGTTGTCATTCCTATATAGCAGGTGGTCAGTCCTATATAGTAGGTGGTCAGTCCTATATAGCAGTTTGTCAGTCCTATATAGCAGTTTGTCAGTCCTATATAGCAGGTGGTCAGTCATATATAGTAGGTGGTCAGTCCTATATAGCAGTTTGTCAGTCCTATATAGCAGTTTGTCAGTCCTATATAGCAGTTTGTCAGTCCTATATAGCAGGTGGTCAGTCATATATAGCAGGTGGTCAGTCCTATATAGCAGGTGGTCAGTCCTATATAGCAGGTTGTCAGTCCTATATAGCAGCTGGTCAGTCCTATATAGCAGGTGGTCTGTCCTATATAGCAGGTGGTCAGTCCTATATAGCAGGTGGTCAGTCCTATGTAGCAGGTGGTCAGTCCTGTATAGCAGGTGGTCAGTCCTATATAGCAGGTGGTCAGTCCTATATAGCAGGTGGTCAGTCCTATATAGTAGGTGTTCTGTCCTATATAGCAGGTGGTCAGTCCTTAATTAATAGCAGGTGTTCAGTCCTATATAGCAGGTGGTCAGTCCTATATAGCAGGTGGTCAGTCCTATATAGCAGTTGGTCAGTCCTATATAGCAGGTGGTCAGTCCTATATAGCAGGTGATCAGTCCTCTATAGCAGGTGGTCAGTACTCTATAGCAGGTGGTCAGTCCAATATAGCAGATGGTCAGTCCTCTATAGCAGGTGGTCAGTCCTTTATAGCAGATGGTCAGTCCTATATAGCAGATGGTCAGTCCTATATTTTAAGTGGTCAGTCCAATATAGCAGGTGGTAAGTCCAATATAGCAGTTTGTCAGTACTATATAGCAGGTGGTCAGTCCTATATACTAGGTGGTCAGTCCTATATAGCAGCTGGTCAGTCCTATATAGCAGGTGGTCTGTCCTATATAGCAGGTGGTCAGTCCTATATAGCAGGTGGTCAGTCCTATATAGCACCTGGTCAGTCCTATATAGCAGATGGTCAGTCCTATATGGCAGGTGGTCAGTCCTATATAGCAGATGGTCAGTCCTATATAGCAGCTGGTCAGTCCTATATAGCAGATGGTCAGTCCTCTATAGCAGGTGGTCAGTCCTAATTAGCAGGTGGTCAGTCCTATATAGCAGGTGGTCAGTCCTATGTAGCAGGTGGTCAGTCCTGTATAGCAGGTGGTCAGTCCCATATAGCAGGTGGTCAGTCCTATATAGCAGGTAGTCAGTCCTATATAGCAGGTGGTCAGTCCTATATAGCAGGTGGTCAGTCCTATATAGCAGGTGGTCAGTCCTATGTAGTAGGTGGTCAGTACTGTATAGCAGGTGGTCAGTCCTATATAGCAGGTGATCAGTCCTCTATAGCAGGTGGTCAGTACTCTATAGCAAGTGGTCAGTCCAATATAGCAGATGGTCAGTCCTCTATAGCAGGTGGTCAGTCCTTTATAGCAGATGGTCAGTCCTATATAGCAGATGGTCAGTCCTATATTTTAAGTGGTCAGTCCAATATAGCAGGTGGTAAGTCCAATATAGCAGTTTGTCAGTACTATATAGCAGGTGGTCAGTGCTATATACTAGGTGGTCAGTCCTATATAGCAGCTGGTCAGTCCTATATAGCAGGTGGTCTGTCCTATATAGCAGGTGGTCAGTCCTATATAGCAGGTGGTCAGTCCTATATAGCACCTGGTCAGTCCTATATAGCAGATGGTCAGTCCTATATGGCAGGTGGTCAGTCCTATATAGCAGGTGGTCAGTCCTATGTAGTAGGTGGTCAGTACTGTATAGCAGGTGGTCAGTCCTATATAGCAGGTGGTCAGTCCTATATAGCAGGTGGTCAGTCCTATATAGCAGGTGGTCAGTCATATATAGTAGGTGTTCTGTCCTATATAGCAGGTGGTCAGTCCTTAATTAATAGCAGGTGGTCAGTCCTATATAGCAGGTGGTCAGTCCTATATAGCAGGTGGTCAGTCCTATATAGCAGTTGGTCAGTCCTATATAGCAGGTGGTCAGTCCTATATAGCAGGTGATCAGTCCTCTATAGCAGGTGATCAGTCCTCTATAGCAGGTGGTCAGTCCAATATAGCAGATGGTCAGTCCTCTATAGCAGGTGGTCAGTCCTTTATAGCAGATGGTCAGTCCTATATAGCAGATGGTCAGTCCTATATTTTAAGTGGTCAGTCCAATATAGCAGGTGGTAAGTCCAATATAGCAGTTTGTCAGTCCTATATAGCAGGTTGTCAGTCCTATATAGCAGCTGGTCAGTCCTATATAGCAGGTGGTCTGTCCTATATAGCAGGTGGTCAGTCCTATATTGCAGGTGGTCAGTCCTACATAGCAGGTGGTCAGTCCTATATAGCAGGTGGTCAGTCCTATATAGCACCTGGTCAGTCCTATATAGCAGATGGTCAGTCCTATATGGCAGGTGGTCAGTCCTATATAGCACATGGTCAGTCCTGTATAGCAGCTGGTCAGTCCTATATAGCAGATGGTCAGTCCTCTATAGCAGGTGGTCAGTCCTATATAGCAGGTGGTCAGTCCTATATAGCAGGTGGTCAGTCCTATGTAGCAGGTGGTCAGTCCTGTATAGCAGGTGGTCAGTCCTATATAGCAGGTGGTCAGTCCTATATAGCAGGTGGTCAGTCCTATATAGCTGGTGGTCAGTCCTATATAGCACCTGGTCAGTCCTATATAGCAGATGGTCAGTCCTATATGGCAGGTGGTCAGTCCTATATAGCAGATGGTCAGTCCTATATAGCAGCTGGTAAGTCCTATATAGCAGGTGGTCAGTCCTATATAGCAGGTGGTCAGTCCTATATAGCAGGTGGTCAGTCCTCTATAGCAGGTGGTCAGTCCTATATAGCAGGTGGTCAGTCCTATATAGCAGGTGGTCAGTCCTATATAGCAGCTGGTAAGTCCTATATAGCAGATGGTCAGTCCTATATAGCAGGTGGTCAGTCCTATATAGCAGGTGGTCAGTCCTCTATAGCAGGTGGTCAGTCCTATATAGCAGGTGGTCAGTCCTATATAGCAGGTGGTCAGTCCTATGTAGCAGGTGGTCAGTCCTGTATAGCAGGTGGTCAGTCCTAAATAAGCAGGTGGTCAGTCCTATATAGCAGGTAGTCAGTCCTATATAGCAGGTGGTCAGTCCTATATAGCAGTTTGTCAGTCCTATATAGCAGGTGGTCAGTCCTATATAGCAGGTGGTCAGTCCTATATAGCAGTTTGTCAGTACTATATAGCAGGTGGTCAGTCCTATATAGCAGCTGGTCAGTCCAATATAGCAGGTGGTCAGTTCTATAGAGCAGGTGGTCAGTCCTATATAGCAGCTGGTCAGTCCTATATTGCAGGTGGTTAGTCCTATATAGCAGGTGGTCAGTCTTATATAGCAGGTGGTCAGTATTACATAGCAGGTGGTCAGTCCTATATAGCAGGTGGTCAGTATTATATAGCAGGTGGTCAGTCCTATGTAGCAGCTGGTCAGTATTATATAGCAAGTGGTCAGTCCTATATAGTAGGTGTTATGTCCTATATAGCAGGTGGTCAGTCCTTAATTAATTGCCGTTGGTCAGTCCTATATAGCAGGTGGTCTGTCCTATATAGTAGGTTGTCTGTCCTATATAGCAGGTGGTCAGTCCTATATAGCAGGTGGTCAGTCCTATGTAGCAGGTGGTCAGTCCTGTATAGCAGGTGGTCAGTCCTATATAGCAGGTGGTCAGTCCTATATAGCAGGTGGTCAGTCCTATATAGCTGGTGGTCAGTCCTATATAGCACCTGGTCAGTCCTATATAGCAGATGGTCAGTCCTATATGGCAGGTGGTCAGTCCTATATAGCAGATGGTCAGTCCTATATAGCAGCTGGTAAGTCCTATATAGCAGGTGGTCAGTCCTATATAGCAGGTGGTCAGTCCTATATAGCAGGTGGTCAGTCCTCTATAGCAGGTGGTCAGTCCTATATAGCAGGTGGTCAGTCCTATATAGCAGGTGGTCAGTCCTATATAGCAGCTGGTAAGTCCTATATAGCAGATGGTCAGTCCTATATAGCAGGTGGTCAGTCCTATATAGCAGGTGGTCAGTCCTCTATAGCAGGTGGTCAGTCCTATATAGCAGGTGGTCAGTCCTATATAGCAGGTGGTCAGTCCTATGTAGCAGGTGGTCAGTCCTGTATAGCAGGTGGTCAGTCCTAAATAAGCAGGTGGTCAGTCCTATATAGCAGGTAGTCAGTCCTATATAGCAGGTGGTCAGTCCTATATAGCAGTTTGTCAGTCCTATATAGCAGGTGGTCAGTCCTATATAGCAGGTGGTCAGTCCTATATAGCAGTTTGTCAGTACTATATAGCAGGTGGTCAGTCCTATATAGCAGCTGGTCAGTCCAATATAGCAGGTGGTCAGTTCTATAGAGCAGGTGGTCAGTCCTATATAGCAGCTGGTCAGTCCTATATTGCAGGTGGTTAGTCCTATATAGCAGGTGGTCAGTCTTATATAGCAGGTGGTCAGTATTACATAGCAGGTGGTCAGTCCTATATAGCAGGTGGTCAGTATTATATAGCAGGTGGTCAGTCCTATGTAGCAGCTGGTCAGTATTATATAGCAAGTGGTCAGTCCTATATAGTAGGTGTTATGTCCTATATAGCAGGTGGTCAGTCCTTAATTAATTGCCGTTGGTCAGTCCTATATAGCAGGTGGTCTGTCCTATATAGTAGGTTGTCTGTCCTATATAGCAGGTGGTCAGTCCTATATAGCAGGTGGTCAGTCCTATGTAGCAGGTGGTCAGTCCGGTATAGCAGGTGGTCAGTCCTAAATAGCAGGTGGTCAGTCCTATATAGCAGGTAGTCAGTCCTATATAGCAGGTGGTCAGTCCTATATAGCAGGTGGTCAGTCCTATATTGCAGGTGGTCAGTCCTATATAGTAGTTTGTCAGTCCTATATAGCAGGTGGTCAGTCCTATACAGCAGTTTGTCAGTCCTATATTGCGGATGGTCAGTCCTATATAGCAGGTGGTCAGTCATATATAGCAGATGGTCAGTCCTATATAGCAGGTGGTCAGTCCTATATAGCAGGTGGTCAGTCCTATATAGCAGGTGGTCTGTCCTATATAGCAGGTGGTCAGTCCTATATAGCAGGTGGTCAGTCCTATATAGCAGGTGGTCAGTCCTATATAGCAGGTGGTCAGTCCTATATAGTAGTTTGTCAGTCCCATATAGCAGGTGGTCAGTCCTATATAGCAGGTGGTCAGTCTTATATAGCAGGTGGTCAGTATTATATAGCAGGTGGTCAGTCCTATATAGCAGGTGGTCAGTATTATATAGCAGGTGGTCAGTCCTATGTAGCAGCTGGTCAGTATTATATAGCAAGTGGTCAGTCCTATATAGTAGGTGTTATGTCCTATATAGCAGGTGGTCAGTCCTTAATTAATTGCCGTTGGTCAGTCCTATATAGCAGGTGGTCTGTCCTATATAGTAGGTTGTCTGTCCTACATAGCAGGTGGTCAGTCCTATATTGCAGGTGGTTAGTCCTATATAGCAGGTGGTCAGTCTTATATAGCAGGTGGTCAGTATTACATAGCAGGTGGTCAGTCCTATATAGCAGGTGGTCAGTATTATATAGCAGGTGGTCAGTCCTATGTAGCAGCTGGTCAGTATTATATAGCAAGTGGTCAGTCCTATATAGTAGGTGTTATGTCCTATATAGCAGGTGGTCAGTCCTTAATTAATTGCCGTTGGTCAGTCCTATATAGCAGGTGGTCTGTCCTATATAGTAGGTTGTCTGTCCTATATAGCAGGTGGTCAGTCCTATATAGCAGGTGGTCAGTCCTATGTAGCAGGTGGTCAGTCCGGTATAGCAGGTGGTCAGTCCGGTATAGCAGGTGGTCAGTCCTATATAGCAGGTAGTCAGTCCTATATAGCAGGTGGTCAGTCCTATATAGCAGGTGGTCAGTCCTATATTGCAGGTGGTCAGTCCTATATAGTAGTTTGTCAGTCCTATATAGCAGGTGGTCAGTCCTATACAGCAGTTTGTCAGTCCTATATTGCAGATGGTCAATCCTATATAGCAGGTGGTCAGTCATATATAGCAGGTGGTCAGTCCAATATAGCAGGTGGTCAGTCCTATATAGCAGGTTGTCATTCCTATATAGCAGGTGGTCAGTCCTATATAGTAGGTGGTCAGTCCTATATAGCAGTTTGTCAGTCCTATATAGCAGTTTGTCAGTCCTATATAGCAGGTGGTCAGTCATATATAGTAGGTGGTCAGTCCTATATAGCAGTTTGTCAGTCCTATATAGCAGTTTGTCAGTCCTATATAGCAGTTTGTCAGTCCTATATAGCAGGTGGTCAGTCATATATAGCAGGTGGTCAGTCCTATATAGCAGGTGGTCAGTCCTATATAGCAGGTTGTCAGTCCTATATAGCAGCTGGTCAGTCCTATATAGCAGGTGGTCTGTCCTATATAGCAGGTGGTCAGTCCTATATAGCAGGTGGTCAGTCCTATGTAGCAGGTGGTCAGTCCTGTATAGCAGGTGGTCAGTCCTATATAGCAGGTGGTCAGTCCTATATAGCAGGTGGTCAGTCCTATATAGTAGGTGTTCTGTCCTATATAGCAGGTGGTCAGTCCTTAATTAATAGCAGGTGTTCAGTCCTATATAGCAGGTGGTCAGTCCTATATAGCAGGTGGTCAGTCCTATATAGCAGTTGGTCAGTCCTATATAGCAGGTGGTCAGTCCTATATAGCAGGTGATCAGTCCTCTATAGCAGGTGGTCAGTACTCTATAGCAGGTGGTCAGTCCAATATAGCAGATGGTCAGTCCTCTATAGCAGGTGGTCAGTCCTTTATAGCAGATGGTCAGTCCTATATAGCAGATGGTCAGTCCTATATTTTAAGTGGTCAGTCCAATATAGCAGGTGGTAAGTCCAATATAGCAGTTTGTCAGTACTATATAGCAGGTGGTCAGTCCTATATACTAGGTGGTCAGTCCTATATAGCAGCTGGTCAGTCCCTATATAGCAGGTGGTCTGTCCTATATAGCAGTGGTCAGTCCCTATATAGCAGGTGGGTCATTCCTATATGCACCTGGTCATCCATATCAGATTGTCAGTTCCTATATGGCAGTGTCCGTCCTTATATAGCGATGGTAGTCCCTATAAGCAACTGGTCAGTCCTATATAGCAGATGGTCAGTCCTCATAGCATGTGGTCAGTCCTAATTACAGTGGTCAGCCTATATGCAGTGTTCAGTTCCTATGTAGCAAGGTTGGTCATCCTGTATAGCAGGTGGTCCAGTCCCCCCCCCCCAATATAGCAAGGGGTGGTCAGTCCTATATAGCAGGTAGTCAGTCCCTATATAGCAGGTGGTCATTCCTATATAGCAGGTGGTCAGTCCTATATAGCAGGTGATCAGTCCTCTATAGCAGGTGGTCAGTACTCTATAGCAGGTGGTCAGTCCAATATAGCAGATGGTCAGTCCTCTATAGCAGGTGGTCAGTCCTTTATAGCAGATGGTCAGTCCTATATAGCAGATGGTCAGTCCTATATTTTAAGTGGTCAGTCCAATATAGCAGGTGGTCAGTCCAATATAGCAGTTTGTCAGTACTATATAGCAGGTGGTCAGTCCTATATACAGGTGGTCAGTCCTATATAGCAGGTGGTCAGTCCTATATAGCAGGTGGTCAGTCCTATATAGCAGGTGGTCAGTCCTATATAGCAGGTGGTCAGTCCTATATAGCAGGTGGTCAGTCCTATATAGCAGGTGGTCAGTCCTATATAGCAGGTGGTCAGTCCTATATAGCAGGTGGTCAGTCCTATATAGTAGGTGGTCAGTCCTATATAGCAGGTGGTCAGTCCTATATAGCAGGTGGTCAGTCCTATATAGCAGGTGGTCAGTCCTATATAGCAGGTGGTCAGTCCTATATAGTAGGTGTTCTGTCCTATATAGCAGGTGGTCAGTCCTTATTATAGCAGGTGGTCAGTCCTATATAGCAGGTGGTCAGTCCTATATAGCAGGTGGTCAGTCCTATATAGCAGCAGTTGTCAGTCCTATATAGCAGGTGGTCAGTCCTATATAGCAGGTGGTCAGTCCTCTATAGCAGGTGGTCAGTCCTCTATAGCAGGTGGTCAGTCCAATATAGCAGTGGTCAGTCCTATAGCAGGTGGTCAGTCCTATATAGCAGTGGTCAGTCCTATATAGCAGGTGGTCAGTCCTATATTTAAGTGGTCAGTCCAATATAGCAGGTGGTAAGTCCAATATAGCAGTGGTCAGTCCTATATAGCAGGTTGTCAGTCCTATATAGCAGCTGGTCAGTCCTATATAGCAGGTGGTCAGTCCTATATAGCAGGTGGTCAGTCCTATATAGCAGTGGTCAGTCCTATATAGCAGGTGGTCAGTCCTATATAGCAGGTGGTCAGTCCTATATAGCAGGTGGTCAGTCCTATATAGCAGTGGTCAGTCCTATATAGCAGGTGGTCAGTCCTATATAGCAGGTGGTCAGTCCTATATAGCAGCTGGTCAGTCCTATATAGCAGATGGTCAGTCCTCTATAGCAGGTGGTCAGTCCTATATAGCAGGTGGTCAGTCCTATATAGCAGGTGGTCAGTCCTATATAGCAGGTGGTCAGTCCTATATAGCAGGTGGTCAGTCCTATATAGCAGGTGGTCAGTCCTATATAGCAGGTGGTCAGTCCTATATAGCAGGTGGTCAGTCCTATATAGCAGGTGGTCAGTCCTATATAGCAGATGGTCAGTCCTATATGGCAGGTGGTCAGTCCTATATAGCAGGTGGTCAGTCCTATATAGCAGGTGGTCAGTCCTATATAGCAGGTGGTCAGTCCTATATAGCAGGTGGTCAGTCCTATATAGCAGGTGGTCAGTCCTCTATAGCAGGTGGTCAGTCCTATATAGCAGGTGGTCAGTCCTATATAGCAGGTGGTCAGTCCTATATAGCAGCTGGTAAGTCCTATATAGCAGATGGTCAGTCCTATATAGCAGGTGGTCAGTCCTATATAGCAGGTGGTCAGTCCTCTATAGCAGGTGGTCAGTCCTATATAGCAGGTGTCAGTCCTATATAGCAGGTGGTCAGTCCTATGTAGCAGGTGGTCAGTCCTGTATAGCAGGTGGTCAGTCCTAAATAGCAGGTGGTCAGTCCTATATAGCAGGTAGTCAGTCCTATATAGCAGGTGGTCAGTCCTATATAGCAGTTTGTCAGTCCTATATAGCAGGTGGTCAGTCCTATATAGCAGGTGGTCAGTCCTATATAGCAGTTTGTCAGTACTATATAGCAGGTGGTCAGTCCTATATAGCAGCTGGTCAGTCCAATATAGCAGGTGGTCAGTTCTATAGAGCAGGTGGTCAGTCCTATATAGCAGCTGGTCAGTCCTATATTGCAGGTGGTTAGTCCTATATAGCAGGTGGTCAGTCTTATATAGCAGGTGGTCAGTATTATATAGCAGGTGGTCAGTCCTATATAGCAGGTGGTCAGTATTATATAGCAGGTGGTCAGTCCTATGTAGCAGCTGGTCAGTATTATATAGCAAGTGGTCAGTCCTATATAGTAGGTGTTATGTCCTATATAGCAGGTGGTCAGTCCTTAATTAATTGCCGTTGGTCAGTCCTATATAGCAGGTGGTCTGTCCTATATAGTAGGTTGTCTGTCCTATATAGCAGGTGGTCAGTCCTATATAGCAGGTGGTCAGTCCTATGTAGCAGGTGGTCAGTCCGGTATAGCAGGTGGTCAGTCCTAATAGCAGGTGGTCAGTCCTATATAGCAGGTAGTCAGTCCTATATAGCAGGTGGTCAGTCCTATATAGCAGGTGGTCAGTCCTATATAGCAGGTGGTCAGTCCTATATAGCAGGTGGTCAGTCTATATAGCAGGAGGTGGTCAGTCCTATATAGCAGGTGTCAGTCCTATATAGCAGTTGGTCAGTCCTATATAGCAGGTGGTCAGTCCTATATAGCAGGTGGTCAGTCCTATATAGCAGGTGGTCAGTCCTATATAGCAGGTTGTCAGTCCTATATAGCAGGTGGTCAGTCCTATATAGCAGGTGGTCAGTCCTATATAGCAGGTGGTCAGTCCTATATAGCAGGTGGTCAGTCCTATATAGCAGGTGGTCAGTCCTATATAGCAGGTGGTCAGTCCTATATAGCAGGTGGTCAGTCCTATATAGCAGGTGGTCAGTCCTATATAGCAGTGGTCAGTCCTATATAGCAGGTGGTCAGTCCTATATAGCAGGTGGTCAGTCTATATAGCAGGTGGTCAGTCCTATATAGCAGGTGGTCAGTCCTATATAGCAGGTGGTCAGTCCTATATAGCAGGTGGTCAGTCCTATATAGCAGGTGGTCAGTCCTATATAGCAGGTGGTCAGTCCTATAGCAGGTGGTCAGTCCTATATAGCAGGTTGTCAGTCCTATATAGCAGGTGGTCAGTCCTATATAGCAGGTGGTCAGTCCTATATAGCAGGTGGTCAGTCCTATATAGCAGGTGGTCAGTCCTATATAGCAGGTGGTCAGTCCTATATAGCAGGTGTCAGTCCTATATAGCAGGTGGTCAGTCCTATATAGCAGGTGGTCAGTCCTATATAGCAGGTGGTCAGTCCTATATAGCAGTTTGTCAGTCCTATATAGCAGGTGGTCAGTCCTATATAGCAGTTTGTCAGTCCTATATAGCAGGTGGTCAGTCCTATATAGCAGGTGGTCAGTCCTATATAGCAGGTGGTCAGTCCTATATAGCAGTTGGTCAGTCCTATATAGCAGGTGGTCAGTCCTATATAGCAGGTGGTCAGTCCTATATAGCAGGTGGTCAGTCCTATATAGCAGGTGGTCAGTCCTATATAGCAGGTGGTCAGTCCTATATAGCAGGTGGTCAGTCCTATATAGCAGTTGTCAGTCCCATATAGCAGGTGGTCAGTCCTATATAGCAGGTGGTCAGTCCTATATAGCAGGTGGTCAGTATTATATAGCAGGTGGTCAGTCCTATATAGCAGGTGGTCAGTCCTATATAGCAGGTGGTCAGTCCTATATAGCAGGTGGTCAGTCCTATATAGCAGGTGGTCAGTCCTATATAGTAGGTGTCAGTCCTATATAGCAGGTGGTCAGTCCTCTATTGCAGGTTGGTCAGTCCTATATAGCAGGTGGTCAGTCCTATATAGCAGGTGGTCAGTCCTATATAGCAGGCTGGTCAGTCCTATATAGCAGATGGTCAGTCCTATATAGCAGGTGGTCAGTCCTATATAGCAGGTGGTCAGTCCTCTATAGCAGGTGGTCAGTCCTATATAGCAGGTGGTCAGTCCTATATAGCAGGTGGGCAGTCCTATGTAGCAGGTGGTCAGTCCTGTATAGCAGGTGGTCAGTCCTAAATAAGCAGGTGGTCAGTCCTATATAGCAGGTAGTCAGTCCTATATAGCAGGTGGTCAGTCCTATATAGGCAGTTTGTCAGTCCTATATAGCAGGTGGTCAGTCCTATATAGCAGGTGGTCAGTCCTATATAGCAGTTTGTCAGTACTATATAGCAGGTGGTCAGTCCTATATAGCAGCTGGTCAGTCCAATATAGCAGGTGGTCAGTTCTATAGAGCAGGTGGTCAGTCCTATATAGCAGCTGGTCAGTCTATATTGCAGGTGGTTAGTCCTATATAGCAGGTGGTCAGTCTTATATAGCAGGTGGTCAGTATTACATAGCAGGTGGTCAGTCCTATATAGCAGGTGGTCAGTATTATATAGCAGGTGGTCAGTCCTATGTAGCAGCTGGTCAGTATTATATAGCAAGTGGTCAGTCCTATATAGTAGGTGTTATGTCCTATATAGCAGGTGGTCAGTCCTTAATTAATTGCCGTTGGTCAGTCCTATATAGCAGGTGGTCTGTCCTATATAGTAGGTTGTCTGTCCTATATAGCAGGTGGTCAGTCCTATATAGCAGGTGGTCAGTCCTATGTAGCAGGTGGTCAGTCCGGTATAGCAGGTGGTCAGTCCTAAATAGCAGGTGGTCAGTCCTATATAGCAGGTAGTCAGTCCTATATAGCAGGTGATCAGTCCTCTATAGCAGGTGGTCAGTCCTATATAGCAGGTGGTCAGTCATATATAGCAGGTGGTCAGTCCTATATAGTAGTTTGTCAGTCCTAATTAGGAGGTGGTCAGTCCTATATAGCAGTTTGTCAGTCCTATATAGCAGTTTGTCAGTCCTATATAGCAGGTGGTCAGTCATATATAGCAGGTGGTCAAGTCCTATATAGCAGGTGGTCAGTCCTATATAGTAGTTTGTCAGTCCTAATTAGGAGGTGGGTCAGTCCTATAGCAGTTTGTCCGTCCTATATAGCAGTTTGTCAGTCCTATATAGCAGGTGGTCAGTCATATATAGCAGGTGGTCAAGTCCTATATAGCAGGTGGGGTCAGTCCTATATAGCAGGTTGTCAGTCCTATATAGCAGGTGGTCAGTCCTATATAGTAGGTGGTCAGTCTATATAGCAGGTGGTCAGTCCTATATAGCAGGTGGTCTGTCCTATATAGCAGGTTGGTCAGTCCTATATAGCAGGTGGTCAGTCCTATATAGCAGGTGGTCAGTCCTATATAGCAGGTTGGTCAGTCCTATATAGTAGTTTGTCAGTCCTATATAGCAGGTGGTCAGTCCTATATAGCAGGTGATAATTCCTATATAACAGGTTGGTCAGTCCTATATAGCAGTTGGTCAGTCCTATATAGCAGGTGGTCAGTAATATATAGCAGGTGGTCAGTCCTATATAACAGGTGGTCAGTCCTATATAGCAGGTAGTCAGTCCTCAATAGCAGTTGGTCAGTTCCTATTTAGCAGTTTGTCAGTCGTATATAAAACTTTGTCAGTCCTATATAGCAGGTGGTCAGTCCTATATAGCAGGTGGTCAGTCCTATATAGCAGGTGGTCAGTCCTCTATATCAGTTTGTCAGTCCTATATAGCAGTTTGTCAGTCCTATATAGCAGTTTGTCAGTCCTATATAGCAGGTGGTCAGTCCTATATAGCAGGTGGTCAGTCCTATATAGCAGTTTGTCAGTCCTATATAGCAGGTGGTCAGTCGTATATAGTTAGTGGTCAGTCCTATAAAGCAGCTGGTCAGTCCTATATAGCAGGTGGTCAACCTATATAGCAGTTTTTCAGTCCTATATAGCAGGTGGTCAGTCCTATATAGCAGGTGGTCAGTCCTATATAGCAGTTTCTCAGTACTATATAGCAGGTGGTCAGTCCTATATAGCAGGTGGTCAGTCCTATATAGCAGGTGGTCAGTCCTATATAGTAGTTTGTCAGTCCCATATAGCAGGTGGTCAGTCCTATATAGCAGGTGGTCAGTCTTATATAGCAGGTGGTCAGTATTATATAGCAGGTGGTCAGTCCTATATAGCAGGTGGTCAGTATTATATAGCAGGTGGTCAGTCCTATGTAGCAGCTGGTCAGTATTATATAGCAAGTGGTCAGTCCTATATAGTAGGTGTTATGTCCAATATAGCAGGTGGTCAGTCCTTAATTAATTGCCGTTGGTCAGTCCTATATAGCAGGTGGTCTGTCCTATATAGTAGGTTGTCTGTCCTACATAGCAGGTGGTCAGTCCTATATTGCAGGTGGTTAGTCCTATATAGCAGGTGGTCAGTCCTATATAGCAGGTGGTCAGTCCTCTATAGCAGGTGGTCAGTCCTATATAGCAGGTGGTCAGTCCTATATAGCAGGTGGTCAGTCCTATATAGCAGCTGGTAAGTCCTATATAGCAGATGGTCAGTCCTATATAGCAGGTGGTCAGTCCTATATAGCAGGTGGTCAGTCCTCTATAGCAGGTGGTCAGTCCTATATAGCAGGTGGTCAGTCCTATATAGCAGGTGGTCAGTCCTATGTAGCAGGTGGTCAGTCCTGTATAGCAGGTGGTCAGTCCTAAATAAGCAGGTGGTCAGTCCTATATAGCAGGTAGTCAGTCCTATATAGCAGGTGGTCAGTCCTATATAGCAGTTTGTCAGTCCTATATAGCAGGTGGTCAGTCCTATATAGCAGGTGGTCAGTCCTATATAGCAGTTTGTCAGTACTATATAGCAGGTGGTCAGTCCTATATAGCAGCTGGTCAGTCCAATATAGCAGGTGGTCAGTTCTATAGAGCAGGTGGTCAGTCCTATATAGCAGCTGGTCAGTCCTATATTGCAGGTGGTTAGTCCTATATAGCAGGTGGTCAGTCTTATATAGCAGGTGGTCAGTATTACATAGCAGGTGGTCAGTCCTATATAGCAGGTGGTCAGTATTATATAGCAGGTGGTCAGTCCTATGTAGCAGCTGGTCAGTATTATATAGCAAGTGGTCAGTCCTATATAGTAGGTGTTATGTCCTATATAGCAGGTGGTCAGTCCTTAATTAATTGCCGTTGGTCAGTCCTATATAGCAGGTGGTCTGTCCTATATAGTAGGTTGTCTGTCCTATATAGCAGGTGGTCAGTCCTATATAGCAGGTGGTCAGTCCTATGTAGCAGGTGGTCAGTCCGGTATAGCAGGTGGTCAGTCCTAAATAGCAGGTGGTCAGTCCTATATAGCAGGTAGTCAGTCCTATATAGCAGGTGATCAGTCCTCTATAGCAGGTGGTCAGTCCTATATAGCAGGTGGTCAGTCATATATAGCAGGTGGTCAGTCCTATATAGTAGTTTGTCAGTCCTAATTAGGAGGTGGTCAGTCCTATATAGCAGTTTGTCAGTCCTATATAGCAGTTTGTCAGTCCTATATAGCAGGTGGTCAGTCATATATAGCAGGTGGTCAAGTCCTATATAGCAGGTGGTCAGTCCTATATAGCAGGTTGTCAGTCCTATATAGCAGGTGGTCAGTCCTATATAGTAGGTGGTCAGTCCTATATAGCAGGTGGTCAGTCCTATATAGCAGGTGGTCTGTCCTATATAGCAGGTGGTCAGTCCTATATAGCAGGTGGTCAGTCCTATATAGCAGGTGGTCAGTCCTATATAGCAGGTGGTCAGTCCTATATAGTAGTTTGTCAGTCCTATATAGCAGGTGGTCAGTCCTATATAGCAGGTGATAATTCCTATATAACAGGTGGTCAGTCCTATATAGCAGTTGGTCAGTCCTATATAGCAGGTGGTCAGTAATATATAGCAGGTGGTCAGTCCTATATAACAGGTGGTCAGTCCTATATAGCAGGTAGTCAGTCCTCAATAGCAGTTGGTCAGTCCTATTTAGCAGTTTGTCAGTCGTATATAAAACTTTGTCAGTCCTATATAGCAGGTGGTCAGTCCTATATAGCAGGTGGTCAGTCCTATATAGCAGGTGGTCAGTCCTCTATATCAGTTTGTCAGTCCTATATAGCAGTTTGTCAGTCCTATATAGCAGTTTGTCAGTCCTATATAGCAGGTGGTCAGTCCTATATAGCAGGTGATCAGTCCTATATAGCAGTTTGTCAGTCCTATATAGCAGGTGGTCAGTCGTATATAGTTAGTGGTCAGTCCTATAAAGCAGCTGGTCAGTCCTATATAGCAGGTGGTCAACCTATATAGCAGTTTTTCAGTCCTATATAGCAGGTGGTCAGTCCTATATAGCAGGTGGTCAGTCCTATATAGCAGTTTCTCAGTACTATATAGCAGGTGGTCAGTCCTATATAGCAGCTGGTCAGTCCAATATAGCAGGTGGTCAGTCCTATAGAGCAGGTGGTCAGTCCTATATAGCAGCTGGTCAGTCCTATATTGCAGGTGGTCAGTCCTATATAGCAGGTGGTCAGTCTTATATAGCAGGTGGTCAGTATTATATAGCAGGTGGTCAGTCCTATGTAGCAGGTGGTCAGTCCGGTATAGCAGGTGGTCAGTCCTAAATAGTAGGTGGTCAGTCCTATATAGCAGGTAGTCAGTCCTATATAGCAGGTGGTCAGTCCTATATAGCAGGTGGTCAGTCCTATATTGCAGGTGGTCAGTCCTATATAGTAGTTTGTCAGTCCTATATAGCAGGTGGTCAGTCCTATACAGCAGTTTGTCAGTCCTATATTGCAGATGGTCAGTCCTATATAGCAGGTGGTCAGTCATATATAGCAGGTGGTCAGTCCTATATAGCAGGTGGTCAGTCCTATATAGCAGTTTGTCAGTCCTATAGAGCAGGTGGTCAGTCCTATATAGCAGGTGGTCAGTCATATATAGCAGGTGGTCAGTCCTATATAGTAGTTTGTCAGTCCTAATTAGCAGGTGGTCAGTCCTATATAGCAGTTTGTCAGTCCTATATAGCAGTTTGTCAGTCCTATATAGCAGGTGGTCAGTCATATATAGCAGGTGGTCAAGTCCTATATAGCAGGTGGTCAGTCCTATATAGCAGGTTGTCAGTCCTATATAGCAGGTGGTCAGTCCTATATAGTAGGTGGTCAGTCCTATATAGCAGGTGGTCAGTCCTATATAGCAGGTGGTCTGTCCTATATAGCAGGTGGTCAGTCCTATATAGCAGGTGGTCAGTCCTATATAGCAGGTGGTCAGTCCTATATAGCAGGTGGTCAGTCCTATATAGTAGTTTGTCAGTCCTATATAGCAGGTGGTCAGTCCTATATAGCAGGTGATAATTCCTATATAACAGGTGGTCAGTCCTATATAGCAGTTGGTCAGTCCTATATAGCAGGTGGTCAGTAATATATAGCAGGTGGTCAGTCCTATATAACAGGTGGTCAGTCCTATATAGCAGGTAGTCAGTCCTCAATAGCAGTTGGTCAGTCCTATTTAGCAGTTTGTCAGTCGTATATAAAACGTTGTCAGTCCTATATAGCAGGTGGTCAGTCCTATATAGCAGGTGGTCAGTCCTATATAGCAGGTGGTCAGTCCTCTATAGCAGTTTGTCAGTCCTATATAGCAGTTTGTCAGTCCTATATAGCAGTTTGTCAGTCCTATATAGCAGGTGGTCAGTCCTATATAGCAGTTTGTCAGTCCTATATAGCAGGTGGTCAGTCGTATATAGTTAGTGGTCAGTCCTATAAAGCAGCTGGTCAGTCCTATATAGCAGGTGGTCAGTCCTATATAGCAGTTTCTCAGTACTATATAGCAGGTGTTCAGTCCTATATAGCAGCTGGTAAGTCCAATATAGCAGGTGGTCAGTCCTATAGAGCAGGTGGTCAGTCCTATATAGCAGCTGGTCAGTCCTATATTGCAGGTGGTCAGTCCTATATAGCAGGTGGTCAGTATTATATAGCAGGTGGTCAGTATTACATAGCAGGTGGTCAGTCCTATATAGCAGGTGGTCAGTATTATATAGCAGGTGGTCAGTCCTATGTAGCAGCTGGTCAGTATTATATAGCAAGTGGTCAGTCCTATATAGTAGGTGTTATGTCCTATATAGCAGGTGGTCAGTCCTTAATTAATTGCCGGTGGTCAGTCCTATATAGCAGGTGGTCTGTCCTATATAGCAGGTAGTCAGTCCTATATAGCAGGTGGTGAGTCCTATATTGCAGGTGGTCAGTCCTATATAGTAGTTTGTCAGTCCTATATAGCAGGTGGTCAGTCCTATACAGCAGTTTGTCAGTCCTATATTGCAGATGGTCAGTCCTATATAGCAGGTGGTCAGTCATATATAGCAGGTGGTCAGTCCTATATAGCAGGTGGTCAGTCCTATATAGCAGTTTGTCAGTCCTATAGAGCAGGTGGTCAGTCCTATATAGCAGGTGGTCAGTCATATATAGCAGGTGGTCAGTCCTATATAGTAGTTTGTCGTGTCGTAATTAGCAGGTGGTCAGTCCTATATAGCAGGTTGTCAGTCCTATATAGCAGGTTGTCAGTCCTATATAGCAGGTGGTCAGTCCTATATAGTAGGTGGTCAGTCCTATATAGCAGGTGGTCAGTCCTATATAGCAGGTGGTCTGTCCTATATAGCAGGTGGTCAGTCCTATATAGCAGGTGGTCAGTCCTATATAGCAGGTGGTCAGTCCTATATAGCAGGTGGTCAGTCCTATATAGTAGTTTGTCAGTCCTATATAGCAGGTGGTCAGTCCTATATAGCAGGTGATAATTCCTATATAACAGGTGGTCAGTCCTATATAGCAGTTGGTCAGTCCTATATAGCAGGTGGTCAGTAATATATAGCAGGTGGTCAGTCCTATATAACAGGTGGTCAGTCCTATATAGCAGGTAGTCAGTCCTCAATAGCAGTTGGTCAGTCCTATTTAGCAGTTTGTCAGTCGTATATAAAAGTTTGTCAGTCCTATATAGCAGGTGGTCAGTCCTATATAGCAGGTGGTCAGTCCTATATAGCAGGTGGTCAGTCCTCTATAGCAGTTTGTCAGTCCTATTTAGCAGTTTGTCAGTCGTATATAAAAGTTTGTCAGTCCTATAGCAGGTGGTCAGTCCTATATAGCTGGTGGTCAGTCCTATATAGCACCTGGTCAGTCCTATATAGCAGATGGTCAGTCCTATATGGCAGGTGGTCAGTCCTATATAGCAGATGGTCAGTCCTATATAGCAGCTGGTAAGTCCTATATAGCAGGTGGTCAGTCCTATATAGCAGGTGGTCAGTCCTATATAGCAGGTGGTCAGTCCTCTATAGCAGGTGGTCAGTCCTATATAGCAGGTGGTCAGTCCTATATAGCAGGTGGTCAGTCCTATATAGCAGCTGGTAAGTCCTATATAGCAGATGGTCAGTCCTATATAGCAGGTGGTCAGTCCTATATAGCAGGTGGTCAGTCCTCTATAGCAGGTGGTCAGTCCTATATAGCAGGTGGTCAGTCCTATATAGCAGGTGGTCAGTCCTATGTAGCAGGTGGTCAGTCCTGTATAGCAGGTGGTCAGTCCTAAATAAGCAGGTGGTCAGTCCTATATAGCAGGTAGTCAGTCCTATATAGCAGGTGGTCAGTCCTATATAGCAGTTTGTCAGTCCTATATAGCAGGTGGTCAGTCCTATATAGCAGGTGGTCAGTCCTATATAGCAGTTTGTCAGTACTATATAGCAGGTGGTCAGTCCTATATAGCAGCTGGTCAGTCCAATATAGCAGGTGGTCAGTTCTATAGAGCAGGTGGTCAGTCCTATATAGCAGCTGGTCAGTCCTATATTGCAGGTGGTTAGTCCTATATAGCAGGTGGTCAGTCTTATATAGCAGGTGGTCAGTATTACATAGCAGGTGGTCAGTCCTATATAGCAGGTGGTCAGTATTATATAGCAGGTGGTCAGTCCTATGTAGCAGCTGGTCAGTATTATATAGCAAGTGGTCAGTCCTATATAGTAGGTGTTATGTCCTATATAGCAGGTGGTCAGTCCTTAATTAATTGCCGTTGGTCAGTCCTATATAGCAGGTGGTCTGTCCTATATAGTAGGTTGTCTGTCCTATATAGCAGGTGGTCAGTCCTATATAGCAGGTGGTCAGTCCTATGTAGCAGGTGGTCAGTCCGGTATAGCAGGTGGTCAGTCCTAAATAGCAGGTGGTCAGTCCTATATAGCAGGTAGTCAGTCCTATATAGCAGGTGGTCAGTCCTATATAGCAGGTGGTCAGTCCTATATTGCAGGTGGTCAGTCCTATATAGTAGTTTGTCAGTCCTATATAGCAGGTGGTCAGTCCTATACAGCAGTTTGTCAGTCCTATATTGCAGATGGTCAGTCCTATATAGCAGGTGGTCAGTCATATATAGCAGGTGGTCAGTCCTATATAGCAGGTGGTCAATCCTATATAGCAGGTGGTCAGTCCTATATAGCAGGTGGTCTGTCCTATATAGCAGGTGGTCAGTCCTATATAGCAGGTGGTCAGTCCTATATAGCAGGTGGTCAGTCCTATATAGCAGGTGGTCAGTCCTATATAGTAGTTTGTCAGTCCCATATAGCAGGTGGTCAGTCCTATATAGCAGGTGGTCAGTCTTATATAGCAGGTGGTCAGTATTATATAGCAGGTGGTCAGTCCTATATAGCAGGTGGTCAGTATTATATAGCAGGTGGTCAGTCCTATGTAGCAGCTGGTCAGTAGTATATAGCAAGTGGTCAGTCCTATATAGTAGGTGTTATGTCCAATATAGCAGGTGGTCAGTCCTTAATTAATTGCCGTTGGTCAGTCCTATATAGCAGGTGGTCTGTCCTATATAGTAGGTTGTCTGTCCTACATAGCAGGTGGTCAGTCCTATATTGCAGGTGGTTAGTCCTATATAGCAGGTGGTCAGTCTTATATAGCAGGTGGTCAGTATTACATAGCAGGTGGTCAGTCCTATATAGCAGGTGGTCAGTATTATATAGCAGGTGGTCAGTCCTATGTAGCAGCTGGTCAGTATTATATAGCAAGTGGTCAGTCCTATATAGTAGGTGTTATGTCCTATATAGCAGGTGGTCAGTCCTTAATTAATTGCCGTTGGTCAGTCCTATATAGCAGGTGGTCTGTCCTATATAGTAGGTTGTCTGTCCTATATAGCAGGTGGTCAGTCCTATATAGCAGGTGGTCAGTCCTATGTAGCAGGTGGTCAGTCCGGTATAGCAGGTGGTCAGTCCGGTATAGCAGGTGGTCAGTCCTATATAGCAGGTAGTCAGTCCTATATAGCAGGTGGTCAGTCCTATATAGCAGGTGGTCAGTCCTATATTGCAGGTGGTCAGTCCTATATAGTAGTTTGTCAGTCCTATATAGCAGGTGGTCAGTCCTATACAGCAGTTTGTCAGTCCTATATTGCAGATGGTCAGTCCTATATAGCAGGTGGTCAGTCATATATAGCAGGTGGTCAGTCCAATATAGCAGGTGGTCAGTCCTATATAGCAGTTTGTCAGTCCTATAGAGCAGGTGGTCAGTCCTATATAGCAGGTGGTCAGTCATATATAGCAGGTGGTCAGTCCTATATAGTAGTTTGTCAGTCCTAATTAGGAGGTGGTCAGTCCTATATAGCAGTTTGTCAGTCCTATATAGCAGTTTGTCAGTCCTATATAGCAGGTGGTCAGTCATATATAGCAGGTGGTCAAGTCCTATATAGCAGGTGGTCAGTCCTATATAGCAGGTTGTCAGTCCTATATAGCAGGTGGTCAGTCCTATATAGTAGGTGGTCAGTCCTATATAGCAGGTGGTCAGTCCTATATAGCAGGTGGTCTGTCCTATATAGCAGGTGGTCAGTCCTATATAGCAGGTGGTCAGTCCTATATAGCAGGTGGTCAGTCCTATATAGCAGGTGGTCAGTCCTATATAGTAGTTTGTCAGTCCTATATAGCAGGTGGTCAGTCCTATATAGCAGGTGATAATTCCTATATAACAGGTGGTCAGTCCTATATAGCAGTTGGTCAGTCCTATATAGCAGGTGGTCAGTAATATATAGCAGGTGGTCAGTCCTATATAACAGGTGGTCAGTCCTATATAGCAGGTAGTCAGTCCTCAATAGCAGTTGGTCAGTCCTATTTAGCAGTTTGTCAGTCGTATATAAAACTTTGTCAGTCCTATATAGCAGGTGGTCAGTCCTATATAGCAGGTGGTCAGTCCTATATAGCAGGTGGTCAGTCCTCTATATCAGTTTGTCAGTCCTATATAGCAGTTTGTCAGTCCTATATAGCAGTTTGTCAGTCCTATATAGCAGGTGGTCAGTCCTATATAGCAGGTGGTCAGTCCTATATAGCAGTTTGTCAGTCCTATATAGCAGGTGGTCAGTCGTATATAGTTAGTGGTCAGTCCTATAAAGCAGCTGGTCAGTCCTATATAGCAGGTGGTCAACCTATATAGCAGTTTTTCAGTCCTATATAGCAGGTGGTCAGTCCTATATAGCAGGTGGTCAGTCCTATATAGCAGTTTCTCAGTACTATATAGCAGGTGGTCAGTCCTATATAGCAGCTGGTCAGTCCAATATAGCAGGTGGTCAGTCCTATAGAGCAGGTGGTCAGTCCTATATAGCAGCTGGTCAGTCCTATATTGCAGGTGGTCAGTCCTATATAGCAGGTGGTCAGTCTTATATAGCAGGTGGTCAGTATTATATAGCAGGTGGTCAGTCCTATGTAGCAGGTGGTCAGTCCGGTATAGCAGGTGGTCAGTCCTAAATAGTAGGTGGTCAGTCCTATATAGCAGGTAGTCAGTCCTATATAGCAGGTGGTCAGTCCTATATAGCAGGTGGTCAGTCCTATATTGCAGGTGGTCAGTCCTATATAGTAGTTTGTCAGTCCTATATAGCAGGTGGTCAGTCCTATACAGCAGTTTGTCAGTCCTATATTGCAGATGGTCAGTCCTATATAGCAGGTGGTCAGTCATATATAGCAGGTGGTCAGTCCTATATAGCAGGTGGTCAGTCCTATATAGCAGTTTGTCAGTCCTATAGAGCAGGTGGTCAGTCCTATATAGCAGGTGGTCAGTCATATATAGCAGGTGGTCAGTCCTATATAGTAGTTTGTCAGTCCTAATTAGCAGGTGGTCAGTCCTATATAGCAGTTTGTCAGTCCTATATAGCAGTTTGTCAGTCCTATATAGCAGGTGGTCAGTCATATATAGCAGGTGGTCAAGTCCTATATAGCAGGTGGTCAGTCCTATATAGCAGGTTGTCAGTCCTATATAGCAGGTGGTCAGTCCTATATAGTAGGTGGTCAGTCCTATATAGCAGGTGGTCAGTCCTATATAGCAGGTGGTCTGTCCTATATAGCAGGTGGTCAGTCCTATATAGCAGGTGGTCAGTCCTATATAGCAGGTGGTCAGTCCTATATAGCAGGTGGTCAGTCCTATATAGTAGTTTGTCAGTCCTATATAGCAGGTGGTCAGTCCTATATAGCAGGTGATAATTCCTATATAACAGGTGGTCAGTCCTATATAGCAGTTGGTCAGTCCTATATAGCAGGTGGTCAGTAATATATAGCAGGTGGTCAGTCCTATATAACAGGTGGTCAGTCCTATATAGCAGGTAGTCAGTCCTCAATAGCAGTTGGTCAGTCCTATTTAGCAGTTTGTCAGTCGTATATAAAACGTTGTCAGTCCTATATAGCAGGTGGTCAGTCCTATATAGCAGGTGGTCAGTCCTATATAGCAGGTGGTCAGTCCTCTATAGCAGTTTGTCAGTCCTATATAGCAGTTTGTCAGTCCTATATAGCAGTTTGTCAGTCCTATATAGCAGGTGGTCAGTCCTATATAGCAGGTGGTCAGTCCTATATAGCAGTTTGTCAGTCCTATATAGCAGGTGGTCAGTCGTATATAGTTAGTGGTCAGTCCTATAAAGCAGCTGGTCAGTCCTATATAGCAGGTGGTCAGTCCTATATAGCAGTTTCTCAGTACTATATAGCAGGTGTTCAGTCCTATATAGCAGCTGGTAAGTCCAATATAGCAGGTGGTCAGTCCTATAGAGCAGGTGGTCAGTCCTATATAGCAGCTGGTCAGTCCTATATTGCAGGTGGTCAGTCCTATATAGCAGGTGGTCAGTATTATATAGCAGGTGGTCAGTATTACATAGCAGGTGGTCAGTCCTATATAGCAGGTGGTCAGTATTATATAGCAGGTGGTCAGTCCTATGTAGCAGCTGGTCAGTATTATATAGCAAGTGGTCAGTCCTATATAGTAGGTGTTATGTCCTATATAGCAGGTGGTCAGTCCTTAATTAATTGCCGGTGGTCAGTCCTATATAGCAGGTGGTCTGTCCTATATAGCAGGTAGTCAGTCCTATATAGCAGGTGGTGAGTCCTATATTGCAGGTGGTCAGTCCTATATAGTAGTTTGTCAGTCCTATATAGCAGGTGGTCAGTCCTATACAGCAGTTTGTCAGTCCTATATTGCAGATGGTCAGTCCTATATAGCAGGTGGTCAGTCATATATAGCAGGTGGTCAGTCCTATATAGCAGGTGGTCAGTCCTATATAGCAGTTTGTCAGTCCTATAGAGCAGGTGGTCAGTCCTATATAGCAGGTGGTCAGTCATATATAGCAGGTGGTCAGTCCTATATAGTAGTTTGTCGTGTCGTAATTAGCAGGTGGTCAGTCCTATATAGCAGGTTGTCAGTCCTATATAGCAGGTTGTCAGTCCTATATAGCAGGTGGTCAGTCCTATATAGTAGGTGGTCAGTCCTATATAGCAGGTGGTCAGTCCTATATAGCAGGTGGTCTGTCCTATATAGCAGGTGGTCAGTCCTATATAGCAGGTGGTCAGTCCTATATAGCAGGTGGTCAGTCCTATATAGCAGGTGGTCAGTCCTATATAGTAGTTTGTCAGTCCTATATAGCAGGTGGTCAGTCCTATATAGCAGGTGATAATTCCTATATAACAGGTGGTCAGTCCTATATAGCAGTTGGTCAGTCCTATATAGCAGGTGGTCAGTAATATATAGCAGGTGGTCAGTCCTATATAACAGGTGGTCAGTCCTATATAGCAGGTAGTCAGTCCTCAATAGCAGTTGGTCAGTCCTATTTAGCAGTTTGTCAGTCGTATATAAAAGTTTGTCAGTCCTATATAGCAGGTGGTCAGTCCTATATAGCAGGTGGTCAGTCCTATATAGCAGGTGGTCAGTCCTCTATAGCAGTTTGTCAGTCCTATATAGCAGTTTGTCAGTCCTATATAGCAGTTTGTCAGTCCTATATAGCAGGTGGTCTGTCCTATATAGCAGGTAGTCAGTCCTATATAGCAGGTGGTGAGTCCTATATTGCAGGTGGTCAGTCCTATATAGTAGTTTGTCAGTCCTATATAGCAGGTGGTCAGTCCTATACAGCAGTTTGTCAGTCCTATATTGCAGATGGTCAGTCCTATATAGCAGGTGGTCAGTCATATATAGCAGGTGGTCAGTCCTATATAGCAGGTGGTCAGTCCTATATAGCAGTTTGTCAGTCCTATAGAGCAGGTGGTCAGTCCTATATAGCAGGTGGTCAGTCATATATAGCAGGTGGTCAGTCCTATATAGTAGTTTGTCGTGTCGTAATTAGCAGGTGGTCAGTCCTATATAGCAGGTTGTCAGTCCTATATAGCAGGTTGTCAGTCCTATATAGCAGGTGGTCAGTCCTATATAGTAGGTGGTCAGTCCTATATAGCAGGTGGTCAGTCCTATATAGCAGGTGGTCTGTCCTATATAGCAGGTGGTCAGTCCTATATAGCAGGTGGTCAGTCCTATATAGCAGGTGGTCAGTCCTATATAGCAGGTGGTCAGTCCTATATAGTAGTTTGTCAGTCCTATATAGCAGGTGGTCAGTCCTATATAGCAGGTGATAATTCCTATATAACAGGTGGTCAGTCCTATATAGCAGTTGGTCAGTCCTATATAGCAGGTGGTCAGTAATATATAGCAGGTGGTCAGTCCTATATAACAGGTGGTCAGTCCTATATAGCAGGTAGTCAGTCCTCAATAGCAGTTGGTCAGTCCTATTTAGCAGTTTGTCAGTCGTATATAAAAGTTTGTCAGTCCTATATAGCAGGTGGTCAGTCCTATATAGCAGGTGGTCAGTCCTATATAGCAGGTGGTCAGTCCTCTATAGCAGTTTGTCAGTCCTATATAGCAGTTTGTCAGTCCTATATAGCAGTTTGTCAGTCCTATATAGCAGTTTGTCAGTCCTATATAGCAGGTGGTCAGTCCTATATAGCAGGTGGTCAGTCCTATATAGCAGTTTGTCAGTCCTATATAGCAGGTGGTCAGTCGTATATAGTTAGTGGTCAGTCCTATAAAGCAGCTGGTCAGTCCTATATAGCAGGTGGTCAACCTATATAGCAGTTTTTCAGTCCTATATAGCAGGTGGTCAGTCCTATATAGCAGGTGGTCAGTCCTATATAGCAGTTTCTCAGTACTATATAGCAGGTGGTCAGTCCTATATAGCAGCTGGTCAGTCCAATATAGCAGGTGGTCAGTCCTATAGAGCAGGTGGTCAGTCCTATATAGCAGCTGGTCAGTCCTATATTGCAGGTGGTCAGTCCTATATAGCAGGTGGTCAGTCTTATATAGCAGGTGGTCAGTATTATATAGCAGGTGGTCAGTCCTATGTAGCAGGTGGTCAGTCCGGTATAGCAGGTGGTCAGTCCTAAATAGTAGGTGGTCAGTCCTATATAGCAGGTAGTCAGTCCTATATAGCAGGTGGTCAGTCCTATATAGCAGGTGGTCAGTCCTATATTGCAGGTGGTCAGTCCTATATAGTAGTTTGTCAGTCCTATATAGCAGGTGGTCAGTCCTATACAGCAGTTTGTCAGTCCTATATTGCAGATGGTCAGTCCTATATAGCAGGTGGTCAGTCATATATAGCAGGTGGTCAGTCCTATATAGCAGGTGGTCAGTCCTATATAGCAGTTTGTCAGTCCTATAGAGCAGGTGGTCAGTCCTATATAGCAGGTGGTCAGTCATATATAGCAGGTGGTCAGTCCTATATAGTAGTTTGTCAGTCCTAATTAGCAGGTGGTCAGTCCTATATAGCAGTTTGTCAGTCCTATATAGCAGTTTGTCAGTCCTATATAGCAGGTGGTCAGTCATATATAGCAGGTGGTCAAGTCCTATATAGCAGGTGGTCAGTCCTATATAGCAGGTTGTCAGTCCTATATAGCAGGTGGTCAGTCCTATATAGTAGGTGGTCAGTCCTATATAGCAGGTGGTCAGTCCTATATAGCAGGTGGTCTGTCCTATATAGCAGGTGGTCAGTCCTATATAGCAGGTGGTCAGTCCTATATAGCAGGTGGTCAGTCCTATATAGCAGGTGGTCAGTCCTATATAGTAGTTTGTCAGTCCTATAGCAGGTGGTCAGTCCTATATAGCAGGTGATAATTCCTATATAACAGGTGGTCAGTCCTATATAGCAGTTGGTCAGTCCTATATAGCAGGTGGTCAGTAATATATAGCAGGTGGTCAGTCCTATATAACAGGTGGTCAGTCCTATATAGCAGGTAGTCAGTCCTCAATAGCAGTTGGTCAGTCCTATTTAGCAGTTTGTCAGTCGTATATAAAACGTTGTCAGTCCTATATAGCAGGTGGTCAGTCCTATATAGCAGGTGGTCAGTCCTATATAGCAGGTGGTCAGTCCTCTATAGCAGTTTGTCAGTCCTATATAGCAGTTTGTCAGTCCTATATAGCAGTTTGTCAGTCCTATATAGCAGGTGGTCAGTCCTATATAGCAGGTGGTCAGTCCTATATAGCAGTTTGTCAGTCCTATATAGCAGGTGGTCAGTCGTATATAGTTAGTGGTCAGTCCTATAAAGCAGCTGGTCAGTCCTATATAGCAGGTGGTCAGTCCTATATAGCAGTTTCTCAGTACTATATAGCAGGTGTTCAGTCCTATATAGCAGCTGGTAAGTCCAATATAGCAGGTGGTCAGTCCTATAGAGCAGGTGGTCAGTCCTATATAGCAGCTGGTCAGTCCTATATTGCAGGTGGTCAGTCCTATATAGCAGGTGGTCAGTATTATATAGCAGGTGGTCAGTATTACATAGCAGGTGGTCAGTCCTATATAGCAGGTGGTCAGTATTATATAGCAGGTGGTCAGTCCTATGTAGCAGCTGGTCAGTATTATATAGCAAGTGGTCAGTCCTATATAGTAGGTGTTATGTCCTATATAGCAGGTGGTCAGTCCTTAATTAATTGCCGGTGGTCAGTCCTATATAGCAGGTGGTCTGTCCTATATAGCAGGTAGTCAGTCCTATATAGTAGTTTGTCAGTCCTATATTGCAGGTGGTCAGTCCTATATAGTAGTTTGTCAGTCCTATATAGCAGGTGGTCAGTCCTATACAGCAGTTTGTCAGTCCTATATTGCAGATGGTCAGTCCTATATAGCAGGTGGTCAGTCATATATAGCAGGTGGTCAGTCCTATATAGCAGGTGGTCAGTCCTATATAGCAGTTTGTCAGTCCTATAGAGCAGGTGGTCAGTCCTATATAGCAGGTGGTCAGTCATATATAGCAGGTGGTCAGTCCTATATAGTAGTTTGTCGTGTCGTAATTAGCAGGTGGTCAGTCCTATATAGCAGGTTGTCAGTCCTATATAGCAGGTTGTCAGTCCTATATAGCAGGTGGTCAGTCCTATATAGTAGGTGGTCAGTCCTATATAGCAGGTGGTCAGTCCTATATAGCAGGTGGTCTGTCCTATATAGCAGGTGGTCAGTCCTATATAGCAGGTGGTCAGTCCTATATAGCAGGTGGTCAGTCCTATATAGCAGGTGGTCAGTCCTATATAGTAGTTTGTCAGTCCTATATAGCAGGTGGTCAGTCCTATATAGCAGGTGATAATTCCTATATAACAGGTGGTCAGTCCTATATAGCAGTTGGTCAGTCCTATATAGCAGGTGGTCAGTAATATATAGCAGGTGGTCAGTCCTATATAACAGGTGGTCAGTCCTATATAGCAGGTAGTCAGTCCTCAATAGCAGTTGGTCAGTCCTATTTAGCAGTTTGTCAGTCGTATATAAAAGTTTGTCAGTCCTATATAGCAGGTGGTCAGTCCTATATAGCAGGTGGTCAGTCCTATATAGCAGGTGGTCAGTCCTCTATAGCAGTTTGTCAGTCCTATATAGCAGTTTGTCAGTCCTATATAGCAGTTTGTCAGTCCTATATAGCAGGTGGTCTGTCCTATATAGCAGGTAGTCAGTCCTATATAGCAGGTGGTGAGTCCTATATTGCAGGTGGTCAGTCCTATATAGTAGTTTGTCAGTCCTATATAGCAGGTGGTCAGTCCTATACAGCAGTTTGTCAGTCCTATATTGCAGATGGTCAGTCCTATATAGCAGGTGGTCAGTCATATATAGCAGGTGGTCAGTCCTATATAGCAGGTGGTCAGTCCTATATAGCAGTTTGTCAGTCCTATAGAGCAGGTGGTCAGTCCTATATAGCAGGTGGTCAGTCATATATAGCAGGTGGTCAGTCCTATATAGTAGTTTGTCGTGTCGTAATTAGCAGGTGGTCAGTCCTATATAGCAGGTTGTCAGTCCTATATAGCAGGTTGTCAGTCCTATATAGCAGGTGGTCAGTCCTATATAGTAGGTGGTCAGTCCTATATAGCAGGTGGTCAGTCCTATATAGCAGGTGGTCTGTCCTATATAGCAGGTGGTCAGTCCTATATAGCAGGTGGTCAGTCCTATATAGCAGGTGGTCAGTCCTATATAGCAGGTGGTCAGTCCTATATAGTAGTTTGTCAGTCCTATATAGCAGGTGGTCAGTCCTATATAGCAGGTGATAATTCCTATATAACAGGTGGTCAGTCCTATATAGCAGTTGGTCAGTCCTATATAGCAGGTGGTCAGTAATATATAGCAGGTGGTCAGTCCTATATAACAGGTGGTCAGTCCTATATAGCAGGTAGTCAGTCCTCAATAGCAGTTGGTCAGTCCTATTTAGCAGTTTGTCAGTCGTATATAAAAGTTTGTCAGTCCTATATAGCAGGTGGTCAGTCCTATATAGCAGGTGGTCAGTCCTATATAGCAGGTGGTCAGTCCTCTATAGCAGTTTGTCAGTCCTATATAGCAGTTTGTCAGTCCTATATAGCAGTTTGTCAGTCCTATATAGCAGGTGGTCAGTCCTATATAGCAGGTGGTCAGTCCTATATAGCAGTTTGTCAGTCCTATATAGCAGGTGGTCAGTCGTATATAGTTAGTGGTCAGTCCTATAAAGCAGCTGGTCAGTCCTATATAGCAGGTGGTCAGTCCTATATAGCAGTTTTTCAGTCCTATATAGCAGGTGGTCAGTCCTATATAGCAGGTGGTCCGTCCTATATAGCAGTTTCTCAGTACTATATAGCAGGTGGTCAGTCCTATATAGCAGCTGGTCAGTCCTATATAGCAGGTGGTCAGTCCTATATAGCAGGTGGTCAGTCTTATATAGCAGGTGGTCAGTATTATATAGCAGGTGGTCAGTCCTATATAGTAGGTGTTATTTCCTATATAGCAGGTGGTCAGTCCTTAATTAATTGCCGGTGGTCAGTCCTATATAGCAGGTGGTCTGTCCTATATAGTAGGTTGTCTGTCCTATATAGCAGGTGGTCAGTTCTCTATAGCAGGTGGTCAGTCCAATATAGCAGATGGTCAGTCCTCTATAGCAGGTGGTCAGTCCTATATAGCAGATGGTCAGTCCTATATAGCAGATGGTCAGTCCTATCTTGTAGGTGGTCAGTCTTAAATAGCAGGTGGTCAGTCCTATATAGCAGGTGGTCAGTCCTATATAGCAGCTGGTCAGTCCTATATAGCAGGTGGTCAGTCCTATATAGCAGGTGGTCAGTCCTATATAGTAGGTGGTCAGTCCTATATAGCAGCTGGTCAGTCCTATATAGCAGGTGGTCAGTCCTCTATAGCAGGTGGTCAGTCCATAATTAATAGCAGGTGGTCAGTCCTATATAGCAGGTAGTCAGTCCTCTATAGCAAGTGGTCAGTCCTCTATAGCCAGTGGTCAGTCCTATATAGCAGGTGGTCAGTCCTATATAGCAGCTGGTCAGTCCTATATAGCAGGTGGTCAGTCCTCTATAGCAGGTGGTCAGTCCATAATTAATAGCAGGTGGTCAGTCCTATATAGCAGGTGGTCAGTCCTCTATAGAAAGTGGTCAATCCTCTATAGCCAGTGGTCAGTCCTATATAGCAGGTGGTAAGTCCTATATAGCAGATGGTCAGTCCTATATAACAGCTGGTCAGTCCTATACAGCAGATGGTCAGTCCTCTATAGCAGGTGGTCAGTCCTATATAGCAGGTGGTCAGTCCTATATAGCAGATGGCCAGTTCTCTATAGCAGGTGGTCAGTCTTATATAGCAGGTGGTCAGTATTATATAGCAGGTGGTCAGTCCTATATAGCAGGTGGTCAGTATTATATAGCAGGTGGTCAGTCCTATGTAGCAGCTGGTCAGTATTATATAGCAAGTGGTCAGTCCTATATAGTAGGTGTTATGTCCTATATAGCAGGTGGTCAGTCCTTAATTAATTGCCGGTGGTCAGTCCTATATAGCAGGTGGTCTGTCCTATATAGTAGGTTGTCTGTCCTATATAGCAGGTGGTCAGTTCTCTATAGCAGGTGGTCAGTCCAATATAGCAGATGGTCAGTCCTCTATAGCAGGTGGTCAGTCCTATATAGCAGATGGTCAGTCCTATATAGCAGATGGTCAGTCCTATATTGTAGGTGGTCAGTCTTAAATAGCAGGTGGTCAGTCCTATATAGCAGCTGGTCAGTCCTATATAGCAGGTGGTCAGTCCTATATAGCAGGTGGTCAGTCCTATATAGTAGGTGGTCAGTCCTATATAGCAGCTGGTCAGTCCTATATAGCAGGTGGTCAGTCCTCTATAGCAGGTGGTCAGTCCATAATTAATAGCAGGTGGTCAGTCCTATATAGCTGGTAGTCAGTCCTCTATAGCAAGTGGTCAGTCCTCTATAGCCAGTGGTCAGTCCTATATAGCAGGTGGTCAGTCCTATATAGCAGCTGGTCAGTCCTATATAGCAGGTGGTCAGTCCTCTATAGCAGGTGGTCAGTCCATAATTAATAGCAGGTGGTCAGTCCTATATAGCAGGTGGTCAGTCCTCTATAGCAAGTGGTCAATCCTCTATAGCCAGTGGTCAGTCCTATATAGCAGGTGGTAAGTCCTATATAGCAGGTGGTCAGTCCTATATAACAGCTGGTCAGTCCTATACAGCAGATGGTCAGTCCTCTATAGCAGGTGGTCAGTCCTATATAGCAGGTGGTCAGTCCTATATAGCAGATGGCCAGTTCTCTATAGCAGGTGGTCAGTCCTCTATAGCAGGTGGTCAGTCCTCTATAGCAGGTGGTCAGCCTTCTATAGCAGGTGGTCAGTCCTCTAAAGCAAGTGGTCAGTCCTATATAGCAGATGGTCAGTCCTCTATAGCAGGTGGTCAGTCCTCTATAGCAGGTGGTTAGTCCTATATAGTAGGTGGTCAGTCCTATATAGCAGGTGGTCAGTCCTCTATAACTGCTGGTCAGTCCTATAAAGCAGGTGGTCAGTCCTATATAGCAGGTGGTCAGTCCTCTATAACTGGTGGTCTGTCCTATATAGCAGGTGGTCAGTCCTATATAGCAGATGGTCAGTCCTATATAGCAGCTGGTCAGTCCTATATAGCAGATGGTCAGTCCTCTATAGCAGGTGGTCAGTCCTCTATAGCAGGTGGCCAGTCCTCTATAGCAGGTGGTCAGTCCTCTAAAGCAGGTGGTCAGTCCTATATAGCAGATGGTCAGTCCTCTATAGCAGGTGGTCAGTCCTCCATAGCAGGTGGTCAGTCCTCTATAGTAGGTTGTCTGTCCTATTTAGCAGGTGGTCAGTCCTCTATAGCAGGTGGTCAGTCCTTAATTTATAGCCGGTGGTCTGTCCTATATATTAGGTTGTCTGTCCTATATAGTAGGTGGTCAGTCCTCTATAGCAGGTGGTCAGTCCTCTATAGCAGGTGCTCAGTCCTATATAGTAGGTGTTCTGTCCTATATAACAGGTGGTCAGTCCTATATAGCAGGTGGTCAGTCCTATATAGCAGGTGGTCAGTCCTATATAGCAGGTTATCAGTCCTATATATCAGGTGGTCAGTCCTATATAGCAGGTGGTCAGTCCTATATATCAGGTGGTCAGTACTATATAGCAGGTGGTCAGTCCTATATATCAGGTGGTCAGTCCTATATAGCAGGTGGTCAGTCCTATATATCAGGTGGTCAGTCCTATATAGCAGGTGGTCAGTCCTATATAGCAGGTGGTCAGTCCTATATTGCAGGTGGTCAGTCCTAAATAGCAGGTGGTCAGTCCTATTTAGCAGGTGGTCAGTCCTATATAGAATGTGGTCAGTCCTATATAGCAGGTGGTCAGTCCTATATGGCAGGTGGTCAGTCCTATATAGCAGGTGGTCAGTCCTATATATCAGGTGGTCAGTCCTATATAGAATGTGGTCAGTCCTGTATAGCAGGGAGTCCTTCCTATATAGCAGGTGGTCAGTCCTATATAGCAGAAGGGTAGTCCTATATAGCAGGTAATCAGTCCTAAATAGTAGGTTGTCTGTCCTATATAGCAGGTGGTCAGTCCTTAATTAATAGCCGGTGGTCTGTCCTATATAGTAGGTTGTCTGTCATATATAGCAGGTGGTCAGTCCTCTATAGCAGGTGATCAGTCCTACATAGAAGGTGGCCTGTCCTTAATCGCCGGTGGTCTGTCCTATATAGAAGGTATTAGTTCTATATAGAATGTGGTCAGTCCTGTATAGCAGGGAGTCATTCCTATATAGCAGGTGGTCAGTCCTATATATCAAGTAGGTCAGTCCTGTATAGCAGGTGGTCAGTCCAATATAGCAGGTGTCAGTCCTTTATGGCAGGTGGTGGGTCCTGTATAGCAGGGAGTGTCACTCCCTGACCTTAGAGTGCCGTTTTATTTCTGTATTTGGTTAGGTCAGGGTTTGATGTGGGGTGGGCATGTTCTATGTTCTATTTTCTATGTTTTGTATTTCTTTGTTTTGGCCGGGTATGGTTCTCAATCATGGACAGCTGTCTTTCGTTAACTCTGATTGGGAACCATACTTAGGCAGCCCTTTTTTCCCACCTGTCTTTGTGGGTAGTTAACTTTGTTTGTGGCACATAGCCCTTAAGCTTCACGTTTGTTTTGTATTGTTTATTGTTTTTGTTTGCATCATTTCTAATAAAGGGAATATGTACGCTCACAAAGCTGCACTTTGGTCCTCTTCATTCGACGGCCATGACAGAGAGTCATTCCTATATAGCAGGTGGTCAGTCCTATATAGCAGGTGGTCAGTCCTATATACCAGGTGGTCAGTCCTATATAGCATATGTCCTATATACTGTATATATGTTCCCTATATACTGCACTACTTTTGACCAGTGCCCTATGGGTAGTGCACTAAATAGATAACAAGGTGACATTTGTTTGGATTGTTAGAATGTCGGGATTTTGTCGGGATTTTTTCCTGGCAGCTTTTAGCCCCAGCTTCTTCTTCGACCACCGCACGTGCACACACACACACACTCACAAACTCACACACACACACACACACAAACTCACACACACACACACACTCACAAACTCACACACACACACACACAAACTCACACACACACACACACACTCACAAACTCACACACACACACACACACACACACACACACACACACACACACACACACACACACACACACACTCACAAACTCACAGACTCACACAGACACTCACAGACTCACACACTCACACACACACACTCACACACACACACTCACACAAACACACACACTCACACACACACACACACACACTCACACACTCACACACTCACACACACACACACACACTCACACACACACACTCACACTCACACACTCACACACACTCACAGACTCACACAGACTCACACAGACACTCACAGACTCACACACTCACACACACACACACACACACACACACACACACACACACACACTCACACACTCACTCACGCACACACACACACACACACACACACACACACACACACACACACACACACACACTCACACACTCACACACACACACTCACACACACACACTCACACACACTCACACTCACACACTCACACACTCACACAAACACACGCTCACACGCACACACGCACACACACACACTCACACACTCACACACTCACACCCTCACACACAAACTCACACACTCACACACACACACACACACACTCACACACTCACACACTCACACACTCACACACTCACACAGCCGCTGCTCCTGTCGGTGTTGCACATTGGCTAATTACTCAGTCATCCTAGTATTGGCAGATAACCGCACACATATCCATCACAGTGCTTAGGCTCTGACTCAACCACAAATTAATCAAGCATTATTTTTATTGCAGCCGAGGACAAGTATACCATCTTATTACACTAGACCAGCTCCACGTTTGACAGAATTCTGCCTATTGTTTTGAAAAGCAATTGAAATGTTAGGGTGAGATCAGGCTCAAAACAAGTGAATGAAAGAAGTGAACAGGAATTTTATTAGAGTTCTACCAGAGACCGGGAGCACTACCGAAAACACTTATGGTGTTCTGAGTCCTGTGTAGTGCAGAAGTAAATCCCTTCCCTTCTGGTGCTGTTTCCTCCCTCTAAAGCTACTAAACACTACGATGGTGTTTCTCAAACGTGACAACCCTCTAAGTGTACTACAATATGCATGATTAAAGAATTAGGGGTGAGAGATGATGCCCATCAAGCGTGGGACTCACGCAGTATATATAAGGTATTTACAGTATAAACTACATATTTGACCTGAGTCTTTATATTCAGATGCAACAAGCTCCCACAGTCTCACTGCAGAATTAAACGTTCATCCACATTCTCCAAATGTCTAAGTGTTTTTGTTGCTCTTTATCATTCTATTTCTCCAAATGTCAATTTTCAAAGTTAGAGGTTAAGTTTAGGAACTCATTCCAAATGGTTACGGTGAGTGTTAAGATTTGGGATAGATGTTTTGATTGTAAAATTATTTATAATCTCACAATGGGCCTTGCAAATGTAGTAGCCTATAATTGTCTACCCTAGGAAAAATATAAAATTCCCAGTTCCTTCTTTAATATTTCAGCTAATTGTTGAAGAATATGACAGCTCTGTCTCTTAATCCCAATATATGTCTCAAATTAGTGTAATAGCCTACAATAAGCGGTAAAATATTGATGGAAAATTATCATCAATCAAATTTAGGCAATAAACTATGTAAACCATTTGATTGTATGAGAGACACAGTCAGCAAACATTTTTTTTTGGTGTGTTTTGACCAAATCAAATCAAATGTTATTGGTCACATACACATGGTTAGCAGATGTTAATGCGAGTGTAGTGAAATGCTTGTGCTTCTAGTTCCGAACGTGCAGTAACATCTAACAAGTAATCTAACAATTTCACAACAACTACCTTATACACATAAGTGTAAAGGAATGAATAAGAATATGTACATATAAATATATGGATGAGTGATGGCTGAACGGCATAGGCAAGATGCAATAGATGGTATAGAGTACAGTTTATACATATGAGATGAGTAACGTAGGGTATGTAAACATTATATAAAGTGGCATTGTTTAAAGTGACTAGTGATACATTTATTACATTCAATTTGTTATTATCAAAGTGGCTAGAGATTTGATGTCTAAACAGTTTGTTAAGAAATACAATACTAGACATCTTCTAATGATGGCTAAGTACTATTAAGAGCTTATTTTCAGTTTTTATATTTGCTCATAATGAATTGAATCACGTATTATGTGTTATTAAGTTAGTGTAGGCAGTGGTTTGATCCTGCTACATTTATATATATTTAAAAAATGTATTCACTTTCAGAGTCTCCAACAAAAAGTAAAGGCATATGGTAAACTATGTAGCCTAAGTTTTGCGTAATTTTGTGTGAGTTGTCAAAAGATAGAAAATAAAACTAAATCCTTTGTTCCTTCCCAGTGGATTTATGTGCGGTCATTTATAAAGTTTGGTCGACCGCCAGTGGCCGGCAGGATTAGAATTTACGTCAGCACCGTGATTAAGGGATAATGACAGACCTGGGTGTCGATATGTTCTATGCTCAGATTTGTAGTGTGGGCATGGTCGCCGCCCTGGACGAATATATCACCCTCTGCACTGGGAGGGAGTCAGGCTAGCAGGCAGGGAGAGAGAGAGAGGTATGGGGAGGGAGAGAGAGAGGAGTGGGGGAGAGAGCGGGCGGGGTGGGGGGTTGTAAAAATATTCTTGAGGTTTCAAAGGCTCCCCTGGTGGCTTTCGTGTGGAGCCGAACAGAAGTTATTTCTCATTTTAGTGGATCTCTCAGTAAATACCTAGCCTGTCTGTCAGGGGTCCTGGCCTGAACCCTGGCGTGACCTTCCTCTCCCCTCGCTCTCTCTGATGGTCCTCCCATGGTCCTCTGCTCAATGCTGCCGAGGTCGGTCGGGGCGGCGTTGTGAGGCGGGATTCATCCCAAATGGCACCCTATTCCCTAAATAGTGCACTACTTTTGATCAGAGCCCTATGGGTATATAGTGTACATGGTGCACTATATAGAGAATAGAGTGCCATTTGGGACGTAGCCACGGCAGAGTCCAGGCCCTTTAATTCAAAGCCTGCTAGATCGCCTGACACACAGTATTGATTTTTGTTTCCCCAATCTCCAGGAGAGAAGCAAAGAAAAGATTAAAAACACTGTCAGTTTGGAGTTGAATAAGAATGCTGCACTGGGGAGATACCTTGGTGAGCAAGGGATCAGGGCTGAGCTATGTCTCCTTATGGGCTTAACTCTTTCTTGGCTCCGGCCACAACACGCTCCATTCTATCTACACGTTGTGTGTTTGTCGGTGTGTCGGTGTGGGTTTCAAGTTTCATGTTTTAAAGTTTATTCGCCACATGCACAGGATACAACAGGTGTAAAAAGTACAGTTAACAATGCAGTGATAATAATAATAATATAGATAATAATAAAACATTGAATCAAATAATCAAATATTCAATGTGCAGGGGTACTGGAGTGGTTGGGGTGGGTTTATACATAAAAAGTGGGATATACATGTAAACTGGGCTGAAAAATGACTGGTAGCAAGAATATATAAATACTTATGGTAATATACTAATGGTAATACATACATGTAAACAGGAGTCATAGTGACCAGCAGCAGGATAAATAGATAGGTACTAATGATAATGACAATCAATAATCAATGAACAGCAGTGTAGTGGTGGTAATAAATCAAGTCAATAATCATTTTAGCAGCAGCGTAGGTGTGTAAGTGTGGGTGTAAGGGTGTGGCGTCCGAAATGAGTGTGTGAGTGTGTGTATTTGGGTATTCGTGTGTGCATGTGAGTTCGAGTGACAGTGACAGTGAAGGTGTGTGTGTCTGAGTCGGTGGATCAGCTGTGAGATGAGCATAGAGTCAGTGTGGATAGTCTGTGGGAGAGAGAGAGCAGTAGTTGTTAGCCATTTAACAACAGCCATTTATCAGCTGAACATGAGTTGGGTTGTGTGTGTGTGTGTGTGTGTGTGTGTGTGTGTGTGTGTGTGTGTGTGTGTGTGTGTGTGTGTGTGTGTGTGTGTGTGTGTGTGTGTGTGTGTGTGTGTGTGTGTGTGTGTGTGTGTGTGTGTGTGTGTGTGTGTTGAAAAACAACAAGGGCCACCAGACTATGTCTTGTATCCATCACATGTTTAGTGATTAGCATCTTTCTATTTGTCGTTTGTTTAACTTACTGTTGCGAGTTAGAATAGTAAAATACAGAAGGTGCAATTTCTAAACTGCTGATGGTTGTGCATCAGCAGTTTTCCTTTTGTTATGTCAGTCAATTATAGTCAGTCAATTAGCCCATGTCAGCTAACATTTTTTTGATTGCTAAGTTAGTTTAGAGGCCAGCTATCTAAACTTTATGGTTGAATTACCAGCCGGGGGCCCCATTGATTTTGTTAGTCAGTGTCACGACTCCTACCGAAGGTGGCTCCCCTTCCCGTTCGGGTGGTGCTCGGCGGTCGTCGTCACCGGCCTACTAGCTGCCACTGATCTTTTCCTCCCCCTCCTTGTCTGTTTATTAGTTACACCTGTTGTTAATTAGGTTTATTAGTTGGGCTTTATTAGCCGGTTGTTCGTGTACGTGAGCTGTTTTTTGGGACTGTTTAGTTCCCCTGTGTTTTGGGGCATTTGTTTTGAGTTGCGTCTGTTTTCACCTGGTCGGTGTATAAAGAAGTAGCCTACTCTGAACTCTCTGTCTCCTGCGTCTGACTCCTTCCTCCACTACACCCCGGGCATTACAGTCAGTCTGACTTAAATATCATATTAAAAACTGCAAACATTTCCCTCCACCCTATGGCAAAATGTGTAAAATTGCACAAAACAAACTGTAAAACAGAAAAATGTTCGCTGTCAAGAAGGGGGCCACTAAAATGTTTTTCTCGCAATGTGGCTAGGGAGTATGGATTTGGGTTTGTAGCAACTGCGGACCCTCATGATGAGCTCAGATTGTTTGTCAAAGTGTTGTCTATCCCTGGGCCTCCCGAGTGGCGCATCGGTCTAATGCATTGCATCGCGTCACTACAGATCCGGCCGGGTTAGGGGAGGGTTTGGGGGGCCGCGATGTCCTTGTCCCATCGAGCTCTAGTGACTCCTGTGGTGGGCCGGGCACCTGCACGCTGACACAGTCATCAGTTGGACGGTGTTTCCTCCGACACATTGTTGCGGCTGGCTTCCGGGTTAAGCGAGCAGTGTGTCAAGAAGTAGTGCAGCTTGGCAGGGTCATGTTTCAGAAGACGTACGGCTCCCGACCTTCGCCTCTCCTGAGTCCGTACGGGAGTTGCAGCGGTGTAACAAGACTGTAACTACCACTTGGAGAAAAAGGGGTAAAACAATTAGTTGTCCATCCCTGCTCTAACCCTTCATTTAGAAATAACAATATAACATGTGTTTTGTCAGAATTAGTCTTGTCAATCACTCAACACACTATAGTAAACACACACAATTAGATGACTCAATTAATAACCTCACTCTGCTATCACCTCTCAATCAGTTTTAAAATCAAATTGTATTATTCCAGGCTACATAACAGTTAGCATTATTATGACTCAGTGAAATTGTCAGTGGTCCTGCCCATCTGTGTTATAACCACAGACTTAATCCAAAATGGCACCCTATTCCCTTCACTACTTTTGACCAGAGCACATAGGGCTCAGTGCACTATATAGGGAATAGAGTACCATTTGGGACACACTCACAGTGTTGGTTGTGTGCAGTGGGGATCTTGATCACATAGGGCAGTAAAGCCCTATTCATCTCTATGGTGTTGAAAAGGCCCCTTATTGGCCCTGACCCCACATGAAATATGGTCTTATTAGCTGAATATGAGTTGCTATAAGGCATTAGGTCTGGCACATTTCTCCTGCTCTCTTCTCCTCCTCAGTTATCCCTCCCTCCCTTGCTCTGTACAGATCACAAACAACGTGCTGTCACTCCCTGTCTCCCTGTCTACTCAATGTACCTCCTTACTCTGACGGAACAGCCATGTCTAATCACTCCTCACAAGATATCAACAGTATCTATCTATTGTTCTATAATTCAATCTATCATTCTATACTGTATATCAATCTACTGTTCTATTGCTTCATCTATCATTCTATACTGTATATAAATCTATTGTTCAATCTATCCATCAATCTATTTGTCGTGCTTGTCTCTCTGTCTATCTTTCTATCTAGTGCAGTACATATCTTGTTGAAGTGCTTGATTACTTAAAACATATGACCTCCCAAAAAACAGCAACTAATTGATGCTAAAAGATTGTCACGCCCTGGCCTTAGTATTCTGTGTTATCTTTATTATTTTGGTTAGGCCAGGGTGTGACATGGGTGATTTATTGTGTTTTGTCTTGTCTAGGGGTTTATTCGATTTATGGGGTTGTGTTCAGTATCGTTGTCTAGGAAAGTCTATGGTTGCCTGGAGTGGTTCTCAATCAGAGGCAGGTGTTTATCGTTGTCTCTGATTGGGAACCATATTTAAGGCAGCCATATTCTTTGGGGTATTTTGTGGGTGGTTGTCTCCTGTGTCAGTGTTTATACCACACGGGACTGTTTCGGGTTTCACGTTTCTTGTTTTTTGTAGTTTATTCATGTATAGTTTTTCTTATTAAAAATACCATGAATTATAACCACGCCGCGTTTTGGTCCGCCTCTCCTTCCCAGGAAGAAAACCGTTACAAAGATGCTATATTAATTTGTTTTTGATAAAACAAGGATTTGAAATGTTCACATTGTTTTCACTCTACTTTTGATACTATGATAGACATAACTTACAACTTCTGAGGATGCAATACAAGGATCCAAATTAGCTTGTGACAGTTTTTCCACGCAGATGTTGTCACACAAGGTTCATATGTTCAATTATTTTGTCATATTATTTATTGATTTTAGTTTGATAAAGTGTTGTCTTTCCTTTGGGATGTTGTTCGTTATGCTAACAGAGACAGAGTAAGTCTTAGAAGTTTAGCTGACATGCTTCACAGCACCCTTGCCCAAAAAACAAGTTTTCTCTTTAAATATTTAAGGCCTGTCTGTCTGTCTCTGTCTATCCTGATTTATCACATGTTGCTTATGGATAAATTAATTGGTTGTATCACACACTCTCTTTGTAACCTGATTCAACAGGAGTGAAATTATAGTTCAAGGTTATGCTCTTCAAGTTCTGTTCTGTGCTCAATTGTCTAAGCATTTATGAATGTGGAAATAATTCCATTTAATACCACATGCATACTGTGCATGGTAATATCGAATGTGATATTGTATTTTACATTATTCAAATGAGCTTGCTCCGGGGAAACTGGGACAGCTTCAAATTGCATGCACGCACTCACGCACGCACGCACGCACACACACACACACACACACACACACACACACACACACACACACACACACACACACACACACACACACACACACACACACAGCAGCGGGGCATGCTCAAAGGGCATATTAGTGTTACTGTTGCATATTAATTCATATCAGCATCAGCAACGATTCCTGATTTTGACTGGACACACCGCACCCTCCCCACCATCATGCCTTTCTCCTGCCTCAGAGGGGTGAAATATTTCAGGATTATGCGTGGCCAAAATGTATTGGATGGAATCCTTTTAAATACTGAGAAAAGCTATTTTTCTTGACCATTAATACATGATAGTATGTAAAGCACTGGTTAATCCTGTTTGCTATATTTATACGTTTTTCTCTTCTTCTGTCTCTTCCTTCCCCCTGTACGCTCTTTACATGGGAGAATTAGGTCTCTCTTGCAGAATGACATACCTAACTGGTAGAAATACAAGTAAAACATACATATACACCATATTGATTTATTTAGCCTATCCTAGCCTAGCCTATATTTAACCAAATAAGATATTGACAACACATTATTTTTTGTAATAACAACCTGAAAAAAACGAATCTGTCTTGTAGCCTTTCATCAATCTGTCCCTCAACATGTACTAATGAAACAGTGGGATAATTGAATGCATTGACATGGTTTTTTATTAGCCATAGATAGTGGGTAAGAGGTTGCATGGAGACTATCTATCGATCCATTGCTAAACACTTGGCTTTTAATCAATCCATTTCTATTTCATACAATGGCGTTTAGCGTTTTAGATACAATAGATCATGTTCGAGTCTGATATGAAATCTGAGTGGTGATTATAAGGTATTGGACAATGTGATGCAACACATTTGACATGTATTATTGAATCTGTTAAGCCCTAATTATATAAGTATGATATATCAGATAATACAACATACGTCTGCCATTGTTTGGCCAGTGTCCTAAACATGTTTATAGTGGTCCTTTTAGTGGTCGTAGAATCATAACTGCAGACATGACAATTGTAATTGTTTTTCACAATAACACAATAACACTTTACGCAAGGCCACTTAGAAATTTGCAGGCCACACACACACACACACACACACACACACACACACACACACACACACACACACACACACACACACACACACACACACACACACACACACACACACACACACACACCTCTACACCACATCACAAACACACAGCTGAAGCCCAGGTGGATTGAGAGCAAGCTGTTCTCACCAGCAGCTTCCCTCCTCCCCCCTTCTCCCCACCCACACCCCCAGTCAGCAGAGCTGTCAGACAGGCAGCACTCATAATGAAGGGTAAAATATTTTATTCAGATTTATTAATTTGAAAATGAAGCATGCCTGTCGACAGAGGGACAGTTCTTCTCAATCTGTCATCGCGGAGCCACTCGGCACTGACACCGGGATTCATTCGTCTTGTCGGCTCTGACAGTCAGATTCTCTCGGTGCTCTGAGGAGAGGGATCGCCCAGGGATTGTGTGAGCAGGATAAAACACATTTCAACAAGGAACAGCCTCTTTATTAATGCAAATGAGAACAGAAAAATGCTGGTTACTGCAGCTCCAGCAATAGCTACTTGGCTGCACACTCCTGGATCCGTCTGTGTTATTTTGGGTGGGAGGGGAGGGGGGGGGGGGTCGTTTTAATAAAAGCAGTCCTGGGAGGGTATGGAGAGTGGCTCTTGGTGTAGAGCAGGAGGACCCGTCACTCTGCAGCTGTGACACTCAAACACAGAAACAGACAGCAGGACAAAAAACTTCTGGGGCCTTTTTCTACTAGTCTTTTCCAAGTAGGCTAGTGTTGCTTGCATATAGAGCAGGGATGGGCAACTTTGATGGGGGTGGGGTCACAAAAATATGAATGCATCATGAGGGGCCGCAGTTGGTCACGGGTCTGCGTACCCACATCCATACATTTAAGTGGCCACACTCTTGCCAGCGCAGAGAAGATTTTGCAATTTTATAACTACTTTCATGGAATTCTACTCATTTTGCCATGGGGTGGAGAGACATTTCTGCCGTTTTTAATATGATATCTGAGTGATTTAGATAGGTGGCCGCAAAACTAATTTAGCAATCTAAAAATGGAAAAAAGGCTGCCTAAATATGATTCCCAATCAGAGACAATGATAGACGGCTGTCTCTGATTGAGAACCCTACCCGGCCAAAACATAGAAACAGAAAACATAGAAGTAAAGAAACTAGAATGCCCACCATAGTCACACCCTGGCCTACCAAAAATAGAGAATAAAAGCCTCTCTATGGCCAGGGCGTGATAGTACCCACCCCCCTCACACACACACTTTGGTGGCACCTCTGGTGCAGGGACCCTCGTCGCTGACCCCGGACTGGGGACCCTCGTTGCGGGCCCAGGACCGGGGACCCTCGCTGCCGGCCCCGGACTGGGGACCCTCGCTGCCGGCCCCGGACTGGAGACCCTCGCTGCCGGCCCCGGGACTGGGGACCCTCGCCGCAGGCCGCAGACTAGGGACTCTCGCCGCTGGCCCCGGACTGGGGACCCTCGCCGCTGGCCCCGGACTGGGGACCCTCGCCAGTCCGGGGAGCTGACTCAGGTGACATTAAACTGAGGACACGCTCCGTAGGGCAAATGTCGTGCCTCATGCACCAACACAACAGCTCTCTCCTAACTCTCTCCTCCAATCTCCCCATCAACTCCTTAACTGTCTCTGCTTCACCCCCTTCACTCCCCTCCAAGTTGACCTTCTTCTCCCCGACTGTCTCTGGTTCCAACCTCGGCTCCGCAGACCGTCCCGTGTGCCCCCACCCCAACATTTTTTTGGGGGCTGCCTCTTCTGGCCACGCTGCTTGGTCCTTTGGTGGTGGGTAGTTCTGTCACGGCAGTCGTCGTGGAAATGACCGGACCAAAGTGCAGCGTGATGAGCGTACATTTTCCTTTATTTATGTAAATGTCGCCAACAAAACAAAAAACAAAGAAATGACTGTGAAGCTTACTAGGGCTATAGGGCCACTAACAAAGATAACTACCCACAAAATACAAAGGAAAAAAGGCTGCCTAAGTATGATTCCCAATCAGAGACAACGATAGACAGCTGTCCCTGATTGAGAACCATACCCGGCCAAAACATAGAAACAGAAAACATAGAAATAAAGAAACTAGAATGCCCACCCTAATCACACCCTGGCCTACCCAAAATAGAGAATAAAAGCCTCTCTATGGTCACTGACTGAGTTTTTTACCTTCATTCCTGATGGGCAACTGGACCTTTTTTCGTCTTCTAAAAACAGGCCATTTCTTGAGATAAAACAAATTTATATGAGAAAAAAGCTCATAGAGACATATCAACTCCAAAATATAACCCCTCAGACAATGCACACATTTATCATGTCTCCCCCTTCTTCCTAACTGGCTACCGATCCATTTCAATTTCCTGTTTTCCCTTGATCTTTGTTTACACTGTGATTTAATGTAATGTATTGTGTAATGTGTCAAGAGTTTTCATATAGCTGTGTCTGGTGTGTCTCTATCTACACCAAAGAGTAGGAAACTCAGAGGCTGTGGGTGAGTGGTGCCTCGCTGTACAGGGCTGGATGAGCATAGAGCAGTGCGAGTTGTTATATTTTGCCGAGAGTCCTTTGACATTTATCTCTCTCCACCTGCTCTGTGTTGCTGATTCTAAGTGACAGGCTCCCCTTTCTCACCCCTCTGTCTTTCTCTTTCCATCCTCTCTGTCTCTCTGTCCTTCTCCACCCTTCTCTCTCTCCCTCTGTATTTCTCTCCATCAACTCTCTCTCCCTCTCTGTGTTTATCTCCATCCATCCTCTCTCTCTCCCTCTCTGTGTTTCTCTCCATCCATCCTCTCTCTCTCCCTCTCTGTGTTTCTCTCCATCCATCCTCTCTCTCCCCCTCTCTGTGTTTCTCTCCATCCATCCATCCTCTCTCTCTCTCTCTCTCTCTGTGTTTCTCTCCATCCATCCTCTCTCTCTCCCTCTCTGTGTTTCTCTCCATCCATCCTCTCTCTCTCCCTCTCTGTGTTTATCTCCATCCATCCTCTCTCTCCCTCTCTGTGTTTCTCTCATCCATCCTCTCTCTCTCCCTCTCTGTGTTTCTCTCCATCCATCCTCTCTATCTCCCTCTCTGTTTCTCTCCATCCATCCTCTCTCTCTCCCTCTGTCTTTATCTCCATCCATCCTCTCTCTCCCCCCTCTGTATTTGGAACCAAGGTGGCATAGCAGTTCAGACGTCTTTTGTCCTCGTCTTGTCGTGTCCTGTATATATATATATTTACAACTTTTTCACATACATTTTATTTTTATTTTCCATCAACTCATCTTCAAAACACTCTCCTGCAACCCGCCTCACCAATGTATATTTATAAAAAAGTATTATTTACCTCAGATCTGTAATCCTCCAAGAAGCTAGCCAGAAACTCCAAGAAGCTAGCCTGAAACTAGCCAGAAGCTAATCCAGAAGCTAGTTCAGAAGCTAGTTAGCTCCTTTACTGGCAAATCGTTAGTATTCAGCTAACCACGGTTTGTGGTCATCAGCTATCCTTTAGCCCGAAAATCTATCGCCAGTTCTGTACGGCGCAGCGCGGCTCGGAACGGAACATACCGGACCAATTTTTCTCTCCATGTCCCTGGATTTCGACTGCTCTCTGGACATTCATACCCGGATCTCACAGCTAGCTAGCTGCTATCCGTGTGACTATCGGCCTTCGTCGATTCCGGAGCAAACATCAATTATTCCGGAGCTAGCAAGCTCCGTCAATCACTCCTGAGTTCCATCAATCACACCTGGGCTGCAGTCACCTATCCGGACCCGTTTTACTGCTTTCGCGGAGCCCCACCGGGCCTTCAGAACTGGACTGCCGACGTTATCTACCCGAAGGAGTTATTCGCCTGGCTCCTCCGTCGCGACGTTACCTGAACGCCCATCTGCGGCCTGCTAACCGTTAGCTGTCTTACCGGCTGCTATCTGAATAGACAATCGGACAAATTTATTTTTATTTTTTTAATTTTTTTAAATTTATTTATTATTATTATTTTTTATTATTATTATTATGTTTTCTTCTTGGGCCTCTATAACTATATCTATTGTTTTTATTTTTGTTGTTGTTGTGTGATTTGGATTAATCCCCTCTACCACACGGAACCCCACTAATCTACTGACGGAACGCAAGAGGTAGCTAACAACAGACCTCCATCCTATGCTAGCTTGCTACCGATGCCCTGGCTAGCTGTCTAAATCACCAACCAACCTCTCCACTCACCGGACCCTTTTGATCACTCGACTAAGCATGCCTCTCCTTAATGTCAATATGTCTTGTCCATTTCTGTTCTGGTTAGTGTTTATTGGCTTATTTCACTGTAGAGCCTCTAGTCCTGCTCACTATACCTTATCCAACCTATTAGTTCCACCACCCACACATGCAATGACATCTCCTGGTTTCAACGATGTTTCTAGAGACAATATCTCTCTCTTCATCACTCAATACCTAGGTTTACCTCCACTGTATTCACATCCTACCATACATTTGTCTGTACATTATACCTTGATGCTATTTTATCGCCCCCAGAAACCTCCTTTTACTCTATGTTCCAGACGTTCTAGACGACCAATTCTCATAGCTTTTAGCCGTACCCTTATTCTACTCCTCCTATGTTCCTCTGGCGATGTAGAGGTGAATCCAGGCCCTGCAGTGCCTAGCTCCACTCCTATTCCCCAGGCGCTCTCTTTTGACGACTTCTGTAACCGTAATAGCCTTGGTTTCATGCATGTTAACATTAGAAGCCTCCTCCCTAAGTTTGTTCTATTCACTGCTTTAGCACACTCTGCCAACCCGGATGTTCTAGCTGTGTCTGAATCCTGGCTTAGGAAGACCACCAAAAACTCAGACATTTTAATTCCAAACTACAACATTTTCAGACAAGATAGAACTGCCAAAGGGGGCGGTGTTGCAATCTACTGCAAAGATAGCCTGCAGAGTTCTGTCCTACTATCCAGGTCTGTACCCAAACAATTTGAACTTCTACTTTTAAAAATCCACCTCTCTAAAAACAAGTCTCTCACCGTTGCCGCCTGCTATAGACCACCCTCTGCCCCCAGCTGTGCTCTGGACACCATATGTGAACTGATTGCCCCCCATCTATCTTCAGAGTTCGTGCTGCTAGGCGACCTAAACTGGAACATGCTTAACACCCCAGCCATCCTACAATCTAAACTTGATGCCCTCAATCTCACACAAATTATCAATGAACCTACCAGGTACCTCCCCAAAACCTTAAACACGGGCACCCTCATAGATATCATCCTAACCAACTTCCCCTCTAAATACACCTCTGCTGTCTTCAACCAAGATCTCAGCGATCACTGCCTCATTGCCTGCATCCGTAATGGGTCAGCGGTCAAACGACCGCCACTCATCACTGTAAAACGCTCCCTGAAACACTTCTGCGAGCAGGCCTTTCTAATCGACCTGGCCGGGGTATCCTGGAAGGATATTGATCTCATCCCGTCAGTAGAGGATGCCTGGATATTTTTTTAAAATGCCTTCCTAACCATCCTAAATAAACATGCCCCATTCAAGAAATTTAGAACCAGGAACAGATATAGCCCTTGGTTCTCCCCAGACCTGACTGCCCTTAACCAACACAAAAACATCCTATGGCGTTCTGCATTAGCATCGAACAGCCCCCGTGATATGCAGCTGTTCAGGGAAGCTAGAAATCATTATACACAGGCAGTTAGAAAAGCCAAGGCTAGCTTTTTCAAGCAGAAATTTGCTTCCTGCAACACTAACTCAAAAAAGTTCTGGGACACTGTAAAGTCCATGGAGAATAAGAACACCTCCTCCCAGCTGCCCACTGCACTGAAGATAGGAAACACTGTCACCACTGATAAATCCACCATAATTGAGAATTTCAATAAGCATTTTTCTACGGCTGGCCATGCTTTCCACCTGGCTACTCCTACCCCGGACAACAGCACTGCACCCCCAACAGCAACTCGCCCAAGCCTTCCCCATTTCTCCTTCTCCCAAATCCATTCAGCTGATGTTCTGAAAGAGCTGCAAAATCTGGACCCCTACAAATCAGCCGGGCTAGACAATCTGGACCCTTTCTTTCTAAAATTATCTGCCGAAATTGTTGCCACCCCTATTACTAGCCTGTTCAACCTCTCTTTCGTGTCGTCTGAGATTCCCAAAGATTGGAAAGCAGCTGCGGTCATCCCCCTCTTCAAAGGGGGGGACACTCTTGACCCAAACTGCTACAGACCTATATCTATCCTACCGTGCCTTTCTAAGGTCTTCGAAAGCCAAGTCAACAAACAGATTACCGACCATTTCGAATCTCACCATACCTTCTCTGCTATGCAATCTGGTTTCAGAGCTGGTCATGGGTGCACCTCAGCCACGCTCAAGGTCCTAAACGATATCTTAACCGCCATCGATAAGAAACATTACTGTGCAGCCGTATTCATTGATCTGGCCAAGGCTTTCGACTCTGTCAATCACCATATCCTCATCGGCAGACTCGACAGCCTTGGTTTCTCAAATGATTGCCTCGCCTGGTTCACCAACTACTTCTCTGATAGAGTTCAGTGTGTCAAATCGGAGGGTCTGCTGTCCGGACCTCTGGCAGTCTCTATGGGGGTGCCACAGGGTTCAATTCTTGGACCGACTCTCTTCTCTGTATACATCAATGAGGTCGCTCTTGCTGCTGGTGAGTCCCTGATCCACCTCTACGCAGACGACACCATTCTGTATACTTCCGGCCCTTCTCTGGACACTGTGTTAACAACCCTCCAGGCAAGCTTCAATGCCATACAACTCTCCTTCCGTGGCCTCCAATTGCTCTTGAATGCAAGTAAAACTAAATGCATGCTCTTCAACCGATCGCTGCCTGCACCTACCCGCCTGTCCAACATCACTACTCTGGACGGCTCTGACTTAGAATACGTGGACAACTACAAATACTTAGGTGTCTGGTTAGATTGTAAACTCTCCTTCCAGACCCATATCAAACATCTCCAATCCAAAGTTAAATCTAGAATTGGCTTCCTATTTCGCAACAAAGCATCCTTCACTCATGCTGCCAAACATACCCTTGTAAAACTGACCATCCTACCAATCCTCGACTTTGGCGATGTCATTTACAAAATAGCCTCCAATACCCTACTCAACAAATTGGATGCAGTCTATCACAGTGCAATCCGTTTTATCACCAAAGCCCCATATACTACCCACCATTGCGACCTGTACGCTCTCGTTGGCTGGCCCTCGCTTCATACTCGTCGCCAAACCCACTGGCTCCATGTCATCTACAAGACCCTGCTAGGTAAAGTCCCCCCTTATCTCAGCTCGCTGGTCACCATAGCATCTCCCACCTGTAGCACACGCTCCAGCAGGTATATCTCTCTAGTCACCCCCAAAACCAATTCTTTCTTTGGCCGCCTCTCCTTCCAGTTCTCTGCTGCCAATGACTGGAACGAACTACAAAAATCTCTGAAACTGGAAACACTTATCTCCCTCACTAGCTTTAAGCACCAACTGTCAGAGCAGCTCACAGATTACTGCACCTGTACATAGCCCACCTATAATTTAGCCCAAACAACTACCTCTTTCCCAACTGTATTTAATTTTAATTAATTTATTTATTTTGCTCCTTTGCACCCCATTATTTTTTTATTTCTACTTTGCACATTCTTCCATTGCAAAACTACCATTCCAGTATTTTACTTGCTATATTGTATTTACTTTGCCATCTTGGCCTTTTTTGCCTTTACCCTCCCTTCTCACCTCATTTGCTCACATTGTATATAGACTTGTTTATACTGCATTATTGACTGTATGTTTGTTTTTACTCCATGTGTAACTCTGTGTCGTTTTATCTGTCGAACTGCTTTGCTTTATCTTGGCCAGGTCGCAATTGTAAATGAGAACTTGTTCTCAACTTGCCTACCTGGTTAAATAAAGGTAAAATAAAATAAAAAAATATAAATTTCTCTCCATCCATCCTCTCTCTCCCTCTCTGTCTTTATCTCCATCCATCCTCTCTCTCTCCCTCTCTGTATTTCTCTCCATCCATCCTCTCTCTCCCCCCTCTGTATTTCTCTCCATCCATCCTCTCTCTCCCTCTCTGTCTTTATCTCCATCCATCCTCTCCCTCTCCCTCTCTGTATTTCTCTCCATCCATCCCCTCTCTCTCCCTCTCTGTGTTTATCTCCATCCATCCCCTCTCTCTCCCTCTCTGTGTTTATCTCCATCCATCCTCTCTCTCCCTCTCTGTGTTTATCTCCATCCATCCTCTCTCTCTCCCTCTCTGTGTTTCTCTCCATCCATCCTCTCTCTCCCTCTCTGTGTTTCTCTCCATTCATCCTCTCTCTCCCTCTCTGTATTTCTCTCCATCCATCCTCTCTCTCCCTCTCTGTATTTCTCTCCATCCATCCCCTCTCTCTCCCTCTCTGTGTTTATCTCCATCCATCCTCTCTCTCCCTCTCTGTGTTTATCTCCATCCATCCTCTCTCTCCCTCTCTGTATTTATCTCCATCCATCCTCTCTCTCCCTCTCTGTCTTTATCTCCATCCATCCTCTCTCTCCCTCTCTGTATTTCTCTCCATCCATCCTCTCTCTCCCTCTCTGTATTTCTCTCCATCCATCCTCTCTCTCCCTCTCTGTATTTCTCTCCATCCATCCTCTCTCTCCCTCTCTGTATTTCTCTCCATCCATCCTCTCTCTTCCTCTCTGTGTTTCTCTCCATCCATCCTCTCTCTCCCTCTCTGTATTTCTCTCCATCCATCCCCTCTCTCTCCCTCTCTGTGTTTATCTCCATCCATCCTCTCTCTCCCTCTCTGTGTTTCTCTCCATCCATCCTCTCTCTCTCCCTCTCTGTGTTTCTCTCCATCCATCCTCTCTCTCTCCCTCTCTGTGTTTCTCTCCATCCATCCTCTCTCTCTCCCTCTCTGTATTTCTCTCCATCCATCCTCTCTCTCCCTCTCTGTATTTCTCTCCATCCATCCTCTCTCTCCCTCTCTGTATTTCTCTCCATCCACCCTCTCTCTCCCTCTCTGTATTTCTCTCCATCCATCCTCTCTCTCCCTCTCTGTATTTCTCTCCATCCATCCTCTCTCTCCCTCTCTGTATTTCTCTCCATCCATCCCCTCTCTCTCCCTCTCTGTGTTTATCTCCATCCATCCTCTCTCTCTCCCTCTCTGTGTTTCTCTCCATCCATCCTCTCTCTCTCCCTCTCTATATTTATCTCCATCCATCCTCCCTCTCCCTCTCTGTGTTTATCTCCATCCATCCATCCTCTCTCTCTCCCTCTCTGTGTTTCTCTCCATCCATCCTCTCTCTCTCCCTCTCTGTGTTTCTCTCCATCCATCCTCTCTCTCTCCCTCTCTGTGTTTCTCTCCATCCATCCTCTCTCTCTCCCTCTCTGTATTTCTCTCCATCCATCCTCTCTCTCCCTCTCTGTGTTTCTCTCCATCCATCCTCTCTCTCCCTCTCTGTATTTATCTCCATCCATCCTCTCTCTCCCTCTCTGTATTTATCTCCATCCATCCTCTCTCTCCCTCTCTGTATTTCTCTCCATCCATCCTCTCTCTCCCTCTCTGTATTTCTCTCCATCCATCCTCTCTCTCCCTCTCTGTATTTCTCTCCATCCATCCCCTCTCTCTCCCTCTCTGTGTTTATCTCCATCCATCCTCTCTCTACCTCTCTGTGTTTATCTCCATCCATCCTCTCTCTCCCTCTCTGTGTTTCTCTCCATCCATCCTCTCTCTCTCCCTCTCTGTGTTTCTCTCCATCCATCCTCTCTCTCTCCCTCTCTGTGTTTCTCTCCATCCATCCTCTCTCTCTCCCTCTCTGTGTTTCTCTCCATCCATCCTCTCTCTCTCCCTCTCTGTATTTCTCTCCATCCATCCTCTCTCTCCCTCTCTGTGTTTCTCTCCATCCATCCTCTCTCTCCCTCGCTGTATTTATCTCCATCCATCCTCTCTCTCCCTCTCTGTCTTTATCTCCATCCATCCTCTCTCTCCATCTCTGTATTTCTCTCCATCCATCCTCTCTCCCTCTCTGTATTTCTCTCCATCCATCCTCTCTCTCCCTCTCTGTATTTCTCTCCATCCATCCTCTCTCTCCCTCTCTGTATTTCTCTCCATCCATCCTCTCTCTCCCTCTCTGTATTTCTCTCCATCCATCCTCTCTCTCCCTCTCTGTCTTTATCTCCATCCATCCTCTCTCTCCCTCTCTGTATTTCTCTCCATCCATCCTCTCTCCCTCTCTGTATTTCTCTCCATCCATCCTCTCTCTCCCTCTCTGTATTTCTCTCCATCCATCCTCTCTCTCCCTCTCTGTGTTTCTCTCCATCCATCCTCTCTCTCCCTCTCTGTATTTCTCTCCATCCATCCTCTCTCTCCCTCTCTGTGTTTCTCTCCATCCATCCTCTCTCTCCCTCTCTGTATTTCTCTCCATCCATCCTCTCTCTCTCCCTCTCTGTATTTCTCTCCATCCATCCTCTCTCTCCCTCTCTGTATTTCTCTCCATCCATCCTCTCTCTCCCTCTCTGTATTTCTCTCCATCCATCCTCTCTCTCCCTCTCTGTGTTTCTCTCCATCCATCCTCTCTCTCCCTCTCTGTGTTTCTCTCCATTCATCCTCTCTCTCTCCCTCTCTGTATTTCTCTCCATCCATCCTCTCTCTCCCTCTCTGTGTTTATCTCCATCCATCCATCCTCTCTCTCTCCCTCTCTGTATTTCTCTCCATCCATCCTCTCTCTCTCCCTCTCTGTGTTTCTCTCCATCCATCCTCTCTCTCCCTCTCTGTATTTATCTCCATCCATCCTCTCTCTCCCTCTCTGTATTTATCTCCATCCATCCTCTCACTCCCTCTCTGTATTTCTCTCCATCCATCCTCTCTCTCCCTCTCTGTATTTCTCTCCATCCATCCTCTCTCGCCCTCTCAGTATTTCTCTCCATCCATCCTCTCTCTCCCTCTCTGTATTTCTCTCCATCCATCCCCTCTCTCTCCCTCTCTGTGTTTATCTCCATCCATCCTCTCTCTCCCTCTCTGTGTTTATCTCCATCCATCCTCTCTCTCCCTCTCTGTGTTTCTCTCCATCATCCTCTCTCTCTCCCTCTCTGTGTTTCTCTCCATCCATCCTCTCTCTCTCCCTCTCTGTGTTTCTCTCCATCCATCCTCTCTCTCTCCCTCTCTGTGTTTCTCTCCATCCATCCTCTCTCTCTCCCTCTCTGTATTTCTCTCCATCCATCCTCTCTCTCCCTCTCTGTGTTTCTCTCCATCCATCCTCTCTCTCCCTCTCTGTATTTATCTCCATCCATCCTCTCTCTCCCTCTCTGTCTTTATCTCCATCCATCCTCTCTCTCCATCTCTGTATTTCTCTCCATCCATCCTCTCTCTCCCTCTCTGTATTTCTCTCCATCCATCCTCTCTCTCCCTCTCTGTGTTTCTCTCCATCCATCCTCTCTCTCCCTCTCTGTGTTTCTCTCCATTCATCCTCTCTCTCTCCCCATCTTTATTTCTCTCCATCCATCCTCTCTCTCCCTCTCTGTGTTTATCTCCATCCATCCATCCTCTCTCTCTCCCTCTCTGTATTTCTCTCCATCCATCCTCTCTCTCTCCCTCTCTGTGTTTCTCTCCATCCATCCTCTCTCTCCCTCTCTGTATTTATCTCCATCCATCCTCTCTCTCCCTCTCTGTATTTATCTCCATCCATCCTCTCACTCCCTCTCTGTATTTCTCTCCATCCATCCTCTCTCTCCCTCTCTGTATTTCTCTCCATCCATCCTCTCTCGCCCTCTCTGTATTTCTCTCCATCCATCCTCTCTCTCCCTCTCTGTATTTCTCTCCATCCATCCCCTCTCTCTCCCTCTCTGTGTTTATCTCCATCCATCCTCTCTCTCCCTCTCTGTGTTTATCTCCATCCATCCTCTCTCTCCCTCTCTGTGTTTCTCTCCATCATCCTCTCTCTCTCCCTCTCTGTGTTTCTCTCCATCCATCCTCTCTCTCTCCCTCTCTGTGTTTCTCTCCATCCATCCTCTCTCTCTCCCTCTCTGTGTTTCTCTCCATCCATCCTCTCTCTCTCCCTCTCTGTATTTCTCTCCATCCATCCTCTCTCTCCCTCTCTGTGTTTCTCTCCATCCATCCTCTCTCTCCCTCTCTGTATTTATCTCCATCCATCCTCTCTCTCCCTCTCTGTCTTTATCTCCATCCATCCTCTCTCTCCATCTCTGTATTTCTCTCCATCCATCCTCTCTCTCCCTCTCTGTATTTCTCTCCATCCATCCTCTCTCCCCCTCTCTGTATTTCTCTCCATCCATCCTCTCTCTCCCTCTCTGTATTTCTCTCCATCCATCCTCTCTCTCCCTCTCTGTATTTCTCTCCATCCATCCTCTCTCTCCCTCTCTGTCTTTATCTCCATCCATCCTCTCTCTCCCTCTCTGTATTTCTCTCCATCCATCCTCTCTCCCTCTCTGTATTTCTCTCCATCCATCCTCTCTCTCCCTCTCTGTATTTCTCTCCATCCATCCTCTCTCTCCCTCTCTGTGTTTATCTCCATCCATCCTCTCTCTCTCCCTCTCTGTATTTCTCTCCATCCATCCTCTCTCTCCCTCTCTGTGTTTATCTCCATCCATCCATCCTCTCTCTCTCCCTCTCTGTATTTCTCTCCATCCATCCTCTCTCTCTCCCTCTCTGTGTTTCTCTCCATCCATCCTCTCTCTCCCTCTGTATTTCTCTCCATCCATCCTCTCGCTCCCTCTCTGTGTTTCTCTCCATCCATCCTCTCTCTCTCCCTCTCTGTGTTTATCTCCATCCATCCTCTCTCTCCCTCTCTGTATTTCTCTCCATCCATCCTCTCTCCCCCTCTCTGTCTTTATCTCCATCCATCCTCTCTCTCCCTCTCTGTATTTCTCTCCATCCATCCTCTCTCCCTCTCTGTATTTCTCTCCATCCATCCTCTCTCTCCCTCTCTGTATTTCTCTCCATCCATCCTCTCTCTCCCTCTCTGTGTTTATCTCCATCCATCCTCTCTCTCTCCCTCTCTGTATTTCTCTCCATCCATCCTCTCTCTCCCTCTCTGTGTTTATCTCCATCCATCCATCCTCTCTCTCTCCCTCTCTGTATTTCTCTCCATCCATCCTCTCTCTCCCTCTCTGTATTTCTCTCCATCCATCCTCTCTCTCCCTCTCTGTATTTCTCTCCATCCATCCTCTCTCTCCCTCTCTGTGTTTCTCTCCATCCATCATCTCTCTCCCTCTCTGTATTTCTCTCCATCCATCCATCCTCTCTCTCTCCCTCTCTGTATTTCTCTCCATCCATCCTCTCTCTCCCTCTCTGTATTTCTCTCCATCCATCCTCTCTCTCCCTCTCTGTGTTTCTCTCCATCCATCCTCTCTCTCCCTCTCTGTATTTCTCTCCATCCATCCTCTCTCTCTCCCTCTCTGTATTTCTCTCCATCCATCTCTCTCCCTCTCTGTATTTCTCTCCATCCATCCTCTCTCTCCCTCTCTGTGTTTCTCTCCATCCATCCTCTCTCTCCCTCTCTGTATTTATCTCCATCCATCCTCTCTCTCCCTCTCTGTATTTCTCTCCATCCATCCTCTCTCTCTCCCTCTCTGTATTTCTCTCCATCCATCCTCTCTCTCCCTCTCTGTATTTCTCTCCATCCATCCTCTCTCTCCCTCTCTGTATTTCTCTCCATCCATCCTCTCTCTCCCTCTCTGTGTTTCTCTCCATCCATCCTCTCTCTCCCTCTCTGTATTTATCTCCATCCATCCTCTCTCTCCCTCTCTGTGTTTATCTCCATCCATCCTCTCTCTCCCTCTCAGTATTTCTCTCCATCCATCCTCTCTCTCCCTCTCTGTATTTCTCTCCATCCATCCTCTCTCTCCCTCTCTGTGTTTCTCTCCATCCATCCTCTCTCTCCCTCTCTGTATTTATCTCCATCCATCCTCTCTCTCCCTCTCTGTGTTTATCTCCATCCATCATCTCTCTCCCTCTCTGTGTTTCTCTCCATCCTCCTCTCTCGCCCTCTCTGTATTTATCTCCATCCATCCTCTCTCTCCCTCTCTGTGTTTATCTCCATCCATCCTCTCTCTCCCTCTCTGTATTTCTCTCCATCCATCCTCTCTCTCCCTCTCTGTATTTCTCTCCATCCATCCTCTCTCTCCCTCTCTGTGTTTCTCTCCATCCATCCTCTCTCTCCCTCTCTGTATTTATCTCCATCCATCCTCTCTCTCCCTCTCTGTGTTTATCTCCATCCATCCTCTCTCTCCCTCTCTGTATTTCTCTCCATCCATCCTCTCTCTCCCTCTCTGTATTTCTCTCCATCCATCCTCTCTCTCCCTCTCTGTGTTTCTCTCCATCCATCCTCTCTCTCCCTCTCTGTATTTATCTCCATCCATCCTCTCTCTCCCTCTCTGTGTTTATCTCCATCCATCCTCTCTCTCCCTCTCTGTATTTCTCTCCATCCATCCTCTCTCTCTCCCTCTCTGTATTTCTCTCCATCCATCCTCTCTCTCCCTCTCTGTGTTTCTCTCCATCCATCCCCTCTCTCCCTCTCTGTATTTATCTCCATCCATCCTCTCTCTCCCTCTCTGTATTTCTCTCCATCCATCCTCTCTCTCCCTCTCTGTATTTCTCTCCATCCATCATCTCTCTCCCTCTCTGTGTTTCTCTCCATCCTCCTCTCTCTCCCTCTCTGTATTTATCTCCATCCATCCTCTCTCTCCCTCTCTGTGTTTATCTCCATCCATCCTCTCTCTCCCTCTCTGTATTTCTCTCCATCCATCCTCTCTCTCCCTCTCTGTATTTCTCTCCATCCATCCTCTCTCTCCCTCTCTGTGTTTCTCTCCATCCATCCTCTCTCTCCCTCTCTGTATTTCTCTCCATCCATCCTCTCTCTCCCTCTCTGTGTTTTTATCTCCATCCATCCTCTCTCTCCCTCTCTGTATTTCTCTCCATCCATCCTCTCTCTCCCTCTCTGTATTTCTCTCCATCCATCCTCTCTCTCCCTCTCTGTGTTTCTCTCCATCCATCCTCTCTCTCCCTCTCTGTATTTATCTCCATCCATCCTCTCTCTCCCTCTCTGTGTTTATCTCCATCCATCCTCTCTCTCCCTCTCTGTATTTCTCTCCATCCATCCTCTCTCTCTCCCTCTCTGTATTTCTCTCCATCCATCCTCTCTCTCCCTCTCTGTGTTTCTCTCCATCCATCCCCTCTCTCCCTCTCTGTATTTATCTCCATCCATCCTCTCTCTCCCTCTCTGTATTTCTCTCCATCCATCCTCTCTCTCCCTCTCTGTATTTCTCTCCATCCATCCTCTCTCTCCCTCTCTGTGTTTATCTCCATCCATCCTCTCTCTCCCTCTCTGTATTTATCTCCATCCATCCTCTCTCTCCCTCTCTGTGTTTATCTCCATCCATCCTCTCTCTCCCTCTCTGTATTTCTCTCCATCCATCCTCTCTCTCCCTCTCTGTATTTCTCTCCATCCATCCTCTCTCTCCCTCTCTGTATTTCTCTCCATCCATCCTCTCTCTCCCTCTCTGTATTTCTCTCCATCCATCCTCTCTCTCTCCCTCTCTGTGTTTATCTCCATCCATCCTCTCTCTCTCCCTCTCTGTGTTTATCTCCATCCATCCTCTCTCTCTCCCTCTCTGTATTTATCTCCATCCATCCTCTCTCTCCCTCTCTGTGTTTATCTCCATCATCCTCTCTCTCCCTCTCTGTATTTCTCTCCATCCATCCTCTCTCTCCCTCTCTGTATTTCTCTCCATCCATCCTCTCTCTCTCCCTCTCTGTGTTTATCTCCATCCATCCTCTCTCTCTCCCTCTCTGTGTTTATCTCCATCCATCCTCTCTCTCCCTCTCTGTATTTCTCTCCATCCATCCTCTCTCTCTCCCTCTCTGTGTTTATCTCCATCCATCCTCTCTCTCTCCCTCTCTGTGTTTATCTCCATCCATCCTCTCTCTCTCCCTCTCTATGTTTATCTCCATCCATCCTCTCTCTCTCCCTCTGTGTTTATCTCCATCCATCCTCTCTCTCTGCCTCTCCTCCTCTATCTTATTTATTTATTTATTTATTTAACCTTTGTTGAACTATTTAACTCTGTCTTCATCTTTCTCTCTCTTCCTCTTTCGCTCTATCCTTTTCTTGTCCTCTCTGTCTTCGGTATCTCTCTCTCTTCCTTCCTCTTCCCCATATCTTGCTCTCTACCCCTACAACTTCCCTCTACCCCCAAGGTGCAGCCCGTGAAGCTAGTTTGTACCTCTCAACCCCCTCACGCTCAACCCCCTCAACCACTCACGTCGCAATAACGTAAATTGAAGCTGGTGGGGCTATGGGGGATCGTTAAAAAGGGAAAGCTGTCAATCAAATGTGACAGGAGACAGAGAAAGTATGCTTCCCAAATGGCACTCTGTTCCCTATATAGTGCACTACTTTTGACCAGGGCCCATACAGTGTACTACGGAATAGGTTGACATTTGGGATGCAACTTCAGAGAAATTTGTGGATGGTCAAGGCGAAGACGTGCATGATGGGATTGCTTGCTCTTCTCTCTCTCCCTTACTAAGGTTTTAAGTGGGATGGCTTTTCCAATTACCTAAATGGAGGAGATGGGGATGGAGCGGGCCCTGGCACTGTGGCTATCCTGTAACGCTCAGATGGGCTAATTGGTTATCTGCTCAAACAAGGCCTGAGTCTCAAATGGCACCCTATTCCCAATATGGTGCACTACTTTTGACCAGTGCCCTTAGTCAAAAATAGATTACTACATAGAGAATAGGGTACCATTTAGGAGTTGGGACACAGTCAAAGTAGAAGCAGTATTTCGCTCAGAGAGACACAGGGCCTACACTCAATCAGAGGCCTCTCCCTGTCAATGAGACACTCACTCTGTGTGTCTGGGTGATCTGTATGTATGTAATAACCCCAAAAACATGATATTCTCCATGTTTTTTTATTACATTGTGATCAGAGACCTTTTCCAATACAGTGGCTTTATGAACATACTGTTACATGCCAACGTCCCAAAATCTATAAACGTGTATATTCTTAAAACACGTGAAAGGAAACATATTTTCCAACAGGTTGAGTGTTTCACTCTGTTTTCATTGTGATTTGAACTTAGCTATACCTTGTGTTGAAAAAGTCACCTTATGCTGCCAAAACAGCAACCAGTCCGCCCATTCCAAAACCTAACCAAATGCTCCTTCTTCATACATTCCCCCATAGAGCCAACGCCTCCACTGGTCACCCACTTCATCTATTACCTTCATCATTTTAAAAGCCTTTTTACTATTGTTGTTTTTCCTCTCATATAGTAAATGGAGCCATAATTTAATATTTTAATTCATGTTAATGTGTTGTTTAACCTTTTAGCAACAATCAGACGTCTCTAAAAGGTTCATCTTGAACTTGAGCCAGTGAAGGCTACGGGACAATAACGCGTCAATCTTTGAAAAACATCTCTGTCTAATGGATTGGTGGTTGATTGCCCATCTCGAGGTACAGTAGATGCCATATACACTGCTCAAAACAATAAAGGGAACACTTAAACAACACAATGTAACTCCAAGTCAATCACACTTCTGTGAAATCAAACTGTCCACTTAGGAGGCAACACTTTGACAATACATTTGACATGCTGTTGTGCAAATGGTATAGACAACAGGCGGAAATTATAGGCAATTAGCAAGACATCCCCCAATAAAGGAGTGGTTCTGCAGGTGGTGACCACAGACCACTTCTCAGTTCCTATGCTTCCTGGCTGATGTTTTGGTCACTTTTGAATGCTAGTGGTAGCATGAGACAGAGTCTACAACCCACACAAGTGGCTCAGGTAGTGCAGCCCATCCAGGATGGCACATCAATGCGAGCTGTGGTAAGAAGGTTTGCTGTGTCTGTCAGCGTAGTGTCCAGAGCATGGAGGCGCTACCAGGAGACAGGCCAGTACATCAGGATACGTGGAGGAGGCCGTAGGAGGGCAACAACCCAGCAGCAGGACCGCTACCTCCGCCTTTGTGCAAGGAGGAGCAGGAGGAGCACTGCCAGAGCCCTGCAAAATGACCTCCAGCAGGCCACAAATGTGCATGTGTCTGCTCAAACGGTCAGAAACGGACTCCATGAGGGTGGTATGAGGGCCCGACGTCCACAGGTGGGGGTTGTGCTTACAGCCCAACACCGTGCAGGACATTTGGCATTTGCCAGAGAACACCAAGATTGGCAAATTCACCACTGGCGCCCTGTGCTCTTCACAGATGAAAGCAGGTTCACACTGAGCACATGTGACAGACGTGACAGTCTGGAGACGCCGTGGAGAACGTTCTGCTGCCTGCAACATCCTCCAGCATGACCGGTTTGGCGTTGGGTCAGTCATGGTGTGGGGTGGCATTTCTTTGGGGGGCCGCACAGCCCTCCATGTGTTTGCCAGAGGTAGCCTGACTGCCATTAGGTACCGAGATGAGATCCTCAGACCCCTTGTGAGACCATATGCTGGTGCGGTTGGCTCTGGATTCCTCCTAATGCAAGACAATGCTAGACCTTATGTGGCTGGAGCGTGTCAGCAGTTCCTGCAAGAGGAAGGCATTGATACTATGGACTGGCCCACCCGTTCCCCAGACCTGAATCCAATTGAGCACATCTGGGACATCATGTCTCGCTCCATCCACCAACGCCACTTTGCACCACAGACTGTCCAGGAGTTGGCGGATGCTTTAGTCCAGGTCTGGGAGTAGATCCCTCAGGAGACCATCCGCCACCTCATCAGGAGCATGCCCAGGCATTGCAGGGAGGTCATACAGGCACGTGGAGGCCACACACACTACTGAGCCTCATTTGGACTTGTTTTAAGGACATTACATCAAAGTTGGATCATTTCCATTGATAATTTTGTGTGATTTTGTTGTCAGCACATTCAACTATGTAAAGAAAAAAGTATTTAATAAGAATATTTCATTCATTCAGATCTAGGATGTGTTATTTTAGTGTTCCCTTTATTTTTTGGAGCAGTGTATATTGCTAGGTATTAAAACCAGCATTTCTACATTTTCTGCCTGCTGCCACTCAAGGTCAATGGATCGCAAGGGCGACGGAAGGCTGAGTCAGCTGTACTGTTCTGTACTGTTCTGTTGCCTCTTAATTTATCTCCTGGTTTGATTAAAGCTTAATTTAAGGCTCCACAGTTAAATACAATTTTTTTTGTTACATTAAAAAAACGAAGAGTTTGGGATGCATGCAAGCTGTGTTATTCTGTGCATCGAATGGAGCTCAGCTCAACATGGCATTTTATTAAGGGTCTTTCTACAGTGATGTATCCATAAAGTGCACATTACTTTCTAATGCTTAGCTCAGAGAAAAATAGTAGCTACTATACTGAACAAATAATACTTTGTGTCTATCAGCAACATGAATGCTATGTGTTGCGAGAAGCTAAGTGCATGGATGCCATGTCACACACATTTTGTACAAAAACCTTTATGCAATTGGGGCCAGACCAAGGAAACACAATCAACACCACAAATGAACACCGTCATGACGGATGAGACAGGCAGCTTGAACCAACACCCTCAGACTTGAATTGCTAAATAAAATAAATCAAAGACTCTACCTGTTTAAATTGTATATAACTGGTTTCTAATGTTATACAACTGGTTTGTAATGGTATATAACCGGTATCTAATGGTATATAACTGGTTTCTAATGTTTATTGTGAACCTGGTCGTTTGGGTCCTGGATGCTGATTGGCTGAAACAGCATTTCAGGTATGTGAATATCAGACAATATACCATGGGTATGACCCAAAAATACTTGTTTACTGTTCTATTTATGTTGGTAACCAGTTTGTAATAGCAATAAGGCACGTCGGGGTTTATGGTATGTGGCCAATATACCAGGGCTAAGGGCTGTGTCCAGGCACTCCGCTTCATGTCGTGCATAATAACAGCCCTTAGCCATGTGTTTATTGGCCATATACCACACCCCCAGGCCTTATTGCTTGAATAACATCATGTATCTGAGAGAGAATGTCTCTCAGTGGTTAAGCTATGAAATCACAATGATGCAGCCTTCAGCTACCAGTCAGATGTTAACAGTTGGCTGGATGTCCTTTGGGTGGTGGACCATTCTTGATACACACGGGAAACTATTGAACGTGAAAAACCCAGCAGTGTTGCAGTTCTTGACACAAACCGATGCACCTGGCACCGACTACCATAACCCGTTCAAAGGCACTTCAATATTTTGTCTTACCCATTAACCCTCTGAATGGCAAACACACAATCCATGCCTCAATTGTCTCAAGGCTTAAAAATCCTTCTTTAATCTGTCTCCTCCCCTTTATCTACACTGATTGAAGTGGATTTAACAAGTGACATCAATAAGGGATCATAGCTTTCACCTGGATTCAGCTGGTCAGTCTATGCCATGGAAAGAGGTGTCCTTAATGTTTTGTACACTCAGTGTATAGGGTGCCATTTGGGACGCAGCAGAGTGTAATCAACGTCTCTAAGCTGTGAAAGGAACATGTGAGATGCCTGTGATACACTACCTGTGACAGTGGTTGAGCTGGTTGAGCAATGAGGCCTGTCGTGTTCTGGGGCCCCTGTCCAAGCACAGTGATGTATCGATCCTTCCAGACCTCCCTTCCCCAATGTACTCCACACTCCGGTTCTCTCTCTCTTTCGTTTTCCCACTCTGCTCTAATACCAGCTTCTGTCCTGTCTCCCCTTTCAGAACTCCCTTCCCCAATATACTCCACACTCCGGTTCTCTCTCTCTTTCGTTTTCCCACTCTGCTCTAATACCAGCTTCTGTCCTGTCTCCCCTTTCAGAACTCCCTTCCCCAATATACTCCACACTCCGGTTCTCTCTCTCTTTCGTTTTCCCACTCTGCTCTAATACCAGCTTCTGTCCTGTCTCCCCTTTCAGAACTCCCTTCCCCAATGTACTCCACACTACGGTTCTCTCTCTCTTTCGTTTTCCCACTCTGCTCTAATACCAGCTTCTGTCCTGTCTCCCCTTTCAGAACTCCCTTCCCCAATGTACTCCACACTCCGGTTCTCTCTCTCTTTCGTTTTCCCACTCTGCTCTAATACCAGCTTCTGTCCTGTCTCCCCTTTCAGAACTCCCTTCCCCAATGTACCCCCTCGTTCTCTCTCACTCTCCTTCGTTCTCCCACTTCGCTCCAGGTTTTATCATTTCTCCCTACATTCTCATTCACAGTTCACACCCCAGCAGCCTTCCCCACAAAGGAGACCCCAAATGACTTAACGTCCTCAAAGGGAGGTCCCCTGCTTACTTAGTTTTTCTGCTCCACTATGTGATTGATGTGACTGATGTGCTGTATGTGTCAAGACTCCTGACAGTATGCAACGCGAGAGGAATGGTGGGTCTTCTTGATGTTATCAACAGCAATTACTGGACAGAAACTATGACATCACAGACTGTTACTTTGTTTTATTGGTCTCTGGTGACAGACTTAGATTTTGTTCTATTAGTCTCTGGTGACAGACTTAGATTTAGTTCTATTCGTCTCTGGTGACAGAAATTAGATTTGGTTATGTTAGTCTCTGGTGACAGACAGTTAGATATGGATCTGTTAGTATCTGGTGATAAACTGTTAGATTTGGTTCAATTAGTCTCTGGTGACAAATATTAGATTTGGTTATGTTAGTCTCTGGTGACAGACAGTTAGATTTGGATCTGTTAGTCTCTGGTGACAGACAGTTAGAACTGGTTTTATTAGTCTCTGGGGATAAACTGTTAGAATTGGTTTTATTAGTCTCTGGTGACAGACTGTTAGATTTGGTTATATTAGTCTCTGGTGACAGACTGTTAGATTTGGTTCTGTTTGTCTCTGGTGACAGACAGTTAGATTTGGTTATATTGTCTCTGGTGACAGACTGTTAGATTTGGTTCTATTAGTCTCTGGTGACAGACTGTTAGAATTGGTTCCATTGGTCTCGGGTGACAGACTATTATATTTGGTTCTATTAATCCCTGGATACAGACAGTTAGATTTGGTTCTGTTAGTCTCTGGTGACAGACTGTTAGATTTGGTTCTGTTTGTCTCTGGTGACAGACTTAGATTTGGTTCTATTGTCTCTGGTGACAGACTGTTAAATTTGGTTATATTAGTCTCTGGTGACAGACTGTTAGATTTGGTTATGTTTGTCTCTGGTGACAGACTTAGATGTGGTTCTATTGTCTCTGGTGACAGACTGTTAGATTTTGTTCTGTTAGATTTGGTTCCATTGGTCTCGGGTGACAGACTGTTACATTTGGTTCTGTTAGTCTCTGGTGACAGACTGTTGAATTTGGTTCTGTTAGTCTCTGGTGACAGACTGTTAGATTTAGTTCTGTTTGCCTCTGGTGACAGACTGTTAGATCTGGTTCCATTAGTCTCTGGTGACAGACTGTTAGATCTGGTTCCATTAGTCTCTGGTGACAGACTGTTATATTTGGTTCTGTTAGTCTCTGGTGACAGACTTAGATTTGGTTCTATTAGTCTCTGGTTACAGACAGTTAGATTCGGTTCTGTCAGTCTCGGGTGACAGACTGTTATATTTGGTTCTGTTAGTCTCTGGTGACAGACTGTTAGATTTGGTTCTATTAGTCTCTGGTGACAGACTGTTAGATTTTGTTCTGTTAGATTTGGATCCATTGATCTCGGGTGACAGACTGTTACATTTGGTTCTGTTAGTCTCTGGTGACAGACTGTTAGATTTGGTTCTATTAGTCTCTGGTGACAGAGTGTTAGGTTTGGTCTATTAGTCACTGATGACAGACTGTTAGATTTGGTTCTATTAGTCTCCTGTGACAGACTGTTAGATTTTGTTCTGTTTGCCTCTGGTGACAGACTGTTAGATCTGGTTCTATTAGTCTCTGGTGACAGACTGTTAGATCTGGTTCCATTAGTCTCTGGTGACAGACTGTTAGATCTGGTTCCGTTAGTCTCTGGTGACAGACTGTTAGATCTGGTTCCATTAGTCTCTGGTGACAGACTGTTATATTTGGTTCTGTTAGTCTCTGGTGACAGACTGTTAGATTTGGATCTATTATTCTCTAGTGACAGACTGTTAGATTTGGTTCTGTTAGTCTCTGGTGACAGACTGTTAGATGTGGTTCTTTTAGTCTCTGGTTACAGACAGTTAGATTTGGTTCTGTCAGTCTCCGGTGACCGACTGTTATATTTGGTTCTGTTAGTCTCTGGTGACAGACTGTTAGATTTGGTTCTATTAGTCTCTGGTGACAGACTGTTAGATTTGGATCTGTTAGTCTCTGGTGACAGACTGTTAGATTTTGTTCTGTTTGTCTCTGGTGACAGACTTAGATTTGGTTCTATTGTCTCTGGTTACAGACAGTTAGATTTGGTTCTGTTAGTCTCTGGTGACAGACTGTTAGAATTGGTTCTGTTAGATTTGGTTCCATTGGTCTCGGGTGACAGACTGTTACATTTGGTTCTGTTAGTCTCTGGTGACTTTTAGATTTGGTTCTATTAGGCTCTGGTGACAGACTGTTAGATTTGGTTCTATTAGTCTCCTGTGACAGACTGTTATATTTGGTTCTGTTTGTCTCTGAAGACAGACTGTTAGATCTGGTTCCAGTAGTCTCTGGTGACAGACTGTTAGATCTGGTTCCATTAGTCTCTGGTGACAGACTGTTAGATCTGGTTCCATTAGTCTCTGGTGACAGACTGTTAGATCTGGTTCCATTAGTCTCTGGTGACAGACTGTTATATTTGGTTCTGTTAGTCTCTGGTGACAGACTGTTAGATTTGGTTATATTAGTCTCTGGTGACAGACTGTTAGATTTGGATCTGTTAGTCTCTGGTGACAGACTGTTAGATTTTGTTCTGTTTGTTTCTGGTGACAGACTTAGATTTGGTTCTATTGTCTCTGGTTACAGACAGTTAGATTTGGTTCCATTGGTCTCGGGGTGACAGACTGTTACATTTGGTTCTGTTAGTCTCTGGTGAAAGACTTTTAGATTTGGTTCTATTAGGCTCTGGTGACAGACTGTTAGATTTAGTTCTATTAGTCTCCTGTGACAGACTGTTATATTTGGTTCTGTTTGTCTCTGGTGAAAGACTGTTAGATCTGGTTCCAGTAGTCTCTGGTGACAGACTGTTATATTTGGTTCTGTTAGTCTCTGGTGACAGACTTAGATTTGGTTCTATTAGTCTCTGGTTACAGACAGTTAGATTTGGTTATATTAGTCTCTGTTGACAGACTGTTAGATTTGGTTATGTTTGTCTCTGGTGACAGACTTAGATGTGGTTCTATTGTCTCTGGTGACAGACTGTTAGATTTTGTTCTGTTAGATTTGGTTCCATTGGTCTCGGGTGACAGACTGTTACATTTGGTTCTGTTAGTCTCTGGTGACAGACTGTTGAATTTGGTTCTGTTAGTCTCTGGTGACAGACTGTTAGATTTTGTTCTGTTTGCCTCTGGTGACAGACTGTTAGATCTGGTTCCATTAGTCTCTGGTGACAGACTGTTAGATCTGGTTCCATTAGTCTCTGGTGACAGACTGTTATATTTGGTTCTGTTAGTCTCTGGTGACAGACTTAGATTTGGTTCTATTAGTCTCTGGTTACAGACAGTTAGATTCGGTTCTGTCAGTCTCGGGTGACAGACTGTTATATTTGGTTCTGTTAGTCTCTGGTGACAGACTGTTAGATTTGGTTCTATTAGTCTCCTGTGACAGACTGTTATATTTGGTTCTGTTTGTCTCTGAAGACAGACTGTTAGATCTGGTTCCAGTAGTCTCTGGTGACAGACTGTTAGATCTGGTTCCATTAGTCTCTGGTGACAGACTGTTAGATCTGGTTCCATTAGTCTCTGGTGACAGACTGTTAGATCTGGTTCCATTAGTCTCTGGTGACAGACTGTTATATTTGGTTCTGTTAGTCTCTGGTGACAGACTGTTAGATTTGGTTCTATTAGTCTCTGGTGACAGACTGTTAGATTTGGATCTGTTAGTCTCTGGTGACAGACTGTTAGATTTTGTTCTGTTTGTTTCTGGTGACAGACTTAGATTTGGTTCTATTGTCTCTGGTTACAGACAGTTAGATTTGGTTCCATTGGTCTCGGGTGACAGACTGTTACATTTGGTTCTGTTAGTCTCTGGTGACAGACTTTTAGATTTGGTTCTATTAGGCTCTGGTGACAGACTGTTAGATTTAGTTCTATTAGTCTCCTGTGACAGACTGTTATATTTGGTTCTGTTTGTCTCTGAAGACAGACTGTTAGATCTGGTTCCAGTAGTCTCTGGTGACAGACTGTTATATTTGGTTCTGTTAGTCTCTGGTGACAGACTTAGATTTGGTTCTATTAGTCTCTGGTTACAGACAGTTAGATTTGGTTATATTAGTCTCTGGTGACAGACTGTTAGATTTGGTTATGTTTGTCTCTGGTGACAGACTTAGATGTGGTTCTATTGTCTCTGGTGACAGACTGTTAGATTTGGTTCTGTTAGATTTGGTTCCATTGGTCTCGGGTGACAGACTGTTACATTTGGTTCTGTTAGTCTCTGGTGACAGACTGTTGAATTTGGTTCTGTTAGTCTCTGGTGACAGACTGTTAGATTTTGTTCTGTTTGCCTCTGGTGACAGACTGTTAGATCTGGTTCCATTAGTCTCTGGTGACAGACTGTTAGATCTGGTTCCATTAGTCTCTGGTGACAGACTGTTATATTTGGTTCTGTTAGTCTCTGGTGACAGACTTAGATTTGGTTCTATTAGTCTCTGGTTACAGACAGTTAGATTCGGTTCTGTCAGTCTCGGGTGACAGACTGTTATATTTGGTTCTGTTAGTCTCTGGTGACAGACTGTTAGATTTGGTTCTGTTAGATTTGGATCCATTGATCTCGGGTGACAGACTGTTACATTTGGTTCTGTTAGTCTCTGGTGACAGACTGTTAGATTTGGTTCTATTAGTCTCTGGTGACAGAGTGTTAGGTTTTGTCTATTAGTCACTGATGACAGACTGTTAGATTTGGTTCTATTAGTCTCCTGTGACAGACTGTTAGATTTTGTTCTGTTTGCCTCTGGTGACAGACTGTTAGATCTGGTTCTATTAGTCTCTGGTGACAGACTGTTAGATCTGGTTCCATTAGTCTCTGGTGACAGACTGTTAGATCTGGTTCCGTTAGTCTCTGGTGACAGACTGTTAGATCTGGTTCCATTAGTCTCTGGTGACAGACTGTTATATTTGGTTCTGTTAGTCTCTGGTGACAGACTGTTAGATTTGGATCTATTATTCTCTAGTGACAGACTGTTAGATCTGGTTCCATTAGTCTCTGGTGACAGACTGTTATATTTGGTTCTGTTAGTCTCTGGTGACAGACTTAGATTTGGTTCTATTAGTCTCTGGTTACAGACAGTTAGATTGGGTTCTGTCAGTCTCGGGTGACAGACTGTTATATTTGGTTCTGTTAGTCTCTGGTGACAGACTGTTAGATTTGGTTCTATTAGTCTCTGGTGACAGACTGTTAGATTTTGTTCTGTTAGATTTGGATCCATTGATCTCGGGTGACAGACTGTTACATTTGGTTCTGTTAGTCTCTGGTGACAGACTGTTAGATTTGGTTCTATTAGTCTCTGGTGACAGAGTGTTAGGTTTGGTCTATTAGTCACTGATGACAGACTGTTAGATTTGGTTCTATTAGTCTCCTGTGACAGACTGTTAGATTTTGTTCTGTTTGCCTCTGGTGACAGACTGTTAGATCTGGTTCTATTAGTCTCTGGTGACAGACTGTTAGATCTGGTTCCATTAGTCTCTGGTGACAGACTGTTATATTTGGTTCTGTTAGTCTCTGGTGACAGACTGTTAGATTTGGATCTATTATTCTCTAGTGACAGACTGTTAGATTTGGTTCTGTTAGTCTCTGGTGACAGACTGTTAGATGTGGTTCTTTTAGTCTCTGGTTACAGACAGTTAGATTTGGTTCTGTCAGTCTCCGGTGACCGACTGTTATATTTGGTTCTGTTAGTCTCTGGTGACAGACTGTTAGATTTGGTTCTATTAGTCTCTGGTGACAGACTGTTAGATTTGGATCTGTTAGTCTCTGGTGACAGACTGTTAGATTTTGTTCTGTTTGTCTCTGGTGACAGACTTAGATTTGGTTCTATTGTCTCTGGTTACAGACAGTTAGATTTGGTTCTGTTAGTCTCTGGTGACAGACTGTTAGAATTGGTTCTGTTAGATTTGGTTCCATTGGTCTCGGGTGACAGACTGTTACATTTGGTTCTGTTAGTCTCTGGTGACTTTTAGATTTGGTTATATTAGGCTCTGGTGACAGACTGTTAGATTTGGTTCTATTAGTCTCCTGTGACAGACTGTTATATTTGGTTCTGTTTGTCTCTGAAGACAGACTGTTAGATCTGGTTCCAGTAGTCTCTGGTGACAGACTGTTAGATCTGGTTCCATTAGTCTCTGGTGACAGACTGTTAGATCTGGTTCCATTAGTCTCTGGTGACAGACTGTTAGATCTGGTTCCATTAGTCTCTGGTGACAGACTGTTATATTTGGTTCTGTTAGTCTCTGGTGACAGACTGTTAGATTTGGTTATATTAGTCTCTGGTGACAGACTGTTAGATTTGGATCTGTTAGTCTCTGGTGACAGACTGTTAGATTTTGTTCTGTTTGTTTCTGGTGACAGACTTAGATTTGGTTCTATTGTCTCTGGTTACAGACAGTTAGATTTGGTTCCATTGGTCTCGGGTGACAGACTGTTACATTTGGTTCTGTTAGTCTCTGGTGACAGACTTTTAGATTTGGTTCTATTAGGCTCTGGTGACAGACTGTTAGATTTAGTTCTATTAGTCTCCTGTGACAGACTGTTATATTTGGTTCTGTTTGTCTCTGAAGACAGACTGTTAGATCTGGTTCCAGTAGTCTCTGGTGACAGACTGTTATATTTGGTTCTGTTAGTCTCTGGTGACAGACTTAGATTTGGTTCTATTAGTCTCTGGTTACAGACAGTTAGATTTGGTTCTGTCAGTCTCGGGTGACAGACTGTTATATTTGGTTCTGTTAGTCTCTGGTGACAGACTGTTAGATTTGGATCTGTTAGTCTCTGGTGACAGACTGTTAGATTTTGTTCTGTTTGTCTCTGGTGACAGACTTAGATTTGGTTCTATTGTCTCTGGTTACAGACAGTTAGATTTGGTTCTGTTAGTCTCTGGTGACAGACTGTTAGAATTGGTTCTGTTAGATTTGGTTCCATTGGTCTCGGGTGACAGACTGTTAGATTTAGTTCTATTAGTCTCCTGTGACAGACTGTTATATTTGGTTCTGTTTGTCTCTGAAGACAGACTGTTAGATCTGGTTCCAGTAGTCTCTGGTGACAGACTGTTATATTTGGTTCTGTTAGTCTCTGGTGACAGACTTAGATTTGGTTCTATTAGTCTCTGGTTACAGACAGTTAGATTTGGTTCTGTCAGTCTCGGGTGACAGACTGTTAGATTTGGTTCTATTAGTCTCTGGTGACAGACTGTTAGATTTGGATCTATTATTCTCTAGTGACAGACTGTTAGATTTGGTTCTGTTAGTCTCTGGTGACAGACTGTTAGATGTGGTTCTTTTAGTCTCTGGTTACAGACAGTTATATTTGGTTCTGTCAGTCTCGGTGACAGAGTGTTAGATCTGCATCTATTAGTCTCCAGTGACAGACAGTTATATTTTTTTCTGTTAGTCTCTGGTGACAGATTGTTAGATTTGGTTCCATTAGTCTCTGGTGACAGACTGTTAGATTTGGTTCCATTAGTCTCTGGTGACAGACTGTTAGATTTGGTTCTATTATAATCTGGTGACATACTGTTCGTTTTGGTTCTATTAGTCTCTGGTGACAGACTGTTAGATTTGGTTCTATTTGTCTCTGGTGACAGACTGTTAGATTTGGTTCTATTAGTCTCTGGTGACAGACTGTTAGATTTGGTTCTATTAGTCTCTGGTGACAGACTGTTAGATTTGGTTATATTTGTCTCTGGTGACAGACTGTTAGAATTGGTTCTGTTAGATTTGGTTCCATTGGTCTCGGGTGACACACTGTTAGATTTAGTTCTATTAGTCTCCTGTGACAGACTGTTATATTTGGTTCTGTTTGTCTCTGAAGACAGACTGTTAGATCTGGTTCCAGTAGTCTCTGGTGACAGACTGTTATATTTGGTTCTGTTAGTCTCTGGTGACAGACTTAGATTTGGTTCTATTAGTCTCTGGTTACAGACAGTTAGATTTGGTTCTGTCAGTCTCGGGTGACAGACTGTTATATTTGGTTCTATTAGTCTCTGGTGACAGACTGTTAGATTTGGATCTATTATTCTCTAGTGACAGACTGTTAGATTTGGTTCTGTTAGTCTCTGGTGACAGACTGTTAGATGTGGTTCTTTTAGTCTCTGGTTACAGACAGTTAGATTTGGTTCTGTCAGTCTCCGGTGACCGACTGTTATATTTGGTTCTGTTAGTCTCTGGTGACAGACTGTTAGATTTGGTTCTATTAGTCTCTGGTGACAGACTGTTAGATTTGGATCTGTTAGTCTCTGGTGACAGACTGTTAGATTTTGTTCTGTTTGTCTCTGGTGACAGACTTAGATTTGGTTCTATTGTCTCTGGTTACAGACAGTTAGATTTGGTTCTGTTAGTCTCTGGTGACAGACTGTTAGAATTGGTTCTGTTAGATTTGGTTCCATTGGTCTCGGGTGACAGACTGTTACATTTGGTTCTGTTAGTCTCTGGTGACTTTTAGATTTGGTTCTATTAGGCTCTGGTGACAGACTGTTAGATTTGGTTCTATTAGTCTCCTGTGACAGACTGTTATATTTGGTTCTGTTTGTCTCTGAAGACAGACTGTTAGATCTGGTTCCAGTAGTCTCTGGTGACAGACTGTTAGATCTGGTTCCATTAGTCTCTGGTGACAGACTGTTAGATCTGGTTCCATTAGTCTCTGGTGACAGACTGTTAGATCTGGTTCTATTAGTCTCTGGTGACAGACTGTTAGATTTGGATCTATTATTCTCTAGTGACAGACTGTTAGATTTGGTTCTGTTAGTCTCTGGTGACAGACTGTTAGATGTGGTTCTTTTAGTCTCTGGTTACAGACAGTTATATTTGGTTCTGTCAGTCTCGGTGACAGAGTGTTAGATCTGCATCTATTAGTCTCCAGTGACAGACAGTTATATTTTTTTCTGTTAGTCTCTGGTGACAGATTGTTAGATTTGGTTCCATTAGTCTCTGGTGACAGACTGTTAGATTTGGTTCCATTAGTCTCTGGTGACAGACTGTTAGATTTGGTTCTATTATAATCTGGTGACATACTGTTCGTTTTGGTTCTATTAGTCTCTGGTGACAGACTGTTAGATTTGGTTCTATTTGTCTCTGGTGACAGACTGTTAGATTTGGTTCTATTAGTCTCTGGTGACAGACTGTTAGATTTGGTTCTATTAGTCTCTGGTGACAGACTGTTAGATTTGGTTATATTTGTCTCTGGTGACAGACTGTTAGAATTGGTTCTGTTAGATTTGGTTCCATTGGTCTCGGGTGACACACTGTTAGATTTAGTTCTATTAGTCTCCTGTGACAGACTGTTATATTTGGTTCTGTTTGTCTCTGAAGACAGACTGTTAGATCTGGTTCCAGTAGTCTCTGGTGACAGACTGTTATATTTGGTTCTGTTAGTCTCTGGTGACAGACTTAGATTTGGTTCTATTAGTCTCTGGTTACAGACAGTTAGATTTGGTTCTGTCAGTCTCGGGTGACAGACTGTTATATTTGGTTCTATTAGTCTCTGGTGACAGACTGTTAGATTTGGATCTATTATTCTCTAGTGACAGACTGTTAGATTTGGTTCTGTTAGTCTCTGGTGACAGACTGTTAGATGTGGTTCTTTTAGTCTCTGGTTACAGACAGTTAGATTTGGTTCTGTCAGTCTCCGGTGACCGACTGTTATATTTGGTTCTGTTAGTCTCTGGTGACAGACTGTTAGATTTGGTTCTATTAGTCTCTGGTGACAGACTGTTAGATTTGGATCTGTTAGTCTCTGGTGACAGACTGTTAGATTTTGTTCTGTTTGTCTCTGGTGACAGACTTAGATTTGGTTCTATTGTCTCTGGTTACAGACAGTTAGATTTGGTTCTGTTAGTCTCTGGTGACAGACTGTTAGAATTGGTTCTGTTAGATTTGGTTCCATTGGTCTCGGGTGACAGACTGTTACATTTGGTTCTGTTAGTCTCTGGTGACAGACTTTTAGATTTGGTTCTATTAGGCTCTGGTGACAGACTGTTAGATTTAGTTCTATTAGTCTCCTGTGACAGACTGTTATATTTGGTTCTGTTTGTCTCTGAAGACAGACTGTTAGATCTGGTTCCAGTAGTCTCTGGTGACAGACTGTTATATTTGGTTCTGTTAGTCTCTGGTGACAGACTTAGATTTGGTTCTATTAGTCTCTGGTTACAGACAGTTAGATTTGGTTCTGTCAGTCTCGGGTGACAGACTGTTATATTTGGTTCTGTTAGTCTCTGGTGACAGACTGTTAGATTTGGTTCTATTAATCTCTGGTGACAGACTGTTAGATTTGGATCTGTTAGTCTCTGGTGACAGACTGTTAGATTTTGTTCTGTTTGTCTCTGGTGACAGACTTAGATTTGGTTCTATTGTCTCTGGTTACAGACAGTTAGATTTGGTTCTGTTAGTCTCTGGTGACAGACTGTTAGAATTGGTTCTGTTAGATTTGGTTCCATTGGTCTCGGGTGACAGACTGTTAGATTTAGTTCTATTAGTCTCCTGTGACAGACTGTTATATTTGGTTCTGTTTGTCTCTGAAGACAGACTGTTAGATCTGGTTCCAGTAGTCTCTGGTGACAGACTGTTATATTTGGTTCTGTTAGTCTCTGGTGACAGACTTAGATTTGGTTCTATTAGTCTCTGGTTACAGACAGTTAGATTTGGTTCTGTCAGTCTCGGGTGACAGACTGTTAGATTTGGTTCTATTAGTCTCTGGTGACAGACTGTTAGATTTGGATCTATTATTCTCTAGTGACAGACTGTTAGATTTGGTTCTGTTAGTCTCTGGTGACAGACTGTTAGATGTGGTTCTTTTAGTCTCTGGTTACAGACAGTTATATTTGGTTCTGTCAGTCTCGGTGACAGAGTGTTAGATCTGCATCTATTAGTCTCCAGTGACAGACAGTTATATTTTTTTCTGTTAGTCTCTGGTGACAGATTGTTAGATTTGGTTCCATTAGTCTCTGGTGACAGACTGTTAGATTTGGTTCCATTAGTCTCTGGTGACAGACTGTTAGATTTGGTTCTATTATAATCTGGTGACATACTGTTCGTTTTGGTTCTATTAGTCTCTGGTGACAGACTGTTAGATTTGGTTCTATTTGTCTCTGGTGACAGACTGTTAGATTTGGTTATATTTGTCTCTGGTGACAGACTGTTAGAATTGGTTCTGTTAGATTTGGTTCCATTGGTCTCGGGTGACACACTGTTAGATTTAGTTCTATTAGTCTCCTGTGACAGACTGTTATATTTGGTTCTGTTTGTCTCTGAAGACAGACTGTTAGATCTGGTTCCAGTAGTCTCTGGTGACAGACTGTTATATTTGGTTCTGTTAGTCTCTGGTGACAGACTTAGATTTGGTTCTATTAGTCTCTGGTTACAGACAGTTAGATTTGGTTCTGTCAGTCTCGGGTGACAGACTGTTATATTTGGTTCTATTAGTCTCTGGTGACAGACTGTTAGATTTGGATCTATTATTCTCTAGTGACAGACTGTTAGATTTGGTTCTGTTAGTCTCTGGTGACAGACTGTTAGATGTGGTTCTTTTAGTCTCTGGTTACAGACAGTTATATTTGGTTCTGTCAGTCTCGGTGACAGAGTGTTAGATTTGGTCTATTAGTCTCTGGTGAAAGACAGTTAGATTTGATTATATTAGTCTCTGGTGACATACTGTTAGATCTGCATCTATTAGTCTCCAGTGACAGACAGTTATATTTTTTTCTGTTAGTCTCTGGTGACAGATTGTTAGATTTGGTTCCATTAGTCTCTGGTGACAGACTGTTAGATTTGGTTCCATTAGTCTCTGGTGACAGACTGTTAGATTTGGTTCTATTATAATCTGGTGACATACTGTTCGTTTTGGTTCTATTAGTCTCTGGTGACAGACTGTTAGATTTGGTTCTCTTTGTCTCTGTTGACAGACTGTTAGATTTGGTTCTATTAGTCTCTGGTGACAGACTGTTAGATTTGGTTCTATTAGTCTCTGGTGACAGACTGTTAGATTTGGTTATATTTGTCTCTGGTGACAGACTGTTAGATTTGGTTCTATTAGTCTCTGGTGACAGACTGTTAGATTTGGTTCTATTTGTCTCTGGTGACAGACTGTTAGATTTGGTACTCCGTTCTGGGATTAGTCCAATAGCTATAGTTCTATGTTCAACACAGTTTCAGTAGCTGCAGGGATATAGATCTGTCTCCTTCACACTGACTGGAGATGACACTGTTTCTATTTCTTGTTATCATTGATGGATGAATTACTATCTTTATTGGCTGATGGATTGATACACTCAGCCCCGCCTCTGTCTTGTAAAAGAATGTATCATGTACCAATATATATCTGCTACTGCCTCAGGGGAGGGTTAGGGAAGGGCAGACATCAATGTGTTCATCTCATACCATCTATTGTTTTGAGAAATAGTGACAGTATATGAAATGTAGCCTACTGCACCACTGTGTCTATACTGCAATATTCATTTTAATATTAGTGTTGATGAAATGGACATAATATTTATGCTTTACAGTGTAAAAGTACTGTGTAGTCATTAGAAATAAGAGCAGTGGTATGTCATAATATCATATTATGTTTTGCTGTACACAATTCCAGAGAAGGAAAGTCTCAAGTCTGACAGAATATGTCTTTGAGAGTCAGCAGCATTTAGTCAGTCGTCTCAGTAAACATAAAAGCAATGAACAGCTGAGGCCTCATTCCCACGCTCACACTGTCACATGGACTCTCTCTCTCTCCCATCCCATGTCATTAAAAGGACCAAGTAATACAGTGACTGTTCTTCCACGCTGCCTGATTAGATGTTTCTTACATATTTTGGGTGAGATCTCAATCCTTTCCCTTTTTTAAATCTTACAGTATTCTACATGACACTTAACAAGAAAAAAAGAACAACTAAGAATGTACACACAATAACTTACATAGCTAAATAATGACCATAATAATATACTACAGGCAGTGTGTGCGGTGTATAGCTGTACCAATCCCCCTGACTAAAACAAAGTCAGAGCCCAAACAGGTGGAGACTGGCGTGGGTGGTTGGAAAACAGGAACATGTCACAAAGAAACACAAGCGCATAGCTTGTGCGGCCATCAGAGGATGTGTGTGTGCAGAACTCTTCATCTAAATAGACCGCAATGGTACTACAGCCATTTCCTGCAGTCAAATTACCAAATCGTCATCTAGTGGCCTCATGGGTGGAATGTTATTCATATTTTTCATTTTTTCATATTTAATAAACATTATTTAAAAAACCCACTGAAAATCCGGTGATTTTATGTCAAACGTTTTTGTTATATTTCAGTCTTCTCTGATATACACTGAGTGTACAAAATATTTAGAACGACTTCCTAATATTGAGTTGAACCCACACCCATTTTTGCCCTCAGAACAGCCTCAATTCATTGGGGCATGGACTCTACATGGTGTCAAAAACGTTCCAATGGGATGCTGGACCATGTTGACTCCAATGCTTCCCACAGTTGTGTCAAGTTGGCTGGATGTCCAACTTGACACAACTGTTGGGTGGTGTACCATTTTTGATGCACACGGGAAACTGTTGAGAGTGAAAAACCCAGCAGCTTTGCCATTCTTGACACAAACCGGTGCGCCTGGCACCTACTATACTACCATACCCTGTTCAAAGGCACTTCAATATTTTGTCTTACCCATTAACCCTTTGAATGGCACACACACAATCCATGCCTCAATTGTCTCAAGGCTTAAAAATCCTTCTTTAACCTGTCTCCTTCCCTTCATCTACAATGATTGATGTAGATTTAACAAGTGGCATCAATAGGGGATCATAGCTTTCACCTGCATGCACCTGGACAGTATATGTCATGGAATAAGCAGGTGTTCATAATGTTTTCTCTACTCTGTGTATATAAAATGCAACATTGCGATGCAAACACAAAATATGATATATTTCAACTCTTTTTATCTGACATGGTACAGGTACATGTATATTAGTATTTTTAAGCCCTTATTAACCATGTGTATGAGGTGTATACTTGTGTTTCAAAGTTTTGTTTAAGACTACCAAGAAAAACTCTGTGTGACCCTGATTTAGTCCACTGCAGTATTAATGTAGGGTGATGAATCTAATCGGTGCAATATCAGCTATTGCTATCAGCTGATGCAAACACTCTGGTTTCCTGTCTGAACTGGTTTCGCTTGATAAGAAGCAAAGCAAAAGCCCCTCTTCACTTTACTGAAATAGGGCGTATTCTATCCTTAGAGAGAACGTCCTCAATCAACAGTTCCCATCCGATGCTCTATGTTTTATGGTTCTAAAAGGAGTTGTGTGGGGCTAGGCCTGCTGCTCTGCCCCCACCATGGTGTGATATTTGACAGGACTGTTAGAGGCTGCTGCTGTCATTACTTTTAATAACTGGAATTATATTACAGAGAATCGTGTTAGCCAGGGCAATATCGTCTCATATGAAATGAACAAATGCATTGCCATGGCAATTTATATTGTACAACTGATCACTACTGCAAATAATGTAGCTAATTGGGTTATTAGCATTTTCTATTGTTTTCCAGTTGGTTTGTGCAGCATGTACATGTGGTCTTTCAAGACTGTGGTTTTAACTATATGGCGGATTAATAGGTAATCCGTATAACATACTTTAAATCATTAATTTGATTCAATAATAATCTCTTGTTGGTTTATGTGTTTGGTGGCCATGAATAGAATTTAATAACATAAAATAGCATCAGCACATGTTTAGATAGCTAAATGTCTTGGCTGATAAGAGAGCTCAGCAGATGTTACTCAGTGTAAATGTCTGGTGCTGAAACACACAATCCCCCTCAGGTATTTTCAGTGTGTGTAGGTGTGTAGGTGTGTGCGTGTGTGCGTGTGTGTGTGTGTGTGTGTGTGTGTGGTGTGTGTGTGTGTGTGTGTGTGTGTGTGTGTGTGTGTGTGTGTGTGTGTGTGTGTGTGTGTGTGTGTGTGTGTGTGTGTGTGTGTGTGTGTGTGTGTGTGTGTGTGTGTGTGTGTGTGTGTGTGTGTGCAGGAAGAGCTAGGACACAGCTCTGCAGCTTGCTGGCTTCACCAGGGACTGTGGGAGAAAGAGTCTGACATGTCACTGTCAGTACAGCTCAAACTCAATATGCTAAACAGCTGTATTCCAATGGGCTCAGGTCATGTGTATATTTTTTTGTTATTCTTGTTATAAAAATAAAACACTTGGCGTGATTATAAAAAATATATATGATAAAGCACATTCATCTTAGAACACTGTTGGGTTTTAGGGAACATATATGATTTGATAAAAAATGGAAGTGCATTGCTACTCTAGATAATTTTCACCTATGAGTATTATATTCCATACCAACAAATCAATTTTTTAAATCTGAGTGCAAATCTAGCATCCTGAATAGTACAGCATTGTTCATACGTAACATCCACACTCAAGAGCCTGGGCTCTTCCTCCAACAAGATCTCACAGTGTGAAACTGTTTGACTTCAGAGTTCAAAGGTCTTTTTTTTTGGGGGGGGGGGGGGGGTAAACATCACATTTCGACAGTTATGTTTAGGCATTAATTCCAAAATAGTTAAGTTAAAGGTTAAAGTTCAGGATAGGGTTAATAAATAAATAAAAAACGAGTACCTAGCACTGGGATTGAACATACAGCCGTTGGAGCTGGCAGGGTTAAGCCCTTCCACCATCTCCATCCACAACACCCTAGAAAGACATAAGCCTTCTTGATGGTAATAGCGCTCACCGTTGGTTCTAGTGGATGGTTTTGAAGGCATCTTCCGACGTTCTGTGAACCTGCGCAAACATTGAATATCGCCTTGGATCTGGAGTGACCTGGCTGCTCCCTCCCCTCCCCTAGCTGTGTACGCCCACTAAAGCAACAGGAACAGTGGTACTATTGACTGAGGGCTGTGATTCGGGCTCTGTCCCAAATGGCAAACTGTTCCCCATAGGGCTCTGGTTAAAAGTCGTGCCCTATAAAGGAAATAGCGTGCCATTTGGCACACAGCCCTGTGCTGTGCTGCCTGGGCCTGAAGGGCACTTTTCAGCCTGGCCAGACACACATGGGCCTTACTGCTTGGCTGCGCACCATGGGTCACCGGCTTACATTAGGAGCGCCCAGCCAAACCCAGCCATGCGCAGCCCTCCAACATACAAACAACATCTTGGCCTACCTACCTGAAATAACATAAACAATGTGAGGGCAGTGTGCATTCTCAATGCACCACAATTCAAGTGTAAATATGCACTGAAATAGGCATGGTTTTAGGCTACTCTAATCAAATGTTACATTGTATCAAACTAAATATGAATAGCCTATTATTGTAATATATGTTGTTATGCAATTTTTGCCTAATGTATTTCAGTGTGATCATTCTACTTTAGTAAGTGGATTCTTCTTCTCTGGCATACATTTTTAAATAAGTACCTTATCTATCTACACTGAACAAAAATATAAACACAACATGTAAAATGTTGTTCCTATGTTTCATGAGCTGAAATAAAAGATCCTAGGAATGTTCCATAGCGCAAAAAGCTTATTTCTCTACGGACATTGAACAGAAATGCACAGAGATACTGTGAAGAGATCCTGAGGCCCATTGTCGTGCCATTCATCTGCCGCCATCACCTCATGTTTCAGCATGATAGTGCATGGCCCCATGTCATAAGGATCTGTACACAATTCCTGGAAGCTGAAAATGTCCAAGTTCTTCAAGAGCCTGCATACTCACCAGACATGTCACTCATTGAGCACGTTTGGGATGCTCTGGATCGACGTGTACGACAGCGTGTTTCAGTTCCCGCCAATATCCAGCAACTTCTCACAGCCATTGAAGAGGAGTGGGACAACATTCCACACGCCACAATCAACAGCCTGAACAACTCTATGTGAAGGAGATGTGTCGCGCTGCATGAGGCAAATGGTGGTCACACTAGATACTGACTGGTTTTCTGATCCACACCCCTAACTTTTTTAAAGGTATCTGTGCCCAACAGATGCATATCTGTATTCCCAGTCATGTGAAATCCATAGATTAGGGCCTCATGAATTTATTTCAATTTACTGATTTCCTTACATGAACTCTAACTCAGTAAAATATTTGAAATTGTTGCATGTTGCATTTATATTTGTGTTCAGTAGAATACTTTTCCTTAAATGAAGGAGATGGTCGATTGTTTTGATTAGTGTAGGCTACTGCAGTGGAATAAGTCTGCTTCTTGGCAACAGGCAGAGGATTAAATGGACTGGTGTGGAGAGGAAGTGTTGATGCTTGTGTGGTCAGAGGGGAAAACTACCGCAGACCTCTTGTGTCAACCCACTATTATTTATTTGTAGTTCAGGTTCTATCCATCACAGGGTTGCCACTCTGAACTGTCCCAGTGCTTACAGCTGGCCACATCTCCAAGCTTTGCTCCTTCACACAGCGCTATGATTGACGTTTCACGAGAGGCACCTCAAGGTGGGGCTAAATGGTCTCTATTCCCAATCATGTCGCGTAGGCGGAGTCTGACTTTTATACTCTCGCTATGTGCTGCCTTCCAGTGACTGCCGTTCCGTGCTGTATGCAACAAAAGCAAGCGGATGGAATAAATCGAAATAGCCTTGAAATTCAGGTTTCCATAACTCACCTTAGATACGGCGCTGTCTCTCGGAGAAAACGGGATTGTGTTTCGGGAAGAGACAGGCTCTGACACATGAAAGGAATACGCGTCCAGATTCATAGTTGTAGTTGAAGTCTGCTTATCTTTTACACGCAGTCTGATCTGCACAAGGCAGCATTTCAGATCAGATTTCAGATTCACTTCAGACCAGCTGGAAGAGCAGAGAGAGCGAGAAAGAGGGCTTCCCCTCTGACTCTGTGTCTTGGAGAACTCCGGAGCGCAAGAGTGCGAACCAGAACGTGGAACCCCCGAACCCGGGTGGGAAGGAATTTGGTCAAGGATTCTCTTTTGCGAAATTGACGCGAAGGTGAGAGCTTATAAATAGATCGGAAGAAATGGACGAGCAGCCGCGGTTGATGCACTCTCATGCGGGAGTAGGGATGGCAGGGCACCCCGGCCTGTCGCAACACATGGAAGGCACGGGAGGAACGGAAGGCGATGGGAGAAAACAGGACATTGGAGACATTTTACAGCAAATAATGACCATCACAGATCAGAGTCTGGACGAAGCTCAAGCCAGGTAAGGGGCCAGCTGTGCTCAGTAGCCTACCTTGTCAACATGGACAAGGAATGTGTGGCAAACTACTGTATGCATTCAATTACGATCGATAATAAGACATTTGAAGTCAGTCAGATTTCTAGTGAAAAATATTATATTGATGAAATGGAGAACAATTACGCATTCGAGCTCATCAGCCCATAATGATAAACGGGCGAGCGCGCATTTGGAGAAATAATAACACCCACAGTGCAGCAGACTACATTTCAACTTTGAAGTTATCTTATTAGTACAGTGGACATATCAATTGTTCCTGAATTTCCCAAAATTTTATAATATTGCAGCAGTATAACGTATAACGTAGATTCAAAGTGTTTTCACTATAGATTCAATGTTTTTTCACACTCCTGACAAATCAATAACGACGTACAAATCTGACATCTCAAGTTTGTAGATGCGATTAGTCATAACAATAACCAGCATCACATTGATTGACAACAACTTTTGTGCAAGCACAGCTCTCTCTCTCTCTCTCTCTCCAGTCAAAATTCAACAACTGATAAGGCATAGCCTACATTTAATAGAAATCTAGAATACGCAATTTTAAAAATATTTTGTATTTATTTCACCTTCATTTAACCAGGTAGGCTAGTTGAGAACAAGTTCTCATTTGCAACTGCGACCTGGCCAAGATAAAGCAAAGCAGTGTGACACATACAACGACACAGAGTTACACATGGAAAGAACAAAACATACAGTCAATAATACAGTATTATAGGCTATAATTTGTTATTTACATGGGCTATACAATGGGCCATTCATAGTAATTGAAGATAAATCATTTGCATCCAGTTATTAGATATTCAGTTGACACAGAAGCTAAAGCGAAGTGCGTTGAGGCGCGGTGCGTGTAGGCTGTGTTCACGATGGAGGGCGAGCAGCTGAGAGGAATCTTTCAAAATACAATGAAACTCTTTGGACAACCATTTCCCACTGTCCTGTGTTGCACTGCGATGAACATGACTGTAATTTATACAAATTCAACAACAAACAAGACATTTAATAATTGTTGATAATACTTAACCATTCTAAACAACAAAATACATATTCAAAATTGTTTATAAATTATTGTTGGTATTGTTGCTCAATCAGTCCAGAACATAAAAATGTGTTGCATTACATTTTTAGGTAGTAACAAGTATCTATATATTCCAGTTTACTTTCTTTACTTGCTTCCAATAATAATAATAAGATAAATATTAGCATGTCATTTTAAATATTACTTATGCTATCTTAAGCACGCATATACAAATACAGCAGGTTAGCAATAAAAGGTTGACGCAATCCGCAACATTTGCATCACATATTTGCCTGTCTACATAATTTGCGTCATAGGCTACATGCTTCAATAAAACCATTCTAACTGTTATAGGGCTAACGCTTTTAGGATTGATGTGATTTGTTGACGTTACTTTATTTTGTTTAGGAAACACGCCCTGAATTGCCACAGGATGAAGCCTGCTCTCTTCAACGTCTTGTGTGAAATCAAAGAGAAAACAGGTAGGTCCAATGCGGTTTCTAAAGTTATCTACTGGGCTATTGAATGCACGTCAAATACAGACCTACACAATTTGAACGGAAAACTATAGGCCTACTAACCACTTAGAAAAACTAAAAGTGCCTTCTTCTTCGGCTACAGAAGTCCACATAAAGGGGACATTGTATGAGCTCTATGTAGGACTCATTAATATCTCCAGAGAAAGCGCGTTTTGCCTACAATTCACAGCCATTCACATAGATGAACTTGTTGCAGCCAGGGCAGGCATGTTTTTCAATGTGCTTTGAATTACATTCTTATCTGAGAAGAAAAATACAAATTGGCCTATTTTTCAGACCTGTGTTTTTACAATTTGCACATGTTTTGGGAGTGCGATCCATTTTGTGCTATTACACAGCCCTACAGTCAGTGCTATTTCATTGACAATCTTTTCCAATTATAGTGTCAAGCATCTAAAGGTTTGATGGTGTTGATGATGGAAAGTGTTGAAAGCTAAATGAGCGTCTTCATCATAATGTTTCCCCCTTGTGTGCTAGCTGTCAAATCTCTCTGCTGTGTGTCTCATTTAATTCACTTGTGTGTGTCTCTCCATTTGCCTGTGCTGTTGAGAGAGACCTTGTCGCAGAATAATTTCACTAAGAGCAGATGTAGTGACATCAGACTTAGGGAGAGGCAGAACATACCTCGTCTTTCCAGAATACAAACCCCTGTTCCCTTTGACATTTCTGAAATTGGCACAGATAGAATTCAGAGCTGCTCAGGAGCGATAGTGTGTATATATCTCCTCTGTTATTTTCCCCTTCTAAGATATGGCGTGGAATGAGGACTCCTTTAAATTTGTACTTGTGAGATATTGAGATGCTATCGCTGTCTGGGTTCGATGTGGAAGCGACTCCACTGTGTTTCACAGTCATTAGTGCATGAAATAAAATGGGATAGATAGAGGATAAAAGAGAAATCATTTTTATTATCTCTCCGCTCTCACTTGGTCCATACATCACGCTTCACTGCTGTGGAGCTGTGTGTGGAGGTGATGGGTTGTGTTGTATATTTTATTCCTTGTGTGTATGTAATTCTACTTTTACATGATGTTTTCATTTTCAATGAAGTTCAACCCCCCGCCACCCTCCACCTCCACTCCCCAACGACCCAGTCCTCCTACCCCATGTAGCGCACCCTCAATTGGGCCAGTGTCTAAGGGGAGCAGGGGGCCTTTTGAGGCCTGCTGGCTCTCTTTCCTTTCTCTGTTGTCTTGGTAGGGTTTTGGAGGGGGAGTGAGTGACACAGTTATGCATAGAGGTTTACTCCCTGGCGTTTTTCAGAGTTCATCCAAAGTTTGTCTCCACATGGAGTACAAAGTCACTTGGATCTGGTCCTGTCTGGGAGTGCTGTGCTTTCTCTCTCATCTCTCTCAGCTGGCTACGACCCGACCATCCCAATAGCCCAGGTGTCTGTTTCTCCTGAAGGAGAGTGTCTCTGAGTCTGACCACCTCTTCTCAGAGGAGGTTTAGTTACACATATCTGCAGTGTTTGATGGAAATGAAGTTTATTATATCAATTGAATATAGATGTATGATATACAACTGTATATACAGCACATGGTTCTGAACATCTCTATCCTTTCATGTACTGTATGAGACATTGTTTCATCCGCCCTCTAGTGTTGCTGTATAAGGTGTTAGAATTAACTTGTCAGAAGTAGTTTTTAAAATATTTTTGAAAAGGGTCAGCTGCTGAAGCCTAGAGCACATCTCTGTTAAGTAAACCTCGACTGGGTCCTCTCGTCTGGGTGCCAAAGTATTAAAAACCCTATGATTCTCTCAGTAAAAAAACACACCTGTTTTTTTAAACATTATTACAACTCTGCCTGCCACAGTACAGACTACAGACTAGCCCCAGTGAAGCTGTGTTGAGTTGAGCACGGTTTCTGTTAGGTCTTAAAGTAAATAAAGCTCAGAGCAGAACTCACTGACTGCACAGACCTCTGCTGCTGCTACTGCTCTGGAATCTGTCTTGTTTTTCACCATTAAATATGTCTGAATGCACCAGAGACATTAAGGCTATTTCTAGAGTGTTTTTTTACACCACATGATATTCACTGAGGATAACTGTGTTGTTATTAACTGTGTTGTTAACTGTGTTGTTAATGGCTTATTGTAACATATATGTTTTTCTTTCTGACAAGACTATCATTTGCCATTTTTATTTATTTGTAGAATTTTGTCATAACAACATTTGAGAGCTTTGAATTGATATAATAACTACATATATTACATTCAAATATATATATTTTTTATTAGTAGTATTATTTTTATTGAATTAAGTAGATTTTTATTTCAAAACCTTAATTAAATTTTTTTTGTTTTTATAAATATATATATTTATTTTTGAATTTGGTTTTAGTAAACAGGATTATCTCTCCCCTCCATCTCCACTACGCACTTTACGTCTCTGACTGTCCCCAGTACTAGAAAAACTGACATCACCTGCGGGCATCAGGAAATAATATAATGCCATACTCAGGCAGGCAGGACAGGCAGCCAGCGTTGAGTAACTCCTGAACTCCTGACCCACTCTGTGTATTTGTACTGGGATTCTGTGGTGTGGTGAGCGATCGGTGCCCAGCAGAATGACTACTCACTATAAACAAGCACACTGCTGTGTACTGCTCGCACCCCGGAGGAAAGGAGAAGGAACACTTTATTTCCACCCAGGGTAGGCATCTTTCTTTTCTTTTCTTCTTTCAGACATTGGTCTCCTTTTTCCATCCTTGACTGCTTAGTTTCATCCTGATCATATTTTGGTTTTCTTTCTCGACTTAAAGGAATGTTACTTTTCACTCAGAGGCGTACGGTGTGTGTGTGTATACAATACTTGATAAAAAGAGATTTACACCTCACCTGTATGGATTATTACATTTAAAAACAGTTCGATTTTGACACACACTCCTAAGGTTACTGTTGGATTAGTGGATTAGTGTTCACTGTGAGAAGAATAAGAAAGAGAAGTTGAACTCAGTGTTAAAGGTCTTGTCTGTGACAGTAGGCTACAAAGTATCCACCCTGAGCCACGTTATAAGAGGTATTGGCACAGGGTGCTTTCCAAAAATACACCCAAATAATTTGACTCCAATGCTACTGCGCCATGAAACCTTAACCTTCTGCAAACTCAATGCATTATAGAATATACGAATGTGACACAACTCAATCTTACATCATGTTTATAAAAATATTTCTAACTTTATTAATCATGAGATGAATGTGGCAAAATGGGAGATAAGTGTAATTAAACCCTAACCATGTCTTCAACACAACATTATAAAACTAAATGTAAAGGATTGTAAAAAAATATATGTTTTAATCATGCTTTTAAAAACATTTCCACAGGTGGTTTTTGGAACTGGTCTAAAGGACCTTGCTTCTCCTTTTGATGAGAAAACTGTTGACATCATCCAAAATGGTGCTTAAGAAAATTAGCTAAAATGAATTGACTTCTATAAACACCTCGTCAACGTCATAAATCTCCAACAGTGTCAAACATAACCTCTCTGCGACACTGAGACACTTGCTCAGTAAATGTAGGGTTGTGTCCCAAATGACACCCTATTCCCTATATAGTGCATTACTTTTGACCAGAGGCCTATGTGCCCTGATCAAAAGTAGTGCACTATATAGGGAATAGGGTGCTATTTGGAACGCATTCCTGCTGCTCTGACTGGCTGTTTTTTCATCTTCTCTCAACCTCAACAAAAGGCCAGTTTTCTGGTGTTTGAATAGTGTAAGGTTTCACGCCTGGGGGATGCTCCATTTATAAATATGACTAGCGGAGTGATGTAATGTTATTTTTTGAATGGTGAAATGTCGTTTTTCTCAGAGGGCAGCGGAGTAATATTTAACACGGGTGAAATTAGCCAGAGATCTGATTACAGAGGATATGTCTCAAATGACAACCTATTCCCTATATAGTGCATTACTTTTGACCAGAACCATATGGCCTCTGGTCAAAAGTAGTGCACTGCACAGGGAATAGGGTGCCATTTGGGACGTAGTCAGAGAAGTGTATTGGGATGCAGTCAGAGAGATACAGTACACTACACTACATTGAGTTGTCAGTCCATTTAGATGGCTTAGAATCGGCATATTTTTACTCTAGAAAGTGCCTCCGTTCCCCAGAGTCCAGTCAGAACCCTACAAAACACAGCACACCAACGTAATATAAACAATTTATGTTAGCCGTCATTATCCGCAGAAGCAAACCTGTTTTTAGCTTTGAACCCCAATGTGGTATAGAAACCCATAGGGATTTACAGTTTGACTGAATATACAGTATATATATCATTTTTTTTAGATTGGCAGATGAGTGTATTTTGAGAGTGCATTGCCAATGCCAAACTGCTGGTGGTCAAAAGGTTAATATTGACATATCAGTTCGCTCTCTATCTAAATCCCTCTGGTGTCACTTTAGTAGTATGCTTTTTGTAAGTAGCAGGGAACATTTACTATACAGTGCACTATGGTCCCTATGGGCCCTGGTCAAAATAGGGCACTATCAAGGGAATAGGGTGCCATTTGGGATGCAAGCATAGGCTTGGCTGGGGCCTGTTCAGAGCTAATGTAAACTATTCATTTTATGTATCCTTTATTTAACTAGGCAAGTCAGTTAAAAACAAATTCTTATTTACAATGACGGCCTACCCTGGCTAAACCCAGACGATGCTGGGCCAATTGTGTGCCACCCTATGGGACACCCAATCACCAGGTACTGCAGTGATACCTCTTGCACTGGGATGCAGTGTCTTAGGCCACTGCGCCACTCGGGAGCTGAGCGTAACAGCTTATTTCCATCCAATCAAAACAGGAGGACGTCTACTCAGATATAGAATGTTGTGTTGCAGTGATATGCATCCCCCTCCTTTCCTTGTCTGTTAGTGCACTGACTGGGAGTGTTGATGTTAATACATGCAACAGATTTTGTCTTTTATCCAGCCTGCTCCTCTATGCTGACACAGCAGTATTCAGAGAGAAAATGTGTGTGTGTGTATGTGTATGTGTATGTGTCTATGTGTCTGTCTGTCTGTCTGTGTGTGTGTGTGTGTGTGTGTGTGTGTGTGTGTGTGTGTCTGTCTGTGTGTGTGTGTGTGTCTGTCTGTGTGCGTGTGTGTGTGTGCATATGTGTGTCTCTGTGTGTGTATGTATGTGTGTCTGTCTGTGTGTGTGTGTATGTGTGTCTGTCTGTGTGTGTGTGTGTTCTCCACAGCTGTTTACCTCCTATCTCTCTGTTTAATCATCCAAATATCTAACTGTTTAATCATACCCTTGCAACCACTGCTGAAAAAATGAAAAAAATCCTGATGGTGGTGACCGTGAAATTGATCTAGCGGTTTCACGTTGAGGTGTTGTTTCTCCCCCTCAATGTTTTCCTGTGATGTTGTCCCAGTGATGATGACAGGGAGCAAGTGTCTATGTTGCGTGTGAAAGCGAGTAAGACTGAAAGACAGAGAGGAATGAGAAATAAGAAACACAAGAGGAAAAACCCATGTAAGTCAAATTCCTCTTTCATAGGCTGGTGAGCTAGCTACTAAAATTACTGTCCTTTTTCCTGTTACGGCATCAGGGAAATGTTAAATGCTATTCATTAAAAATGAAGATTATGCGCTTGTGGTCTCCAAAATAAAGCATATCCCAGTCATTGGGGTGAATGAAATGTATAAAATGAATAACTGGTTGGATTTAGTCCTCATGCCTCACCAGACAGAATTAACAGACCACAGCATCCACTGCTGTAAGATGGGATATGGTGGTGTACATCTGACTCTGCTTGCTTTTTTTTACTCCCTTTTTCAATAATGATCTCTGTAAAGATGTGGTCTGCCTTGGCTCTTTTTTGTGTGCTGCTAGCTTCCTCTAATATTTATTCAAATCCACAAATTTGTTATGTACATTAAATTGAACATGCAACGGCACTTTCGAATGTGGTTGCCATACCAACCCCCCAGGAGTTCATTTTCCTTAATGTAGGGCTCTGAATCTCATTTCCTACACACTCCCCTGCTGCTAAGAGCTGCTCTGAGCAGGCGCTACCTCCAGGCTTCCACTGTACCGCTGATAGAGCACCGCTCCACCGACACAGCCTTCAAACGCTAGAGCTTTTATCAAGAGAGATGGAGAGAGGGAGGGAAAGAGGGAGAGCGGGAAAGAGAGGGGGAGAAAAAGAAAACAGAGAGGTAGACAGAGAGGGAGAGGCCTCTCTCCGCACAGTGGAAATGACACAAATTAATATACACTACTTAAACCAGACTAAGATTAATGGTTGCCTTTCGCGGCAGCTTAGTCCCACTGTCAGTTGCCGGGTGCTCGTTGGATAAAATCAACACTAATCAACATTTATTCCCCTTTTGCCCTGGGCCCTCAGGATTCTGGCGGGCGGCAGGACTGTGTTACCCCCCTCCTCCTCCCCCTCTCTCTTCCCATCGCCTCCCCCCGTCTGTCTCGCTACGCTTTTCACCTCCCATCCAGCTCCTCCATACATCACCCTGCTCCCTCCTCCCTCCCTGCCTCTTTCTGGCCTGGCTCCTCACAGGGGAGAGCCCACTCCCATCAGGACACATTACAGTCATGATAGATTTTCTCTTTTCATTTGCATCTGATATTTAACACTAAAGCAGTTGCTCTGGCACTTTACAGTACAGGAGCTGCGTGTGGTCTGCGTATGGTGTGTACGGTGTGTATATTTTTTATGTGTGTGGGCATTATCTGTTCTCAATCTGCTATTGCATTATCACTAACAAGATATGTGTTGTGTTGTGTGAATGCATTATGTACATATCTGAGTTGGTTTTCCTGAAAACAGAATTATGTATGTGTGTGGCCCATTACTAGGAGACTGAGCTCTTTCTCTCCCAATAGGCTTGTATTTCCTTCAGGGGGAAAGACATTGCAATTAACATTGTATATTTTTGTCCTCATTTCAAAGAAACATAATATATTATACATTTCTGTGAAGTTTATCAGATTATGATGCTACCTTTTATTGTAGTGTTGACACTATTGTGTTTGACTAAACTGGAATTATTGTAAGATTATTGATTATTTTAGCATTCATTAGGTTAACCACAACCAGACTGCCTCTCACATCACCTGTAGAATTAATCATTGTACAGATAATATTGTTGTCACGTCCTGACCGTAGTTCTTTTTTTATGTCTCTATTTTGGTTTGGTCAGGGCGTAAGTTGGGGTGAGCATTCTATGTTTTTCATTCTATGTTTTGTTCTGAGTGTTGTATTTCTATGTGTTTGGCCTGGTATGGTCCCCAATCAGAGGCAGCGGTCAATCGTTGTCTCTGATTGAGAACCATACTTAGGTAGCCTGTTCCCACCTGTGTTTGTGGGTAGTTGTTTTCTGTTTTTGTATTCTGTACCAAACAGAACTGTTTCGGTTTCATTCATTCTCTTCTGTTGTTTTTTCATTCAGTGTTCAATTCATAAATAAAGATGAATACGTACCACGCTGCACCTTGGTCCTCACCTTCTTCAACCCACGACAGCCGTTACAATTGTTACTGTTTCATCTGTGTTAATGTGGAGCAAAGATTAAGAGATTCCGCCTAAATCTCCTCCTTGGAAGAACCCACCCGTCTAACTTTATGCAAATCTCATAATTATACAGTCTAATATATGGCGGTAATCAGCTTCTGTTGCTCATTATATCTTCCTCGACTCCCACTGTGTCAATGGGAAGCATTCTCACAAGGAACATTTTACCTCTACATTTCAGTCTGTAAATATGCTAGAGGAACTTTTGAGTCTCTAAATATGCCGGAGGGTATTTTCAGTCTCTAAATATGCTGGAGGATCATTTCAGTCTCTAAATATGCTGGAGGGTCATTTGAGTCTCTAAATATGCTGGAGGGTCATTTGAGTTTCTAAAGATGCTGGATGGTCATTTGAGTCTCTAAATATGCTGGAGGGTCATTTCAGTCTCTAAATATGCTGGAGGGTCATTTCAGTCTCTAAATATGCTGGAGGGTTATTTCAGTTTCTAAATATGCTGGAGGGTCATTTCAGTCTCTAAATATGCTGGATGGTCATTTGAGTCTCTAAATATGCTGGAGGGTCATTTGAGTCTCTAAATATGCTGGAGGAACATTTGAGTTTCTAAATATGCTGGAGGGTCATTTGAGTCTCTAAATATGCTGGAGGAGCATTTGAGTTTCTAAATACGCTGGAGGAGAATTTCAGTCTCTAAATATGCTGGAGGGTCATTTCAGTCTCTAAATATGCTGGAGGGTTATTTCAGTTTCTAAATATGCTGGAGGGTCATTTCAGTCTCTAAATATGCTGGATGGTCATTTGAGTCTCTAAATATGCTGGAGGGTCATTTGAGTCTCTAAATATGCTGGAGGAACATTTGAGTTTCTAAATATGCTGGAGGGTCATTTGAGTCTCTAAATATGCTGGAGGAGCATTTGAGTTTCTAAATACGCTGGAGGAGAATTTCAGTCTCTAAATATGCTGGAGGGTCATTTGAGTCTCTAAATATGCTGGAGGAACATTTGAGTTTCTAAATACGCTGGAGGAGAATTTTAGTCTCTGAATACACTAGAGGAACATTTAAGTCTCTAATTAGGCTGGAGCAAAATTGTAGTCTCAAAAAATGCTGGAGGAACATTTTTGTCTCTAAATATGCTGTATTTGCTATAAAACAGAAAGGAATCCAAATGAATCAAGGCTGATAGTACACCTGAATGTCATTTTATTTTCTTACACATTCTTTGACTACAAAATACGATTCTCTAAGAAAATGAACAAAAATATAAATGCAACATGCAACATGTAATGAGAAAGAAAATGGATTTCACATTACTGGGAATACAGATATGCATACTCTTTGTTGGTCACAGATACAGTACTTAATAAAAAGGTAGGGGCATGGATCCGAAAACCAGTCCGTTTCTGGTGTCACCACCATGTGCCTCATGCAGCGAGTTCGCATGGAGTTGATCAGGCTCTCTGTGGAATTTTGTCCCCACTCCCATTCAATGGCTGTGTGAAGTTGCTGGATATTGGTGGAAACTGGAACATGCTGTCGTACACATTGATGCAGAGTATCCCAAACGTGCTCAATAGGTGACATGCCTGGTGAGTATGCAGGCCATAGAAGAACTGGGACATTTTCAGCTTGCAGGAATTGTGTACAGATCCTCGCGACATGGGGCTGTGCATTATCATGCTGAAACATGAGGTGATTTTATTTATTTATTTTATTTCACCTTTATTTAACCAGGTAGGCTAGTTGAGAACAAGTTCTCATTTGCAACTGCGACCTGGCCAAGATAAAGCATAGCAATTCAACACATACAACAACACAGAGTTACACATGGAATAAACAAAACATAGTCAATAATACAGTAGAGTCTAAAAAGTCTATATACAGTGAGTCTAAATGAGGTAAGTTAAGGAAATAAATAGGCCATAGTGGCGAAGTAATTACAATATAGCAATTAAACACTGGAATGGTAGATCGGCAGAAGATGAACGTGCAGGTAGAGATACTGGGGTGCAAAGGAGCAAAATAAATAAATACCAGTATGGGGATGAGGTAGGTAGATAGATGGGCTGTTTACAGATGGGCTATGTACAGGTGCAGTGATCTGTAAGCTGCTCTGACAGCTGGTGCTTAAAGCTAGTGAGGGAGTTGTGAGTCTCCAGCTTCAGAGATTTTTGCAATTCGTTCCAGTCATGGGCAGCAGAGAACTGGAAGGAAAGACGACCAAAGGAAGAATTTGTTTTGGGGGTGACCAGTGAGATATACCTGCTGGAGCGCGTGCTACGAGTGGGTGCTGCTATGGTGACCAGTGAGCTGAGATATGGCGGGGCTTTACCTAGCAGAGACTTGTAGATGACCTGGAGCCAGTGGGTTTGGCGACGAGTATGAAGCGAGGGCCAACCAACGAGAGCGTACAGGTCGCAATGGTGGGAAGTGTGACAAAAGGCTTTGGTGACAAAACAGATGGCACTGTGATAGACTGCATCCAGTTTGTTGAGTAGAGTGTTGGAGGCTATTATATAGATGACATCACCGAAGTCGAGGATCGGTAGGATGGTCAGTTTTACGAGGGTATGTTTGGCAGCATGAGTGAAGGATGCTTTGTTGCGATATAGGAAGCCGATTCTAGATTTAATTTTGTATTGGAGATGCTTAATGTGAGTCTGGAAGGAGAGTTTACAGTCTAACCAGACACCCAGGTATTTGTAGTTGTCCACGTATTCTAAGTCAGAGCCGTCCAGAGTAGTGATGCTGGACGGGCGAGCAGGTGCGGGCAGTGATCGATTGAATAGCATGCATTTAGTTTTACTTGCGTTTAAGAGCAGTTGGAGGCCACGGAAGGAGAGTTGTATGGCATTGAAGCTCGTCTGGAGGTTAGTTACCACAGTGTCCAAGGAGGGGCCAGAAGTATACAGAATAGTGTCATCTGCGTAGAGGTGGATCAGAGAATCACCAGCAGCAAGAGCGACATCATTGATGTATACAGAAAAGAGAGTCTGACACCCATAGAGACTGTCAGAGGTCTGGACAACAGGCCCTCCGACTTGACACACTGAACTCTATCAGAGAAGTAGTTGGTAAACCAGGCGAGGCAATCATTTGAGAAACTGCCAATAAGAATGTTGTGATTGACAGAGTCGAAAGCCTTGGCCAGATCGATGAATACGGCTGCACAGTAATGTATCTTATCGATGGCGGTTATGATGTCGTTTAGAACCTTGAGCGTGGCTGAGGTGCACCCATGACCAGCTCTGAAACCAGATTGCATAGCGGAGAAGGTATGGTGGGTTTCGAAATGGTCAGTAATCTGTTTGTTAACTTGGCTTTCGAAGACCTTAGAAAGACAGGGTAGGATAGATATAGGTCTGTAGCAGTTTGGGTCTAGAGTGTCACCCCCTTTGAAGAGGGGGATGACCGTGGCAGCTTTCCAATCTTTGGGAATCTCAGACGATACGAAAGAGAGGTTGAACAGGCGAGTAATAGGGGTTGCAACAATTTCGGCAGATAATTTTAGAAAGAGAGGTTTCAGATTGATTTTGCAGCTCTTTCAGAACATCAGCTATCTGGATTTGGGTAAAGGAGAAATGGTGGGGGCTTTGGCGGGTTGCTGTGGAGGGTGCCAGGCAGTTGTCCGGGGTAGGGGTAGCCATGTGGAAAGCATGGCCAGCCGTAGAGAAATGCTTATTGAAATTCTCAATTATAGTGGATTTATCGGTGGTGACAGTGTTTCCTAGCCTCAGAGCAGTGGGCAGCTGGGAGGAGGTGCTCTTATTCTCCATGGATTTCACAGTGTCCCAGAACTCTTTTGAGTTAGTACTACAGGATGGCAGGCAGATATACGGCACGACAATGGGCCTCAGGATCTCATCACGATATCTCAATTAAATTGTGTTTGTTGTCTGTATCTTATGCCTGCCCAAACCATAACCCCAACCCACCATGGGGCACTCTGTTAACAACTTTGACATCAGCAAACCGCTCACCCACCCTACACCATACACACTGTCTGTCATCTGCCCGGTACAGTTGAAACCAGGATTAATCCGTGAAAAGTACACTTCTCCAGCATGCCAGTGGCCACCGAAGTTGAGAATTTCCCCACTGAAGTCTGTTACAACGATGAGCTGCAGTCAGGTCAAGACCCTGGTGAGGACAGATGGACAGACACGCAGATGAGCGTCCCTGAGATGGTTTCTGACAGGTGATGCCTAGATTCTTCACTTGTGGAAACCCACAGTTTCATCAGTTATCCGGGTGGCTGATCTCAGATGGTCCCGCAGGTGAAGAAGCCGGATCTGGAGGTCCTGGGCTGGGATGGTTGTTTACACGTGGTCTGCGGTTGTGAGGGCGGTTGGACATACTGCCAAATTCTCTAAAACAACGTTGTAGGTGGCTTATAGTAAAGACATGAACATTTAATTCTCTGGCAACAGCTCTGGTGGACATCCCTGCAGTCAGTATGCCAATTGTAAGCTCCCATTTTAGAGATGCATTTTATTGTCCCCAGCACAAGGTGCACCTGTATAATGATCATGCTGTTTAATCAGCTTCTTGATATGCCACACCTGTCAGGCGGATGGATTATCTTTGCAAAGGAGAAATGCTCACTAACAGGGATGTAAACTAATTTGAGTAAAATACCCTTTTTGTGCGTATGGATATCAGCTCATGAAACATGGGCCAAAACTTTACATGCTGCGTTTATATTTTTGTTCAGTGTACATTTTTGTATATGAGCCTCCGTTTAGGATTGTTTCCATGTTTCCGGTAGTGTGCTGCTGGTATCTATCATTTCTATAGTCCATCAACACTACACCATACACACTCTCAGCTGTAGTGATATGATTGAATACAACCATACTCATTGTTGTGCCACCAGTTGGGATACTTGTAGCGACACCAACCAAGCGCTTCTCTATGGATATGTCCCAAATGGTACCCTATTCGATATATAGTGCACTACTTTTGATGATAGCCCTGGTCAAAAGTAGTGCACTATATAGAGAATAGGGTTCCATCTGGGACGGACACTATCTCAGGTGCCAATCTGGGCACCCAGAAGAGATCAGCAAGCTTCATGGCATGGCCTCCTAGCAGGCGAGACGTTTATGTGTGTTTTGTGTGTGTAGAAAAGTAGAAGGAGCATGTTGGTCCTCCGCTGCTGAAACGCCACGCCGTGGTGGTTTTGGATGGCTTCCCTGTGCACAGACCACAGACACAAGTGACATTGCGGGTAACTTTTAGAACTGGAAGAGGGGGAGGAGGATGGGGGGGTGCTCAGTGTAGCACTCGATAATGTGGTAAAGGAGGTTTCTGAAAAGTGTGTTTGAGGATATGTAGCTCATGTTATCATAATGTGATAATAATGTAATAATAATATTATAACAATGTAATCATAAAGCTCACTGACCAGGGGGGGCATTTTGGGCATTTTAGGCTGACCAATTGTTTTTTTTTTAAACGTATGCATTTCATGCAAGTGTATACCAACACACAGAATTGTGTTAAGGATTTTATCCTTAAGATTTTGACTGTGAACTTGTAGCCTTATAGAAGCCTCAGAGGCCTTTTAAGAGACTCTTACATGAGCTATGTATACTGTACATTATAACCTCTGCTATGTTTACTGTAGCTTTCTAGATTTCTCCCAGTGCTGAGGAGTAATATTTGCTTGTTTAACAGGCATTGAATGTTATGTCAGAGGCCCGATACATTTAATGACAAAACCTAAAATTCATTTCTGCAATGTGGAATTTTACATTTTTACTCAGGGCTGTGATTAGGCTTGGTGTAAGCTCTGCTTTGTCTAGAAAGCTGTTGTCTTGTTGTATTTTTCTGAACATGAGATTTTAGGAAATCAAATCAAATCAAATGTTATTACCTTACGGTATGGGGGGGGTCAATGTAAATAGTCCAGGTGACTATTGATTCATTACAAGCAAACCTTGGCCCTGTTAAATTATTTGACAGGTCTTTGTTATCCACACACAGAGGGCCTTGTACAGTAATATGAATAGTCAGTTTTACTGAGGTCCTCATTGTGTTCTATAAATGGCCATCGTTTCCTTTCTGTGATGCTGTGCATTAATACACACCAGCACCTTTGGTCCGGAAGGAGAAAGAAAAAAAGCGGATGTTTGATTTGATTGATGACTGAAGTCACATTCCGTGTTCGTCCCAAATGCACCCTATTCCCTTTATAGTGTACAACTTTCAACCAGAGGCCCTGGACAAAAGTAGTACACTGTAGGGAATAGGGTGCCATTTGGGATGCACTCTCAGACTTCCTTATGGGAATGGTTGGGAGGGTGTGTCATATTTGGAGACTGTCAGTTGGCACGTCTACAAATTGCAACCACTGTGGCCTCACCTCTTTTCCCTGGACATGTTGCCTTGAGCATGTGATTCCTGTTAGAATTGAGGCAGCATCCCAGATGTTACCCTATTCCCTATATAGTGCACTACTTTTGATCACGGCCCATAGGGAATACAGTAGGTTGCCACTGAAGGTACAGTGAGCATCCCAAATGGCACCCTATTCCCTAAATAGTGCACTACTTTTGACCACGGCCCATAGGGAATACAGTAGGTTGCCACTGAAGGTACAGGGAATCAGACTGAGGGTCTGAAATGGAGGAAGTGTAGTTCTATATCTATATCTATAACAATGATGGCCAAAGGACTAATCATACAGACAAAGTATAATACTGCTCTCTGTCCCTGGGGACAGTGTGGACTGTCTATGTACTGTACTGTATGCAACTGTACTCTATGCCACACTTCATTCTACATACATGTGAACTAGAGAGCTGGTCAGGGAGGTAGACTTTTTTGTTGGTATTGTAGGTCATAATGTGGATTCTGTTGTTAGAGTTCAGATGGATGGATCATTGGAATTTCATCACCCCTGCATATGTCAAGACATGGCATGTGTGGGTGTGGTGAGATTCCCAATGGGTTGGACAATATTATTTTTGTCACTTATATTGAAGAAGCTATTACTTAAATACTAGAAGTCAAATCATACTCAAACGTTAAGAGAATGGACGAATCAAATGCTTTATGATTTAAATATTGAAAAAAATCTGTCTACAGACAGAAACAACATAACACAATTTAAAGTCATATGGGGCAGAGTCCTACAAGCATTAGAAACAACATTGAGTGTGGATACCATGGGAACATGTGGGTCTGAGCAAATGTGATGTCATTCATGTTTGTGAAAATGTATGTAAACGTTAAGTTGTTTATCGTTTTTTTGTCTAGGTACATTTTTTGTTGTTTGTTAACAACAAAACAGTAAAGAAAAAGTGAAATAAAATATAATAAAATGTTTTAAAAAAAGGCCCTGTGCTGTTTGTATTAATATTGTTTCACTGAAATAAATGAAAGTGTCCATTGACATTGGTCGCCTGCTCCTCTGACATTTACATCACCACTCCAGTGTTTTCATATTTCCCTCCTCTATGTATCAATTGTGTTGATAGCCTAATATTCTGTCAACAGAGGCGAGATAAAGAGGGTTTTAGGAGTTTGGAGGATAGGATAACCTTGATAAAACGTTCATCTCCATCTGTCGTCATCCGTTATGAAGTATGCAAATGACCTGTGGGATGGAAGCGGATGGGAGGTACAGTATAGTGCTGTAAAATGGGCAATTTCAAGTGTTCTGTGTACCATGCTGACTTCCAAATGTACCACCATGCAATCCAGTGCATACTCGTGATTTTCCTCTCTCACTCTCTCTCCTACCCCTTCACTCTCTCTCCTACCCCTTCACTCTCTCTCCTACCCCTTCACTCTCTCCTTTATCCTTTATCCCCCCTCTCTCTCATTCCCATGGTCCGGTCTTCTCTTCCCCCCTCACTCTGTCTTTCCATCTCTCCTCGATGATCCCCATCTTTTTCTCTCCTACTTTGCTTTGCTATACAAATTAGCGATGTACTGCACAGGTTCAGAGGGGCTACTCATAAAATATTAACAGCATGTAGATGATTGTACGTTGCCACTTACATTTTTTTCAAACTGTGTCAGCACAAGCTGTGGCACAGTTATTTGTGTGTTCATCTGTTTTGATACTGGCTATATATGAGTCTATTGTTTTCTTCTACATTGTATCCATTCAGTGGTAAGATATTATATGTTATCTATTCATCAAAATGTGGACTCACTTCAGCTTAGCTGTTTAGTATTTGAGCATTTTTTTCGGATCCCCATTAGCGAAAGCAGCAGCTGCTCTTCCTTGGTGAAAAGATTCCAATGCTCCTTCACTTCTGAACCGTATTAAGCTTGATCAACACATTGGAATGCGTTAGCTTGTCCTTTATCATGCCGTTAGTTAGCAGTTGGACAAAGAGACAGCTAATGCTATATATTCTCCAGTTATACTCCATATTTCATCACTTCAATTTACACCCATCTGATGAACATAAACAATATATATATATACAGTTGAAGTCGGAAGTTAACATACACTTAGGTTGGAGTCATTAAAACTCGTTGTTAAACCACTACACACATTTCTTGTTAACAAACTACAGTTTTGGTAAGTTGGTTAAGACATCTACTTTGTGCATGACACAAGTAATTTTTCCAACAATTGTTTACAGACAGATTATTTCACTTATAATTCACTGTATCACAATTCCAGTGGGGCAAAAGTTTACATACACTAAGATGAATGTGCCTTTAAACAGCTTGGAAAATTCAAGAAAATTATGTAATGGCTTTAGATGCTTCTGATAGGGTAATTGACATAATTTGCATCAATTGGAGGTGTACCTGTGGATGTATTTCAAGGCCTACCTTCAAACCCTTTGCTTGACATCATGGGAAAATAAAAATAACAATTATAGACCTTCACAAGTCTGGTTCATCCTTGGGAGCAATTTCCAAATGCCTGAAGGTACCACGTTCATCTGTACAAACATTAGTACGCAAGTATAAACACCATGCGACCACGCAGCCGCCATACCGCTCAGGAAGGAGACGCGTTCTGTACGCGTACTTTGGTGCGAAAAGTGCAAATCAATCGGAGAACAACAGCAAAGGACCTGAGAAGATGCTGGAGGAAACAGGTATAAAAGTATCTATATCCACAGTAAAACAAGTCCTATATCGACATAACCTGAAAGGCCACTCAGCAAGGAAGAAGCCACTGCTCCAAAACCGGCATAAAAAAGCCAGACTACGGTTTGCAACTGCACATGGGGACAAAGATCGTACTTTTTATAGAAATGTCCTCTGGTCTGATGAAACGAAAATAGAACTGCTTGGCCATAATGGCCATCGGTATGTTTAGAGGAAAAAGGGTGAGGCTTGCAAGCCGAAGAACAACATCACAACCGTGAAGCACGGGGGTGGCAGCATCATGTAGTGGGGGTGCTTTGCTGCAGGAGGGACTGGTGCACTTCACAAAACTTCCACAAAATGTATTGTGGGAAGCTTGTGAAAGGCTACCCGAAACGTTTGACCCAAGTTCCAACAATTTTAAGGCAATGCAAACTTCTGATCAACTGAGAATGTGATGAACGAATTGAAAGCTGAAATAAATCATTCTCTCTACTATTATTCTGACATTTCACATTCTTAAAATCAAGTGGTGATCCTAACTGACCTAAAACAAGGATTAAATGTCAGGAATTGTGAAAAACTGAGTTTAAATGTATTTGGCTAAGGTGTATGTAAACTTCTGACTTCAACTGTATATATATGTATATGTTATGGGCCCTAATAATTTTATATTTGTGGCCATTTGTGATTTAGGATATGTATTTATCTCTGTATTTATGCTTTTGTGAGAAAGGATAAGACTAGACCGTTTTAGAAATGTGTGGCTGGTAGTTGTTAAAACGTCTCCATGGTGTAATACTGTTGAACAGATGGGATTCGACATATTATGATACACATAACCTTTAATAGCCATTATAAACAAATATATGGGCCCAATTAAAAGTTGTGAACGCATAATAGGCAACAAATCTATAAGGAGGAAGATATTACACAATATAAAGTACTGTGATGGTGCTCGATGCTCGTGGATGTTTCAGGAATTGTATTGTACTGAGCTTCAGTTTAAGCTGAGTCTAAATCCCAAATGACACCCTATTCACACAAGCCCTATTGATATAGTGCACTACTTTTGACCAGAGCTCTGAGGGCCCTATGGGCACTATAGGGAATAGGTGTCATTTGGGACATATCCTGAGTGTCTGTGAGGGAGGTTGGACTTTTAGAGATTTATCTGCTCAAGCTAAGATGATTGATTCAGCGTCTCTATTTTATCTCTGGTTCATGACTGGCCTTCCAGCACATTGGCCCTGTGGGCGGGTCGAGGGGATGGCCTCTGTGTCTGACTCTGCTGCTTTGTTGGATGGTGGCCTTCTGTAAAAGCAGAGCTGTCAATCAAATGAAGGGATTCCCAAATCCTATATGCGTCCGAAATAGCACCCTATTCAGAAAATAGTGTACTATGTAGGGAGTAGAGGTCGGCCGATTAATCGGAATGGCCGATTAATTAGGGCCGATTTCAAGTTATCATAACAATCGGAAATCGATATTTTTGGGCTCCGATTTCCGTTTTTATTCTTATTTTTTTAATACCTTTATTTAACTAGACAAGTCAGTTAAGAACACATTCTTATTTTCAATGATGGCCTAGGAACGGTGGGTTAACTGCCTTGTTCAGGGGCAGAACGACAGATGTTCACCTTGTCAGCTCAGGGGACCCAATCTTGCAACTGTATAGTTAACTAGACCAACTCTCTAACCATTGCACTCCACGAGGAGCTTGACTGTTACGCGAATGCAGTAGAAGCCAAGGTAAATAGCTAGCTAGCATTAAACTTATCTTATAAAAAAACAATCAATCATAATCACTAGTCATAACTACAAATCCAGTTTAGCAGGCAATATTAACCAGGGGAAATTGTGTCATTTCTCTTGCGTTCATTGCACGCAGAGTCAGGGTATATGCAACAGTTTGGGCTACCTGGCTCATTGCGAACTAATTTGCCAGAATTTTACGTAATTATGACATTACATTGAAGGTTGTGCAATGTAACAAGAATATTTAGACTTAGGGATGCCACCCATTAGATAAAATACCGAACGGTTCCGGTATTTCACTGAAAGAATAAACGTTTTGTTTTCGAAATGATAGTTTCCGGATTTGACCAAATTAATGACCAAAGGCTCGTATTTCTATGTGTTATTATGTTATAATTAAGTCTGATTTGATAGAGCAGTCTGACTGAGCAGCAGCAGGCCCGTAATCATTCATTCAAACAGCACTTTCGTGCGTTTTTGCCAGCAGCTCTTCACAAGCACAGCGCTGTTTATGACTTCAAGCCTATCAGCCTAATGGCTGGCGTAACCAATGTGAAATGGCTAGCTAGCTAGCTGGGTGTGCGCTAATACCGTTTCAAACGTCACTCGCTTTTAGATTTGGAGTAGTTATTCCCCTTGCGCTGCAAGGGCTTTTGTGGAGCGATGGGTAACGCTGCTTCGAGTGTGGCTGTTGTTGATGTGTTCCTGGTTCGAGCCCAGGTAGGGGCGAGGAGGGGGACGGAAGCTATACTGTTACACTGGCAATACTATAGTGCCTATAAGAACATCCAATAGTCAAAGGTATATGAAATACAAATGGTATAGAGAGAAGGACCAAGGTGGCATAGCAGTTCAGACGTCTTTTGTCCTCGTCTTGTCGTGTCCTGTATATATATATATTTACAACTTTTTCACATACATTTTATTTTTATTTTCCATCAACTCATCTTCAAAACACTCTCCTGCAACCCGCCTCACCAATGTATATTTATAAAAAAGTATTATTTACCTCAGATCTGTAATCCTCCAAGAAGCTAGCCAGAAACTCCAAGAAGCTAGCCTGAAACTAGCCAGAAGCTAATCCAGAAGCTAGTTCAGAAGCTAGTTAGCTCCTTTACTGGCAAATCGTTTTGTGGTCATCAGCTATCCTTTAGCTCGAAAATCTATCGCCAGTTCTGTACGGCGCAGCGCGGCTCGGAACGGAACATACCGGACCAATTTTTCTCTCCATGTCCCTGGACATTCATACCCGGATCTCACAGCTAGCTAGCTGCTATCCGTGTGACCATCGGAGCTAGCAAGCTCCGTCAATCACTCCTGAGTTCCATCAATCACACCTGGGCTGCAGTCACCTATCCGGACCCGTTTTACTGCCTTCGCGGAGCCCCACCGGGCCTTCACAACTGGACTGCCGACGTTATCTACCCGAAGGAGTTATTCGGCCGGCTCCTCCGTCGCGACGTTACCTGAACGCCCATCTGCGGCCTGCTAACCGTTAGCTGTCTTACCGGCTGCTATCTGAATAGACAATCGGACAATTTTTTTATTATTTTTTTTTTTTAATTATTTTTTAAATTATTATTATTATATTTTCTTCTTGGGCCTCTATAACTATATCTATTGTTTTTATTTTTGTTGTTGTTGTGTGATTTGGATTAATCCCCTCTACCACACGGAACCCCACTAATCTACTGACGGAACGTAAGGGGTGGCTAACAGACCTCCATCCTATGCTAGCTTGCTACCGATGCCCTGGCTAGCTGTCTAAATCACCAACCAACCTCTCCACTCACCGGACCCTTTTGATCACTCGACTAAGCATGCCTATCCTTAATGTCAATATGTCTTGTCCATTTCTGTTCTGGTTAGTGTTTATTGGCTTATTTCACTGTAGAGCCTCTAGTCCTGCTCACTATACCTTATCCAACCTATTAGTTCCACCACCCACACATGCAATGACATCTCCTGGTTTCAACGATGTTTCTAGAGACAATATCTCTCTCTTCATCACTCAATACCTAGGTTTACCTCCACTGTATTCACATCCTGCCATACATTTGTCTGTACATTATACCTTGATGCTATTTTATCGCCCCCAGAAACCTCCTTTTACTCTATGTTCCAGACGTTCTAGACGACCAATTCTCATAGCTTTTAGCCGTACCCTTATTCTACTCCTCCTATGTTCCTCTGGCGATGTAGAGGTGAATCCAGGCCCTGCAGTGGCTAGCTCCACTCCTATTCCCCAGGCGCTCTCTTTTGACGACTTCTGTAACCGTAATAGCCTTGGTTTCATGCATGTTAACATTAGAAGCCTCCTCCCTAAGTTTGTTCTATTCACTGCTTTAGCACACTCTGCCAACCCGGATGTTCTAGCTGTGTCTGAATCCTGGCTTAGGAAGACCACCAAAAATTCTGAAGTTTTAATTCCAAACTACAACATTTTCAGACAAGATAGAACTGCCAAAGGGGGCGGTGTTGCAATCTACTGCAAAGATAGCCTGCAGAGTTCTGTCCTACTATCCAGGTCTGTACCCAAACAATTTGAACTTCTACTTTTAAAAATCCACCTCTCTAAAAACAAGTCTCTCACCGTTGCCGCCTGCTATAGACCACCCTCTGCCCCCAGCTGTGCTCTGGACACCATATGTGAACTGATTGCCCCCCATCTATCTTCAGAGTTCGTGCTGCTAGGCGACCTAAACTGGAACATGCTTAACACCCCAGCCATCCTACAATCTAAACTTGATGCCCTCAATCTCACACAAATAATCAATGAACCTACCAGGTACCTCCCCAAAACCTTAAACACGGGCACCCTCATAGATATCATCCTAACCAACTTCCCCTCTAAATACACCTCTGCTGTCTTCAACCAAGATCTCAGCGATCACTGCCTCATTGCCTGCATCCGTAATGGGTCAGCGGTCAAACGACCTCCACTCATCACTGTAAAACGCTCCCTGAAACACTTCTGCGAGCAGGCCTTTCTAATCGACCTGGCCGGGGTATCCTGGAAGGATATTGATCTCATCCCGTCAGTAGAGGATGCCTGGATATTTTTAAAAAATGCCTTCCTAACCATCTTAAATAAACATGCCCCATTCAAGAAATTTAGAACCAGGAACAGATATAGCCCTTGGTTCTCCCCAGACCTGACTGCCCTTAACCAACACAAAAACATCCTATGGCGTTCTGCATTAGCATCGAACAGCCCCCGTGATATGCAGCTGTTCAGGGAAGCTAGAAATCATTATACACAGGCAGTTAGAAAAGCCAAGGCTAGCTTTTTCAAGCAGAAATTTGCTTCCTGCAACACTAACTCAAAAAAGTTCTGGGACACTGTAAAGTCCATGGAGAATAAGAACACCTCCTCCCAGCTGCCCACTGCACTGAAGATAGGAAACACTGTCACCACTGATAAATCCACCATAATTGAGAATTTCAATAAGCATTTTTCTACGGCTGGCCATGCTTTCCACCTGGCTACTCCTACCCCGGACAACAGCACTGCACCCCCAACAGCAACTCGCCCAAGCCTTCCCCATTTCTCCTTCTCCCAAATCCATTCAGCTGATGTTCTGAAAGAGCTGCAAAATCTGGACCCCTACAAATCAGCCGGGCTAGACAATCTGGACCCTTTCTTTCTAAAATTATCTGCCGAAATTGTTGCCACCCCTATTACTAGCCTGTTCAACCTCTCTTTCGTGTCGTCTGAGATTCCCAAAGATTGGAAAGCAGCTGCGGTCATCCCCCTCTTCAAAGGGGGGGACACTCTTGACCCAAACTGCTACAGACCTATATCTATCCTACCGTGCCTTTCTAAGGTCTTCGAAAGCCAAGTCAACAAACAGATTACCGACCATTTCGAATCTCACCATACCTTCTCTGCTATGCAATCTGGTTTCAGAGCTGGTCATGGGTGCACCTCAGCCACGCTCAAGGTCCTAAACGATATCTTAACCGCCATCGATAAGAAACATTACTGTGCAGCCGTATTCATTGATCTGGCCAAGGCTTTCGACTCTGTCAATCACCATATCCTCATCGGCAGACTCGACAGCCTTGGTTTCTCAAATGATTGCCTCGCCTGGTTCACCAACTACTTCTCTGATAGAGTTCAGTGTGTCAAGTCGGAGGGTCTGCTGTCCGGACCTCTGGCAGTCTCTATGGGGGTGCCACAGGGTTCAATTCTTGGACCGACTCTCTTCTCTGTATACATCAATGAGGTCGCTCTTGCTGCTGGTGAGTCCCTGATCCACCTCTACGCAGACGACACCATTCTGTATACTTCCGGCCCTTCTTTGGACACTGTGTTAACAACCCTCCAGGCAAGCTTCAATGCCATACAACTCTCCTTCCGTGGCCTCCAATTGCTCTTAAATACAAGTAAAACTAAATGCATGCTCTTCAACCGATCGCTACCTGCACCTACCCGCCTGTCCAACATCACTACTCTGGACGGCTCTGACTTAGAATACGTGGACAACTACAAATACTTAGGTGTCTGGTTAGACTGTAAACTCTCCTTCCAGACCCATATCAAACATCTCCAATCCAAAGTTAAATCTAGAATTGGCTTCCTATTTCGCAACAAAGCATCCTTCACTCATGCTGCCAAACATACCCTTGTAAAACTGACCATCCTACCAATCCTCGACTTTGGCGATGTCATTTACAAAATAGCCTCCAATACCCTACTCAACAAATTGGATGCAGTCTATCACAGTGCAATCCGTTTTATCACCAAAGCCCCATATACTACCCACCATTGCGACCTGTACGCTCTCGTTGGCTGGCCCTCGCTTCATACTCGTCGCCAAACCCACTGGCTCCATGTCATCTACAAGACCCTGCTAGGTAAAGTCCCCCCTTATCTCAGCTCGCTGGTCACCATAGCATCTCCCACCTGTAGCACACGCTCCAGCAGGTATATCTCTCTAGTCACCCCCAAGACCAATTCTTTCTTTGGCCGCCTCTCCTTCCAGTTCTCTGCTGCCAATGACTGGAACGAACTACAAAAATCTCTGAAACTGGAAACACTTATCTCCCTCACTAGCTTTAAGCACCAACTGTCAGAGCAGCTCACAGATTACTGCACCTGTACATAGCCCACCTAAAATTTAGCCCAAACAACTACCTCTTTCCCAACTGTATTTAATTTTTATTTATTTATTTATTTTGCTTCTTTGCACCCCATTATTTTTTTATTTCTACTTTGCACATTCTTCCATTGCAAAACTACCATTCCAGTATTTTACTTGCTATATTGTATTTACTTTGCCATCATGGCCTTTTTTTGCCTTTACCTCCCTTCTCACCTCATTTGCTCACATTGTATATAGACTTGTTTATACTGCATTATTGACTGTATGTTTGTTTTTACTCCATGTGTAACTCTGTGTCGTTTTATCTGTCGAACTGCTTTGCTTTATCTTGGCCAGGTCGCAATTGTAAATGAGAACTTGTTCTCAACTTGCCTACCTGGTTAAATAAAGGTAAAATAAAAATAAAATAAATAAAAAATAGTCCTATAAATACTATATTAACTACAACCTAAAACCTCTTACCTTGGAATATTGAAGTCTCATGTTAAAAGGAACCACCAACTTTCATATGTTCTCATGTTCTGAGCAAGGAACTTAAACGTTATTTTTTTTTACATGGCACACATTTTTACATGGCACATACATGGCACATATTGCATATTGGCACATATTACTTTCTTCTCCAACACTTTGTTTTTGCATTATTTAAACAAAATTGAACATGTTTCATTATTTATTTGAGGCTAAATTGATTTTATTGATGTATTATATTAAGTTAAAATAAGTGTTCATTCAGTATTGCTGAAATTGTCATTATTACAAATAAATCAATTAATTAATCGGCCGATTCATCTGTATCGGCTTTTTTGGTCCTCCAATAATCGGTATCGGTATTGAAAAATCATAATTAGTCGACCTCTAGTAGGGAGTAAGGTTGCATTTGGGATACATACCTAGACGGTGCAGCTTTGTTCTGAGGCTGTTCTGCTATAATAGAGAGAAAAACTGGAACAGAGCAATGACTTGTGTTGCCAGCAGTGCATATCTGTATCAGTCTGATGGCTTATATGGCCATATCAGAGGGTGCTATGAATGTATCTTTTCAATTCAAATGTATCATAATATCGCAAAGACAGACAGAAAGGTTGGGGGATAGAGTTATATGGATGGAGGTGATATAGTGATGTAGATTTTGTCAATACATTAGGATGTAATGACATTCATTCGGTTTTTCATTGATGTGTTTTAAGGAGGAAAAGGAATGAGGTTTGGTTTTTAGCCAATGTGTGTTTAAAAATTCATAATAATGCTTGATGCTTGGTAATCAGTTGTGTTTGTGCCGTAAAAAATGGCATGATTTATTTAGTCACTCCAATGTCTGTAGTTAGTTGATGCCTGAATGGATTGCATGGCCAGAGAAGTGACCCTTTAAGCCCAAGATGTCAGAAGACATATGACCATGGCACACAATATTGCAATGGGGATGATAGGATGAACTTTAATGTCCCCAGGGGAAATTTGCTTAGACACACAGTACTGCTGTATACTATTTCAAAAGTAGTGCACAATATAGGGCATATGTTTGGGTGGCGTAGATATCGGCAGCGTGGTGCGAAGGGGAGGCAGTGCAACATCTCTTGCTCTCTGACCCGCCACACAGAGTCACAGGAAGAGTTGTCCTTTTCATTTGTCATAGATTCCTGACAGCTACCTATGCTACACATCATCATTAGCAGAGAAGAGAGGGAGGAAGACCCGTCCACACGTCCAGATAAGAGAGGAGGATACACCTCGTTAATTCATTCCTCTGTTTATTGGCTTTATTTATTATTTTACAGTAATCACAGACACAAGATTTTCTAGGGCTGCAGCTTCATTATAGCGTGTGATTTGATTAGCTTTGTTATGCATCACTGGAGAAATGTGGCTAGGTCATATGAGACCATAGCATAGCATAGCACTTACACTAATCATGGGAAAAACACATACGTACAGTACCAGTCCAAAGTTTGGACACACCTACTCATTCCAGGGTTTTTCTTTATTTTTAATATTTTCTACATTGTAGAATAATAGGGAAGACATCAAAACTATGAAATAACACATATGGAATCATGTAGTAACCAAAAAAGTGTTAAACAAATCAAAATATATTTTATATTTACTTATTCAAAGTAGCCACCCTTTGCCTTGATTGACAGCTTTGCACACTCTTGGTATTCTGTCAACCAGCTTCATGAGGTAGTCACCTGGAATGCATTTAAATGAACATGTGTGCCTTGTTAAAAGTTAATTAGTCAAATGTCTTTCCTTTTTAATACGTTTGAGCTATCAGGTGTGTTGTGACAAGGTAGGGGTGGTATACAGAAGATAGCCCTATTTGGTAAAAGACCAAGTTCATATTATGGCAAGAACAGCTCAAATAACAAAGCGAAACGACAGTCCATCATTACTTTAAGAAATGAAGGTCAGACAATTCGGAAAATTTCAAGAACTTTGAAAGTATCTTCAAGTGCAGTCGCAAAAATCCATCAAGCGCAATGATGAAACTGGCTCTTATGAGGACCGCCACAGGAAAGGAAGCCCCAGAGTTAACTCTGCTGCAGAGGATAAGTTCATTAGAGGTACCTGCACCTCAGATTGCAGCCCAAATAAATGCTTCACAGAGTTCAAGTAACAGACACATCTCAACATCAACTGTTCAGAGGAGAATCAGGCCTTCATGGTAGAATTGCTGCAAGGAAACCACTACTAAAGGAAACCAATAAGAAGAAGAGACTTTAAGAAGCAGAAACACAAGCAATGGACATTAGACCAGTGGAAATCTGTCCTTTGGTCTGATGAGTCCAAATTTGAGACTTTTGGTTCCAACCGCTGTGTCTTTGTGAGACGCACAGTAGGTGAACGGATGATCTCTGGGTGTGTGGTTCAAACCGTGAAGCATGGAGGAGGTGTGATGGTGTGGGGGTGCTTTGCTGGTGACACTGTCAGTGATTTATTTAGAATTCAAGGCACACTTAACCAGCACGGGTACCACAGCATTATGCAGGAATACGCCATCCCATCTGGTTTGAGCTTAGTGGAACTGTCATTTGTTTTTCAACAGGACAATGACCCAACACACCTCCAGTCTGTGTAAGGGCTATTTGACCAATAAGGAGAGTGATGTATCAGATGACCTGGCCTTCTAGACAGAGTTGCAAAGAAAAAGCCATATCTCAGACTGGCCAATTAAAAGAAAAGATTAAGATGGACAAAAGAACACTGGACAGAGGATCCAGCATCCCGGAGTCGCCTCTTCACTGTTGACATTGAGACTGGTATTTTACGGGTACTATTTAATGAAGCTGCCAGTTGAGGACTTGTGAGGTGTCTATTTATCACACTAGACACTCTAATGTACTTGTCCTCTTGCTCAGTTGTGCACTGGGGTCTCCCACTCCTCTTTCTATTCTGGTTAGGGCCAGTTTGCGCTGTTCTGTGAAGGGAGTAGTACACAGCGTTGTACGAGATCTTCAGTTTCTTGGCAATTTTTCACATGGAATAGCCTTCTTTTCTCAGAACAAGAATAGACTGACGAGTTTCAGAAGAAAGGTCTTTGTTTCTGGCCATTTTGAGCCTGTAATTGAACCCACAAATGCTGATGCTCCAGATACTCAACAAGTCTAAAGAAGGCCAGTGTTATTGCTTCTTTAATCAGCACATCTGTGCTAAGATAATTGCAAAATGGTTTTCTAATGATCAATTCGCCTTTTAAAATGATTTGAATTAGAAGTTTGAAAAACTTGAATTAGCTAACACAACGTGCCATTGGAACACAGCAGTGATGGTTGCTGATAATGGACCTCTGTACACCTATGTAGATATTCCTTTAAAAATCAGCCGTTTCCAGCTACAATAGTCATTTATAAAATTAACAATGTCTGATCAATTTGATGTTATTTTAATGTACAAAACATGTGCTTTTCTTTTTAAAATAAGGACATTTCTAAGTGACCCCCAACGTTTCAACGGTAGTGTGTATTTAACCATTATTTAACAAGGCAAGTCAGTTAAGAACAAATTCTTATTTACAATATCGGCCTACCCCGGCCAAACCCGGACGACGCTGGGCCAATTGTGTGCTGCCCTGGGGACTCCCAATCACAGCCCGATGTGATACAGCCTACATGCTGTTTTCTGAAGTGGTAAACTACTGTGCATACCACAGCAGTCAAATCAGGATAGTTATCATCAGTGCCTATCGTTGACTCATCTCAACATGTACCTGAACAATTAGTAGCCGTCCGCAGCCAGGGTCACACAGAGATGGCACTGTGAAATATGTCTGCCACGTCAGGGATGTCAAAATGGAACCAGCTATCCCACAAGAGTACGGTGGGAGGAAGGGAAACACAACCAGCTGAGATGCAAGGAACCCCGCTCTGAATCCAATTTAAACTCTCTGGAGGGAGGAGGGGTGTGGAGTACACAGAGAGATAGGGACTTGACATTGAAATATAGATGAATGGGATGCTAGCTAGTTTTTTGTATAAATTCTTAAATTGAGTAGCTGGCTAGCAAAGGCAAGATTTGGTTCTGGGTTCTGAGATTAGGTATTCAAAGGGATACAAATGTTGTGATTACAGTCATTGGCTAATTTAGTCCATAAGCAACACTCAGAGCAAGGCCATCAAGCTGCACAGTTTGAAGCTAACTATCTAATGTTCAGCCAACAAAGTCAGAAGAACAAGTAGTTTTCAGCATAGTGTTCGGCAGTTTGAAGCTAGACAACGCAGAAGGAAGGAAAATATGTCATACATCTCAGTGTTTCTCTTGGACTGCAGTGTCCTAGCTTCCCTTCTCAGCACACAGCCTGGACCCTTTCATCGGCACTGTCATATCTGTCTCAGGTCTGTTCCAATAGCCAGCGTAAAGTAGGCCCCCAGCCCTCCTCTCCTGCCCCACACGTTGCAAAGGAGGACTCGTCCCAGGAGAGACAGGTGTCAGCAGGCTTGTCCCCCCCCAACTGCCACACTCGAAACCCCTCTGATCCAGCCAGATGCCTTCCCTGCCTCAACAATACTGCCACACGATTTGAAGCTGAGCTACTAGGAAAGAAAGGGTCATCTCTGTCGATGTTCCACGGAGTACGCCATATCAGAAGATGCCAGAGTTCCATCATTGTGTGGGACTTGCTTATGTCAAATAGGAAGATACAGAGTGTCTTGGAGATGAGAGAAGTGCTCTCTCTTCCAGTCCGAAAGCACTCTGACATTGTTTTCTTCTCCCAGACACAGACACTGTCAGAGGAGAGCAGCACTGTTGGGAAGAGCCAACGGATGCCATTGAAGGCTCAGAAGACAGTGAATGATGCAGATGCACTGCTGGACCTAGTGGCTGGATGGAGATTTTTATATTTATTTCATTTCACTTTTCAACAACCTACCTTTTTGTGAGGAAAAAAAACACCCCAAAAAGGGTCCATCATTTTAGAAGCAATTTCATCCACATCTCCCTGCTGCTCCATCTGCCAGTACCTGACACCTTTATTCAAAGAGGTGACATGAAATAGTGAAAGCCAAAATGAATAATGCTATTCACCGCCCCAACCCCCTCCACAGCCACTTCATGTTTTTGATTTAACCGACCTGGAAGACCAGGTTTCTTGAATTTAGGCAATCACTGAACTGATCAATTAGCTAAGTAGCTCAGTGTGGTACCTAGTTGGGACAAAATCCTGCAATACCTGCGGCACTCCAGGAACAGGGTTGCCTACCCCTGATATAGGGAATAGGGTGCAATTTAGGCCGCAGTCATACACTCACATTTCTTATTCTGTGCCTAGTGGTCCTCTTACCTCTCCACCTATTATTTTTGGAATCATTTGAATTGATCTTTGGTGAAGCCAGACAAAGCTTGCTATACTGTATATTTAATGTCTTTGACCAGGCAGGCATGTTGAGAGCTGTCAGTTGAATAGTGGGGTTACTGGACATTCATGATTTAATTGCAGCCGTGTATCTGAATGCTGCTGGAGTGCAAAGTGAAGGATATTTGTTATTATTTAAATGAAGAACGAAGACTGAGTGGATCAATGACTGCGCATGTCAACACATACACACAAGACACACACACACGCGAACACACACACACACCACTATCGGTACATATTTAAGGGCCTGAAATACGAAGACAAAAAATCTCCAAGAATGTATTGTTTGGGTACTTCAGCCGTCTGCCGTGATCTTTGGGACTGATGGTCTGAAGGTCTTCAGCTCAAATGACTCTGTCCCCTTAGCTGCTGCTGTCAGAGGCTGACAGACCTCATGTTTATTTCATCCTGCGTCTGCCTGGGCTGTCTCCTTTCCCTATCCTCCCATGTCATTAACGCTGGGAGCAAAGAGGAGCAGGGTAGAAGGAGGAGGAGTGAGGAGGAGCAGGGTTTGAAGAGGAGCAGGGAGGGAGCGGAGGGGAGTAAGGAGGATCAGGGTCTCTGCAGTGGCTGGCCTAATGAATTCCACCCCCTAACTAGTTACCCCGGCTCAAGGTGTCAAATTAAAACAGCCTGGGAAAAGAGAGAGAGAGAGAGAGAGAGAGTAGTGTGTGTGTGTGTCTGTGTGTTCACATTTGTATGTTCACATATGTGTGAATGTATGCTTGTGTATACACCAAAAATGGTTGAACCAAGCCATTCCAGGGGTTAGGATTTGGATTAATAGAATGAATGGCTACAGCCTGTTGACCAGTAAGTTGGTGGAAGTGACAGAGTATATACATATATGCAGGTTAGCATATTATTATTTTTTCAAATGTCTCAGTCTTACTTCCTCGTCACATGCCTGGGAGGCTGGAACAGTCAGAGACAACATATGCAGGTTGTTTTCTGTAATTTTTTGTCATGAATCTTGTTCTGGAGGCAGCTCTGCAGAGTTGTCACAAGCTGACAATCTGATTTTAAACCTAACCTTAAGCATACTGCTAACACTAATGCCTAACCCTAACCTTAAATCAAGACCAAAAAGCACATTTTTGTTTTCATACATTTTTACAATATGGCCATTTTGACTTTGCAGCTGGCCTATCTAAGGGGTAATTGCTCAATTATGCCTCCAGAATAAAACTCATGACAATAAACATCACCCTGCATAATACAGTCGTGGCCAAAAGTTTTGAGAATGATACAAATAGTAATTTTCACAAAGTCTGCTGCCTCAGTTTGTATGATGGCAATTTGCATATACTCCAGAATGTTATGAAGTCCATCTTTGCCATCCAAATGAACTGAATCCCCAAAAAACATTTCCACTGCATTTCAGCCCTGCCATAAAAGGACCAGCTGACATCATGTCAGTGAGTCTCTCATTAACACAGGTGTGAGTGTTGACGAGTACAAGGCTGGAGATCACTCTGTCATGCTGATTGAGTTTGAATAACAGACTGGAAGCTTCAAAAGGAGGGTGGTGCTTGGAATCATTGTTCTTCCTCTGTCAGCCATGGTTACCTGCAAGGAAACACATGCCGTCATCATTGCTTTGCACAAAAAGGGCTTCACAGGCAAGGATATCGCTGCTGTTGTGAAGAAGGCTTCAGGGTGCCCAAGAAAGTCCAGCAAGCGCCAGGACCGTCTCCTAAAGTTGATTCAGCTGTGGGATCGTGGCACCACCAGTACAGAGCTTGCTCAGGAATGGCAGCAGGCAGGTGTGAGTGCATCTGCACGCACAGTGAGGCGAAGACTTTTGGAGGATGGCCTGGTGTCAAGAAGGGCAGCAAAGAAGCCACTTCTCTCCAGGAAAAACATCAGGGACGGACTGATATTCTGCAAAGGGTACAGGGATTGGACTGCTGAGGACTGGGTTAAAGTCATTTTCTCTGATGAATCCCCTTTCTGATTGTTTGGGGCATCTGGAAAAAAGCTTGTCCAGAGAAGACAAGGTGAGCGCTACCATCAGTCCTGTGTCATGCCAACAGTAAAGCATCCTGAGACCATTCATGTGTGGGGTTGCTTCTCAGCCAAGGGAGAGGGCTCAATCACAATTTTGCCTAAGAACACAGCCATGAATAAAGAATCGTACCAACACATCCTCCGAGAGCAACTTCTCCCAATGCCTTTTCCAGCATGATGGAGCACCTTGCCATAAGGCAAAAGTGATAACTAAGTGGCTCGGGGAACAAAACATCGATATTTTGGGTCCATGGCCAGGAAACTCCCTAGACCTTAATCCCATTGAGAACTTGTGGTCAATCCTCAAGAGGCGGGTGGACAAACAAAAACCCACAAATTCTGACAAACTCCAAGCATTGATTATGCAAGAATTGCCTGCCATCAGTCAGGATGTGGCCCAGAAGTTAATTGACAGCATGCCAGGGTGAATTGCAGAGGTCTTGAAAAAGAAGAGTCAACACTGCAAGTATTGACTCTTTGCATCAACTTCATGTAATTGTCAATAAAATACTTTGACACTTATGAAATGCTTGTAATTATACTTCAGTATTCCATAGTAACAAAAATATCTAAAGACTGAGGCAGCAGTCTGTTGTCAGAGGCTCCTGCCATAAAATTGTGCTGCTTCAGATTATTTATTATTAACCTTTTATCTAGAGATGTCAGTTAAGAACAAATTCTTATTTTCATTGATGGCCTACGTCGGCCAAACCCGGACGACGCTGGGCCAATTGTGCACCGCCCTATGGGACTCCCAATCACGGCCGGTTGACGACCTGTATCAACATTCCCTTTATTTATGCCCTGTGTGCTTACCATCAGTTTTATGATGATGAAAGCAGGGAGTTGCAACCAACAGCTGTATCTCTCAGAAAGTCATCATAGATTAAATCATAAGCATCGACAGCGTCTTAATTATGGTTATTTAGATGTCATTGTGATAAGCGTAACGAGGGCAGACGTGTGTTATTGAGCTGTGAGCTGCCTGCGACAGGCGGTTCCTCTGGCTGGGACCACCTACTACAGAATATGGTTACTTATTGGAAGGTTGCTAGTGCTTTGTACAGTACATACAGTGGGGAGAACAAGTATTTGATACACTGCCGATTTTGCAGGTTTTCCTACTTACAAAGCATGTAGAGGTCTGTAATTTTTTATCATAGTTACACTTCAACTGTGAGAGACGGTATCTAAAACAAAAATCCAGAAAATCACATTGTATGATTTTTAAGTAATTCATTTGCAATATCAGTATTTGATACATCAGAAAACCAGAACTTAATATTTGGTACAGAAACCTTTGTTTGCAATTACAGAGATCATACGTTTCCTGTAGTTTTTGACCAGGTTTGCACACACTGCAGCAACGATTTTGTCACACTCCTCCATACAGACCTTCTCCAGATCCTTCAGGCTTCGGGGCTGTTGCTGGGCAATACGGACTTTCAGCTCCCTTCAAAGATTTTCTATTTGGTTCAGGTCTGGAGTCTGGCTAGGCCACTCCAGGACCTTGAGATGCTTCTTACGGAGCCACTCCTCAGTTGTCCTGGCTGTGTGTTTCGGGTCGTTGTCATGCTGGAAGACCCAGCCACGATCCATCTTCAATGCTCTTACTGAGGGAAGGAGGTTGTAGGCCAAGATCTCGCGATACATGGCCCCATCCACCCTCCACTCAATACGGTGCAGTCGTCCTGTCCCCTTTGCAGAAAAGCATCCCCAAAGAATGATGTTTCCACCTCCATGCTTCACGGTTGGGATGGTGTTCTTGGGGTTGTACTCATCCTTCTTCTTCCTCCAAACACAGCGAGATCTTGCATGGAGCCCCAGAACGAGGGTGATTGACCGTCATCTTGAACTTCTTCCATTTTCTAATAATTGCGCCAACAGTTGTTGCCTTCTCACCAAGCTGCTTGCCTATTGTCCTGTAGCCCATCCCAGCCTTGTGCATGTCTACAATTCTATCACTGATGTCCTTACACAGCTCTCTGGTCTTGGTCATTGTGGAGAGGTTGGAGTCTGTTTGATTGAGTGTGTGGACAGGTGTCTTTTATTCAGGTAACGAGTTCAAACAGGTGCAGTTAATACAGGTAATGAGTGCAGAACAGGAGGGATTCTTAAAGAAAAACTAACAGGTCTGTGAGAGCCGGAATTCTTACTGGTTGGTAGGTGATCAAATACTTATGTCATGCAATAAAATGCAAATTAATTACTTTAAAATCATACAATGTGATTTTCTGGATTTTTGTCGGCAGTGTTTCAAATAATTGTTCTCCACACTGTAAGTACAGTGTGGAGAACAAGTACAGTGTTAATTTGCTAAATTGTAATTTCTTGCCCACTATGGCCTATTTATTGCTTTACCTCCTCATGCCATTCGTACACATTGTATATAGACTTTTTTTTCTATTGTGTTATTGACTGTACATTTGTTTATTCCATGTGTAACTCTGTGTTGTTGTTTGTGTTGCACTGCTTTGCTTTATCTTGTCCACTTAGCAGTTGTAAATGAGAACTTGTTCTCAACTGGCCTACCTGGTTAAATAAAGGTGAAATAATGATTGTTTTTTAAATAGTCTGTTTAGGATAGGGGTAGATATTGTTATAATACCAGGTAGCTCTTGCTATTCATGATATCAATCGTTCACAAGAGAGCAAATTTGCACAATTCTAGTAACTTTCCCACAGGTTTTCCACAAATCCCGATTGGAATCAGGAGGGAAGAGGCTAACCTGGGTACCAGTCTGTTAAGATATCATTCCACTCTTTGTCATGCCAAACATGGCTTGACAAGGAGTCGTATGTTAGCACAAACAGACAGGATTTCTGTTACCCTATAAACACATCTGACTGCTTGTTGTAGCTACAAATAAGTGAGGCTAGCTCTGTGAAGTCTGTGCATTTCCAAGGCTAGCTCTGTGAAGTCTGTGCATTTCCCAGGTTAGCTCTGTGAAGTCTGTGCATTTCCCAGGCTAGCTCTGTGAAGTCTGCATTTCCCAGGCTAGCTCTGTGAAGTCTGTGCATTTCCAAGGCTAGCTCTGTGAAGTCTGTGCATTTCCCAGGCTAGCTCTGTGAAGTCTGTGCATTTCCCAGGCTAGCTCTGTGAAGTCTGTGCATTTCCCAGGCTAGCTCTGTGAAGTCTGTGCATTTCCAAGGCTAGCTTTGTGAAGTCTGTGCATTTCCCAGGTTAGCTCTGTGAAGTCTGTGCATTTCCCAGAGGACTGAGTTCGTACCCATCAGAAATTACCGCTACTGCCATCTGAGGGGGAGGAGGCCTCCCTGTGTGTGTTTCGTTCTCTGACAGTACCCGCCGATTGACAATGGTGTCAATCCATTCAACAGAGGGCTCTGTCTCTACTGGGATGTTTCTGTGCTGTGTGGAGGGGTTATAGGAGGTGCAGATACAAACTGCCTGGCCTGCAGGCTAGGCCATGGGAAGACAACTCCAAATACAACCTCAATAACCAATCCATCCTCTAAGACTGATGATACATGTGGGACTGGGGAAATAACTATTTTCCCATGACAAGTGATAATTATTTAGAGTGATTCATTCCAATGTTTTGATTGTGATTGTCACTGTTATGACTTCAGCAGTTGTATCTGATCTGAATATGTCTATGAGGACTGGACAAAGACTGGAGCTTAGATGACATAGCATTATGTTTTCCTCCTGTGGACTGTCTGTGAGTAAGTTAACAACAGTTCATATTCAAGAAGCACAGTAAATAGTACCAACCAGAACAACCCATTGGTGTAACGGTTTTCTTTAGGTGAAGTAGAGGCGGACCAAAATGCAGCGTGGTTGTTATTCATTGTATTTTAATAAAGAAACTGTACACGAATAAACTAACAAAACAACAAACGTACGAAAACCTAAAACAGTCCTATCTGGTGCAAAACACAGAGACAGGAACAATCACCCACAAACACACAGTGAAACCCAGGCTACCTAAATATGGTTCCCAATCAGAGACAATGACTAACACCTGCCTCTGATTGAGAACCATATCAGGCCAGACATAGAAATAGACAAACAAGACATCCAACATAGAATGCCCACTCAGATCACACCCTGACCAACCAAAACATAGAAACATACAAAGCAAACTATGGTCAGGGTGTGACAATTGGCTACACATTTCTTGAGTTTTCCAGAATGAGGCTCCAGTAGGTGTGGGTGTCTGACATCCCTCCCTATCGGTCCCCTCATCATATTACCCAGAGTACGTTGGCGTGGTGGATCACCTTGGCCATCCCATCAGCCCCACGGCTTGTTAGACTGAAAGAATGCACTGCCTTAATTAAAGATCTGTAAATATCCTTCAATGGACTGCATTTGCACATTAAGAGAGATTTGCGGAATCGGCAGTGTAATACATTTTAATTAAGGATTAATAAAAAAATTATGGGGATTTCAGTTTGCTTGGCTGGCAGTCTGGGCTGGGTGTGTACAGCTGTACTGTAGATGGGGATGCTGCCTGGCTGGCAGTCTGGGCTGGGTGTGTACAGCTGTACTGTAGATGGGGATGCTGCCTGGCTGGCTGTCTGGGCTGGGTGTGTACAGCTGTACTGTAGATGGGGATGCTGCCTGGCTGGCAGTCTGGGCTGGGTGTGTACAGCTGTACTGTAGATGGGGATGCTGCCTGGCTGGCAGTCTGGGCTGGGTGTGTACAGCTGTACTGTAGATGGGGATGCTGCCTGGCTGGCAGTCTGGGCTGGGTGTGTACAGCTGTACTGTAGATGGGGATGCTGCCTGGCTGGCAGTCTGGGCTGGGTGTGTACAGCTGTACTGTAGATGGGGATACTGCCTGGCTGGCAGTCTGGGCTGGGTGTGTACAGCTGTACTGTAGATGGGGATGCTGCCTGGCTGGCAGTCTGGGCTGGGTGTGTACAGCTGTAGATGGGGATGCTGCCTGGCTGGCAGTCTGGGCTGGGTGTGTACAGCTGTACTGTAGATGGGGATGCTGCCTGGCTGGCAGTCTGGGCTGGGTGTGTACAGCTGCAGATGGGGATGCTGCCTGGCGTCTGCTGTTAGAGGAATATTGAGCACCGTGGCTTTCTCTTTAATGCTTGCTGCTTGGCTTTGACAGGAGCTGAGGGAGCATCTTAAGGTCTCCCTAAAAACAAAAAGCTTTGCCTCTCTCTCTCTCTCTCTCTCTCTCTCTCTCTCTCTCTCTCTCTCTCTCTCTCTCTGTCTCGCCCCCTCTCTCTCTCGCCCTCTCTCGTTCTCCTTCTCTCTCTCTCTCTCGTTCTCCTTCTCTCTCTCTCTCTCTCTCTCTCTCTCTCTCTCTCTCTCTCTCTCTCTCTCTCGCCCTCTCTCTCTCTCGCCATCTCTCTCTCGCCTCTCTCGTTCTCCTTCTCTCTCTCTCTCTCGTTCTCCTTCTCTCTCTCTCTCGTTCTCCTTCTCTCTCTCTCTCGTTCTCCTTCTCTCTCTCTCTCTCTCTCTCTCTCGTTCTCCTTCTCTCTCTCTCTCTCTCTCGTTCTCCTTCTCTCTCTCTCTCGTTCTCCTTCTCTCTCTCTCTCTCTCTCTCTCTCTCTCTCTCACGCTCTTTTCCCTCTCACTCCTACTCTTTCCCCTCTCACTCTTTCACACTATCTCCCTCTCACTCTCTCCCACTCCGAATGAAGAAAAAAAAGGCACATTTACAGGAGGTGGGAGGGTCTCTCACCTTTCTTTGGCTTAATTACATTTTCTCATCCCCCATCCGCTCTCTCTCCTCATCTCCCCTTCCCTCTTTCCTGTCTCTTGTTTGCCTGGTGGAGCAGCGGAGTGGCTCTGAGACACGGAACACTAGTTGTGCTAGCAATTATGTTAATGGGTTGCTATTAGGCCATGATTCCGTATGAGCGATCGGGGAGAGGAAGAGCCCGGCGGCAGAAAATGATAACAGAGCGTGCGCCTCGTTGATACCGCTCCAGCAGGATCATTTGCATAATGAACCCTCCCCACTAGCGAGGGGTGTGGCCTCAACAGCAGCAAAGAGCTCATCAGGATGTTCAGGAGTCTCATCGCAGCATGAGGCGAGAATAGAGGAGGATAGAGAGGAATCACAATGTGACAAACAAGATGCATGATGCACTAACTATTGTGAAATGAATGGGGGGTAATGTACTACACAACTGTAGAGTGTTTTGGCCTGTTTCAGGTGATACCATCCATATAGAGGATGACACACCTCACCCTTCCAATGTCTTACCTAGACAACTGAAAGAGAGAGAGAGTCAGAGAAACAGAGAAACAGAGAGGAAGACATAAATACACACATGCATATTAATAATTATAGCTCCCATGGTGCTGCAGTGATATTTCTCTTCAATAATCACCTCTGGTGAATTCCAGGTATATATCTGATCCATCGGATAAATCCACAAAGCATCGTTCATCTGACTGGTATCACCCTGGGACTCTGTGGATGCTTGCTTTTCTCCCATCGTATTAATACTGTTGGAGCTTATGTGCTGATATTATTGATCCCAACCTTCACCTTCCCAAACTTTATTAATCTGCTGGAGCCGAGCTACATCTTTATTTATGCATTGTTCCTTTCTTTCTTTCTTTCTTTCTCTCCCTCTCCCCTCTTTCTCTCTCCCCTCTTTCTCTCTCTCCCTCCTTCACTCCATCTCTCTCCCCCTTTTCTCTCTCTCCCTCCCTCCCTCTCCCTCCCTCTCTCTCTCTCTCTCCCTCTTTCTCTCTTTTCCCTCTCTCTCCCTCCTTCTCTCCATCTCTCTCTCCCTCTTTTCTCTCTCTCTCTCTCTCTCTCTCTCTCTCTCTCTCTCTCTCTCTCTCTCTCTCTCTCTCTCTCTCACTCTCTCTCTCTCTCTCTCTCTCTCTCTCTCTCTCTCTCTCTCTCTCTCTCTCTCTCTCTCTCTCTCTCTCACTTTCTCTCCATCTCTTTCTCTCCCTCATTTCTCTCTCTCTCTCTCTCTCTCTCTCTCTCTCTCTCTCTCTCTCTCTCTCTCTCTCTCTCTCTCTCTCTCTCTCACTTTCTCTCCATCTCTCTCTCCCTCTTTTCTCTCTCTCTCTCTCTCTCTCTCTCTCTCTCTCTCTCTCTCTCTCTCTCTTTCTCTCTCTCTCTCTCTCTCTCTCTCTCTCTCTCTCTCTTTCTCTCGCTCTCTCTTTCTTGCTGTCTTCATGTATTATTTGTGCCTTGCAGTGTGTGTGTTTCCACAGTCTGTAAGGCCTGTCGGCTTTAGACCCAGTCTCAGGATTTGATCAGAATGATCCTGTGGTCCTGGGGAAGACAATAAACACCCGAAAGGCCCAAGGGCTATGCTCCCGCTTCTCTCTATCTGAACATTTCATTTCCCCTTAATGAGAATCCCTCTTAATTATATTAGTGGCTAGAGCAGTGTGTACGTGTGCGTGTGCATGTGTGTATTTGTGTTTGTGTGTCTGTGCATGCGTCCATGTGTGTGTGTTTTTGTGTGTGTCTGTGCGTATGTGTGTGTGTGTGGGGGGATCTGGATCCTTAGTGCTCCCTCTGCTCCCTCTGCTCGGACGTGACTGCTATGCTGATAAGGCGGGGGGATCAATAATTTAGGCCTAGGCCTTAATGGTGGGGTGAAGAGAAACTGATACATCTGAGTCAGAGATTACATTTTGAAGGCACAGCCTTGCAACCAAGATCAAGTGAAACACTAGCGAGCAGCTGGAAGGATGGTTAACTGCAAAGGAAGAGTCTGACTGTGTTTTCCCGTAAAGGCCTGCACTCAGTACATTACACAAGGCTATGGAGGTATTGGAAGTCACTATGAATAGGAGCATCATGCAGCCAAGTCATTTGCATTAAAAATAAATGTAGTTGATTATGGAACAGTAACATTGACTGTATATGAACATGATCATATCCAACTCAACCGGTCTATGTGGTAAATAACTCAACCCGTCTCTGTGGTAAATAACTCAACCTGTCTCTGTGGTAAATTACTCAACCCATCTCTGTAGTAAATAACTCAACCCATCTCTGTAGTAAATAACTCAACCCGTCTCAGTGGTAAATAACTCAACACGTCTCTGTGGTAAATCACTCAACACGTCTCAGTGGTAAATAACTCAACACGTCTCTGTGGTAAATAACTCAACCCGTCTCAGTGGTAAATAACTCAACACGTCTCTGTGGTAAATAACTCAACACGTCTCTGTGGTAAATATCTCAACCCGTCTCTGTGGTAAATAACTCAACCCGTCTGTCTCTGTGGTAAATAATTATCTTTAGAGACTTTTTCAGGTCATCTTCCTTTAGAGGAGCCACACATAATCTTCAAGTGTACAAGGCAGAGCCTTAGCTCTGAGCTTTGTGCAGCCCTCTACACATCCCCCCAGGGAAACATCCATGCATCTTTTAAAGGTTCCCTCCACATCACATCAGCAGGGCCTAAGCAGAGTACCCTGTTCTGCTCTCTGCTGCAGTCACTCCCTCAATTATTCAAGAAAGCCTGGGTTCTGACGCTCTGTTTTAACTTGTTCCTGGAACAGAGGACAGAGGTGAAAGGAGACACATGCATAGGACAGTAGCTCCAGCCAAGCATCAGTTATATCCCCCTCTCCCCAGACCCTGAGGGAAAAGACCATTCCATTCTCTCTGTTTCTGTGTATAAGGAGATCATAAGGAGATCATATTTTTGTTGGAAACTTGGAACGGGTTTTGAAACATTCATATGGATTTCATATTTCAGACATTTCCCTGTTCAAACAGAATGATGTATTGTGGGTTGTGTTAGAGTTTTCCATCACTGCATGCACTGTCACTGGATGTCAGAGAAAAAAGGGCTGTATGCAAACAATTATACCAGGGACACATTTGGTCATGATGTTTTCTGTGATTGATGTGTGAGGGCTGTGGTTTCAACCCTAATGAAGTCCAAATGGTCGTGATTGAAACATTTTGTTATTGAGTTGGCTCTGACAAACACCAACACTAACAGACGTCATTGTATCTTCAGTACTTCAGTCTTTGGGGCTATGTCCCAAATGGCACCCTATTCCCTCTTGAGTGCACTACTTTTGACCTGAGCCCCATAAGTAGTTATATAGGGAATAGGGTGCCATTTGGGATACAGCCTATGGTAGTGAGAGAAATGAGAGAAATGAACAATAAACAAAGAAATCATGAGAAAGGATTCCACATTATTCCGGTTATAATTTGTAATATGACGAGGATTCAGTTCCAGTATATCTTCGGTGTTAGAGCCTTAGGGGGAAGAATTCCTCTCGATTTGATTTGATGTGATCGTTTACTTTTTCATTAAAATACTGAAGGAAACCGACAGAAAAACTCTTCTGGCTCTAGGCAAAATTATTATAAACTCCATCCATTGTCTGTCTGAATTCATGCTGTCTCAAAACTGCAATTCAATATTGATGTCCATGTAAACACACGTCCCCTATTGAGCAGTTTATTCAGAATCAAAACCGTCACACTGAGTCTGCCTCCCAAATGGGACCCTATTCCCTACATAGTGCACTAGTTTTGACCTAAGCTCAAGGTTAGCCCATAGTGCTCTGGTCAAAAGTAGTGCATGATATAGGGAATAGAGTGCCATTTGGGATGTACACTGAACTGGAGTCAGGAACGACTGAGCAGCTATTAGCTTGAATAATAGGACCATTGTTGTCTCTTGACTTGGCCTTCAGTGATTTACAGTGACAAACAGAGGTGTTCAAACGCCAAATTGAAATGAAAATTCTTTCAATGCTGTCAATAAAATTGAATAGATCATTCTGTAAGTAGAGCTAACATACAGTATATGTTGATGTTTGGAGACGTGTAATGGAAACAATTGTTCAGTTCAGTTCAGTGAAAGTGTCAATCATTCCTTCATCCCAATAGACATTAATAATATTCCTTCATTCAGACAGAAGACATACAGATGGATTAGCAGTGGATAGTTGATAAACAGACACAGTTAGATTTATTCAGCTTCATCCGCAATCAATCAACACAGAACTCTGAAGTGGTTTTGTTGTTTGAAAGAAACATACGTCTTTGAATGTAATACAGAATCCACATGGCTGTCATAGTTTAAAAAATAAAAAAACACTCTAACCACTATGCTACGCTGCTCTAGATAGTGATGCACCAATATGACACCTTTGACCGATACCGATATCCGATATCAAACGTTTTAGCGGCCTTTTAAGCATTCTAGTACAGTTAAATAGTTAACACACACACATGGACACAGCGGTCTAAGGCACTGCATCTCAGTGCTAGAGGAGTCACTACAGTCCCTGGTTAGAGTCCAGGCTGTATCACATCTGGCAGTCCCATAGGGCGGCGCATAATTGGCCCAGTGTCATCCGGGGTAGGCCATCATTATAAATAAGAATTTGTTCTTAACTGACTTGCCTAGTTACATAAAGGTTGCACACACACACACCAAACTTACCAAAAAGTTATTTTGTTGACATTTACGTATGTCCCCATTACCAGCAAAACATAACAAAACCCATATCTTTCACTTACTTGCTGTGCTGTTTGGTTGTTCATTTGTTCAGTCATTTCAGTCTCAACCAGGATTTCATCATACATGTCAAGCAGTTTCAGCTCTAAGCCCTGTTTCTTGTCTGTATCGAAGTAGCGGTCCTTGTACCTAGCATCGAGCATGGTGGCGACACAGTAAAGACAGAATGCCACCGAATCGCTTGTTCACAGCCTGTCGGCAGTTTTGTTGAGCAGGCGTTTCAATGCCATGACAGAGGGTATCACGTCTGCTGCAGGCGCAGTTGATGAGCTTATTTCTCCAGTCAGTTGTTCGAATGGAGCTAGGAGTGTATTCATGTTTCCAAATTTCAAACATGTTCTCAAATGCCATTGAAATGGCAGCAGCGGTATGACAACCAGCACATTCATGAGCATGAAATATGACTTTACTCAGTACGAAATCCTCAGCGACCCACTGTGCTGTCAGACTCAGCATGCTCATGGAGCTCATATCACTGGTCTAAATGTCAGTCGTGAAGCTAATAGCAGTGACGCTATTACTGTGTAACTCCGGTAGGGCAACATCTGAAAAATAGCGCACTTGGTAGTGTGTACCGGTGCTCGACCAGTCAGCGAAATCCAACATCACCCACGACAGAGAACGGTTATTGTCAAGGGCAATGATTTCCATTATCTTGGCATTAATGGATTTCGCCTTTGAGTTGTCTCGCTGAAATTTTCGTACTCTATCCAATGACTGCTGGACTTGTTGACTGCTCGATCCACACAGCAGACATTGTGGGCTAGGTTAGGAATGCTGTGTTGCACGTGTAGCGCAACATTTTACGTGGCGTTATTACGTCATGTACCTACGTTATATAGTTATGCACGGCAGCTTTCACATCGGTTTTTCACATCGGCATTAAACTAAACATCAGCCGATGTTGGCATTTTTAGCTAATATCGTCCGATTCCTATATCTTCACCGATATATCGTGCATCCCTAGTTCTAGAGTTCTGGAATTCTGGTGGAAAGAGATTATATGTGCTGTCTGTGAGTCCAGTATTCTCAATCTGTCTTGCCTTGATGATAGTCTGTCAACTAGTTTTATGAGAATGGCTATTCTCTTTGCTGAATGTATTGTTGTTGCAGTAGAACTCGGCTTGTGCGATCCTCAAGAATGTGTGAACATCAGCCACATGGGGCATTGACAGTCAGTGGCTGCATGCTAAAATGTACGAAGGAATTTCTGAGGGAATTCTTTGCTCAAAAGGAGAGGCTTCAGTCTTTTTCTTCTATTTTTCTCTGTCATCCTCCCCACCCCCCCACCCCGCCCCTCTCTCTCGTTCTCTCGCCCCCCTCTTGCTCTCTCTGCTTATCTCTGAATTATACAGTATATCTCCCGGCAGCAGCCAGGGTGGTGTTTTTGATTTTTTTCATCTTCGCCTGATATCTCAGGGTCGACTCAATGGCTTTGTGGAATAGAAACATTATAGACTCTTACTGTCGGAGTGTTAACTGCAATGCATAGAACAACTCAAGGGGAGGGGAGGTGTGTTTGTGCCAGCCTCCGTGTATGTGTGTGTGTTTCGGTTTACATGTGTGTGTGTGCCTGTGTGTGTTTACCGTGAGCCGTGTCTTGAAGCTTCCTTGCCACCATATTCCTGGGAGAAGGGAAGCCATCCACATATAAGAAATGAATGACGTAATGTGCCGGGAGGTAATGGGCTTATGTAACCTACTGGAACAGAGGAGCTCATTAGATACTGGGGACTTAACCCCAGCCGTGCCCGACCATCCTTCCTCCTGCTTCCTTTGTCACTGCAACCCTGTGGGAAAAAGGCAGGCGATTGAAGATTTTTCCAAATTAGTACCCTGTTCCTATATAGTGCACTCTGTAGGGAATAGAGTACCGTTTGGGACAGAACCATAGACTGGAAGGACTGTGGTTGTCTGTGGCTCAGTTGGCAAGCGTGTGGTGCTAGCAACACCAAGGTTGTAAGTTCAATTCCTTCAGGGATCACTTACATACAGTACATACATATCCCAAGTTCAAGAAACATTGGGAAACGGCGACACTCTGAAAAAACTTTATTTTGCAAAAAGTCGTCACCTCATTTCACCTTTTTATTTTCGGCCGGACAGGCTAAAATATTTGGGCAGTTATGCCTTGATCAGAGCATCAAGAGATGTGCCAAAGCCATTGTTTTTATATACAGGTGCATAGGTGATAATTACAATTTCCCACGCCTGTGGGAGGGTGGTACATAGTGGTAATAAAACATTAGTGAACCAACAATTATTACAATATACAGTGCCAGTCAAAAGTTTGGACACACCTACTCATTCAAGGGTTTTTCTTGATTTTTACTTGATTTCTACATTTTAGAATAATAGTAAAGACATCAAAACAATGAATTCGCACATATGGAATCATATAGTAACCAAAAAAGTGTTTAACAAATCAAAATATATTTTAGATTTTAGATTCACCAAAGTAGGCACCCCTTGCCTATTTGACAGATTTGCACACTCTTGGCATTCTCTCAACCAGCTTCATGAGGAATGCTTTTCCAAAAGTCTTGAAGGAGTTCCCACATATGCTGAGCACTTGTTGGCTGCTTTTAATTTACTCTGCATTCCAACTCATCCCAAACCATCTCAGTTGGGTTGAGGTCAGGTGATTGTGGAGGCCAGGTCATCTGATGCAGCACTCCATCACTCTCCTTCTTGGTCAAATATCTCAAATAGAACATTGTAGGGATGTTACCGCCTTAATATATGTCATATATTCCAGACAGACAGACAGACAGACAGACATACAGGCAGGCAGGCAGGCAGGCAGGCAGGCAGGCAGGCAGACAGGCAGGCAGGCAGGCCGGTAGGCTGGCAGACAGACAGACAGACAGACAGACAGACAGACAGACAGACAGACAGACAGACAGACAGACAGACAGACAGACAGACAGACAGACAGACAGACAGACAGACAGACAGACAGACAGACAGACAGACAGACAGACAGACAGACAGACAGATAGGCAGGTAGTCAGACAGGCTGGAGGTCAGACATGCTGGCAGTCAGACAGGCAGACAGACAGACAGACAGGCAGGCAAAGGAGGCAGTGTGGAGGATGTCAGAGTTTCCGGTCTATTTCCAGCGCCTCATTCTACAGTAGGTGACTGGGGGGACTGTGTGTCATCAAAGGGCCGTCCTCTGCCTCTACCCAAGTATGAAATGCAGCGCCTTAGAGAGGCTGGTCTGCTTTGTTTTGTTCCACCAGAGTGTCGCAACATGGAAATCTTGGGCAGAGAGATCAAGGATAACCATGGCAGACCTTTTTATTCAACATTTCTGTCATGATTTGATCATATTAAAACAGACTTTTCTGGACTGTAATAACGACTGTAATAATGATCAACATTGAAAACTACAATATACTGTATGTGCCAAGAGCCCAAAGTCTATACTTCATTGTAGATTAAGAGGAATAAATAGATATCATTGATAATAAGGAATCATATTAAGACAAGGACATACTACAACTTTGTGGTTTCTCTGAAGGTGACTGACTCTGAGCCAGATCGGAGCATAGAGAACAGTCTCCCAGGACCTATAACCATAACAGTATAACAACCTCAATTATTCCCCAGTTGACCATTTTCAAACCATTTTATAGTTGATTCAAAGATATAAAACTTTATTGGGTAAAAGGAGAAAGGACAGTTGACAGTGCGTGGTATGGTTTTCCAGGCGCAGGTTTATGCTGTCTATGTTATAACCCCTCTGTTACATTTAAAACTTTATTGGACAAGACTTCTGGAGAAAGTATAGAAAATTAGGCGTTTATTAGGTTTTGTGCCCTGTGTGTGTAGACTGCATGGTGATGGTAACCTATTCCCTACGTAGTGAATTACTTTTGACCAGGGCCAATAGGGTAGTGCACTAAATAGGGGATAGGGTGCCATTTGGGATGAAGCCCCAGTATGTGTGTCTATCTAATGTTCCAATGAGTAATTCATTCAGAACTACAGGCTGCAAATATAAATAGTATTTCTCAGACAGCTGCTGAAACATGATATACAGTATCAATATTTAGCACCACAGATGTTGCTTGGTATTTTACAATGCCAATCCTCTCCTGATCGACCCCTCTAAGTAGCAAACAGCTGATTTATATCCTCTAGTAAATTTCCAAAAACACAACAAGGCCTTGATAATAAACTACTGGTGGATATTAAGATGTCTGATTATAACTATTTTATAATTGGCTAGCCTCTTCAGTTTTTAAAACGTCCTGCGTGATTTACTATAATGGAACATTTCATATGTACTGTAGTATTCAACATTTTAAAAATCAAATCTACTGCATTTCATATTTTGGTGGCTCTGGTGATACATACAAAAGTCATAGTTATTAAGCGCATATAGTGCTGGTAGCTGTGAGGACTGGAGCAGTTATAGAAGCCCTTTGCTAAGACAGCTGTGTGTTCCTGATCCTTCCTCAGCCACGATCGAAGGAGAATGTAAAAGGACTGGGTATATGGTCTGCTCTACTCTGCTCTGCTCTACTCTGCTTCACTCTACTCTGCTATACTCTGCTCTACTCTATTCTGCTTTACTCTGCCGGCTCTACTTCACTCTGCTCTACTCTACTCTGCTTTACGCTGCTTCACTCTACTCTGCTTTACTCTGCTTCACTCTACTCTGCTTTACTCTGGTCAAAATCTTTTATGCCAGCAAAGATATTCAGATCACAGCTATGCTGACAGAAAGAAAGAGAGAGAGAGAGAGAGAGAGAGAGAGAGAGCAGCCTGAGAGCAGAGTGGGAGAGGGCATACATCTACATCAAATTTACCTCAGGACTCAGTAACATACCAGTCACTTTCTACTGCCAAACTCGTCTTGGATTCGTGTGAATTTTAGATGATATCTTGATAGATTTCTGACGGTTAGCAAAAACCTGCAGATTGCAAATATAGTCAGGAGAGTATGTTGAAATACAACCATACATCTCACTACACACTCTACTTATTTAAACATTCCCCAACCAGAAACCGTGGATAGATGGCAGCATTCGCGCAAAACTGAAAAGCAGCGAACCACTGCTTTTCAGGTGACCGGAAACATGACCTAACACAAACAGTGTAGCTATTCCCTCCGCAAGTTAATCAAACAAGCTAAGCATCAGTATAGAGACAAAGTAGAGTCGCAATTCAAAGGCTCAGACACGAGAGGTATGTGGCAGGGTCTACAGTCAATCACGGACTACAAAAGAAAAACCAGCCCCATCGCGGACCACGATGTCTTGCTCCCAGACAGACTAAACAACTTCTTTGCTCGCTTTGAGGACAATACAGTGCAACTGACAAGCCCGCTACCAAAACCTGCGGGCTCTCCTTCACTGCAGCCAACTTGAGTAAAACATTTAAACGTGTTAACCCTTGCAAGGCTGCAGGCCCAGACGTCATCCCCAGCCGAGTCCTCAGAGCATGCGCAGACCAGCTGGCTGGTGTGTTTATGGACATATTCAATCAATCCCTATCCCAGTCTGCTGTTCCCACATGCTTCAAGAAGGCCACCATTGTTCCTGTTCCCAAGAAATCTAAGGTAACTGAGTTAAACGACTACCGTAGCACTCACTTCCGTCATCATGAAGTGCTTTGAGAGACTAGTCAAGGATCATATCACCTCCACCCTACCTGACATCCTAGACACACTCCAATTTGCTTACCGCCCCAATAGGTCCACAGACGACGCAATCGCAATCACACTGTACACTGCCCTAACCCATCTGGACAAGAGGAATACCTATGTAAGAATGCTGTTCATCGACTACAGTTCATTATTTAACACCATAGTACCCTCCAAACTCGTCATTAAACTCGAGAGTCTGGGTTTCGACCCCGCCCTGTGCAACTGTGTCCTGGACTTCCTGACGGGCCGCCCCCAGGTGGTAAGGGTAGGTAACAACATCTCCACCCCGCTGATCTTCAACACTGGGTCCCCACAAGGGTGCGTTCTCAGCCCTCTCCTGTACTCCCTGTTCACCCACGACTGCGTGGCCATGCACACCTCCAACTCAATCATCAAGTTTGCAGACAACACTACAGTGGTAGGCTTGATTACCAACAACAACGAGACGGCCTACAAGGAGGAGGTGAGGGCCCTTGGAGTGTGGTGTCAGGAAAATAACCTCACACTCAATGTCAACAAAACAAAGGAGATGATCGTGGACTTCAGGAAACAGCAGAGAGAGCAGCCCACTATCCACATTGACTGGACAGTCGTGGAGAGGGTGGAAAGTTTTAAGTTCCTCGCCGTACACATCACGGACAAACTGAAATGGTCCACCCACACAGACAGCGTAGTGAAGAAGGTGCAGCAGCGCCTCTTCAACCTCAGGAGGCTGAAGATATTCGGCTTGTCACCAAAAACACTTACAAACATTTACAGATGCGCAATCGAGAGCAGCCTGCCGGGCTGTATCACCGCCTGGTACATCAACTGCTCCGCCCATAACCGTAAGGCTCACCAGAGGGTCGTGAGGTCTGCACAACGCATCACCGGGGGCAAATTACCTGCCCTGAAGGACACCTACACCACCCGATGTCACAGGAAGGCCAAAAAGAACATCAAGGGCAACAACAACCTGAGCCACTGCCTGTTCACTCCGCTATCATCCAGAAGGCGAGGTCAGTACAGGTGCATCAAAGCGGGGACCGAGAGACTGAAAAACAGCTTCTATACTGTTAAACAGCCATCACTAACATTGAGTGGCTTCTGCCAACATACTGACTCAACTCTAGCCACTTTAAGATGGAAAAATGTATGGGAAAAATGTATCTCTAGCCACTTTAAACAATGCCACTTTATACACTGCTCAAAAAAATAAAGGGAACACTAAAATAACACATCCTAGATCTGAATGAATGAAATATTCTTATTAAATACATTTTTCTTTACAAAGTTGAATGTGCTGACAACAAAATCACACTAAAATGATCAATGGAAATCAAATTTATCAACCCATGGAGGTCTGGATTTGGAGTTACACTCAAAATTAAAGTGGAAAACCACACTACAGGCTGATCCAACTTTGATGTAATGTCCTTAAAACAAGTCCAAATGAGGCTCAGTAGTGTGTGTGGCCTCCATGTGCCTGTATGACCTCCCTACAACGCCTGGGCATGCTCCTGATGAGGTGGCGGATGGTCTCCTGAGGGATCTCCTCCCAGACCTGGACTAAAGCATCCGCCAACTCCTGGACAGTCTGTTGGTGGATGGAGCGAGACATGATGTCCCAGATGTGCTCAATTGGATTCAGGTCTGGGGAACGGGAGGGCCAGTCCATAGCATCAATGCCTTCCTCTTGCAGGAACTGCTGACAGACTCAAGCCACATGAGGTCTAGCATTGTCTTGCATTAGGAGGAACCCAGGGCCAACCGCACCAGCATATGGTCTCACAAGGGGTCTGAGGATCTCATCTCGGTACCTAATGGCAGTCAGGCTACCTCTGACAAGCATATGCAGGGCTGTGCGGCCCCCCAAAGAAATGCCACCCCACACCATGACTGACCCACCGCCAAACCGGTCATGCTGGAGGATGTTGCTGGCAGCAGAACGTTCTCCACGGCGTCTCCAGACTGTCACGTCTGTCACATGTGTTCAGTGTGAACCTGCTTTCATCTGTGAAGAGCACAGGGCGCCAGTGGGGAATTTGCCAATCTTGGTGTTTCTGGCAAATGCCAAACGTCCTGCACGGTGTTGGGCTGTAACCACAACCCCCACCTGTGGACGTCGGGCCCTCATACCACCCTCATGGAGTCTGTTTCTGACCGTTTGAGCAGACACATGCACATTTGTGTACTGCTGGAGGTCATTTTGCAGTGCTCCTCCTGCTCCTCCTTGCACAAAGGCGGAGGTAGCGGTCCTGCTGCTGGGTTGTTGCCCTCCTACGGCCTCCTCCACGTATCCTGATGTACTGGCCTTTCTCCTGGTAGCGCCTCCATGCTCTGGACACTACGCTGACAGACACAGCAAACCTTCTTGCCACAGCTCACATTGATGTGCCGTCCTGGATGAGCTGCACTAACTTAGCCACTTGTGTGGGTTGTAGACTCCGTCTCATGCTACCACTAGAGTGAAATCACCGCCAGCATTCAAAAGTGACCAAAACATCAGCCAGGAAGCATAGGAACTGAGAAGTGGTCTGTGGTTATCACCTGTAGAACCACTCCTTTTTTGGGGGTGTCTTGCTAATTGCCTATAATTTCCACCTGTTGTCTATTCCATTTGCACAACAGCATGTGAAATGTATTGTCAATCAGTGTTGCTTCCTAAGTGGACAGTTTGATTTCACAGAAGTGTGATTGACTTGGAGTTACATTGTGTTGTTTTAGTGTTCCCTTTATTTTGTTGAGCAGTGTATAATGTTTACATACCCTACATTACTCATTTCATATGTATATACTGTACTCTACTATCAACTACCATCTACTGCATCTTGCCTATGCCGTTCGGCCATCATTCATTCATATATTTGTATGTACATATTCTTATTCATTAATTTACACTTGTGTGTATAAGGTAGTTGTTGTGAAATTGTTAGATTACTTGTTAGATATTACTGCATGGTCAGAACGAGAAGCACAAGCATTTCACAACACTCGCATTAACATCTGCTAACCATGTATATGTGACAAATAAAATTTGATTTGATTGATGTGGAATATGATACATAACACAGGATCATTATTTTACCATTTTAGAAACCTGAATGATAATGTTTAAACTTGACTGTCTCACTGTCAAAGTGTATTAAATGTGTGTGTGGCTGACCTCTAGTCTTGTGTGTCTCATGTACTGTCCTCAGGTAGAGCAGTGAGCGGTTTGCCCCATGGTCATTCATCTTTGGGGAGATATTTTTTACAGGATCCTATTTAAGCCCAGAGCCTAGTGCAGGGCAGCAGCAATCGCAGCCACTCTCACCACTCTCACCTCCAGTTCTGTCAAAGGCATCTTTGATCAAGTTTAAAAAAAAGTAAATCTCCACAGTGTTTTCACAGGGTCGGAAATAGGTTTTCAACTAGATGCACTATGTGTGTTTGTTCACTGAAGCATCTCCCATACGTGAATAACAGATTAATTTTCTCCAAGTAATTGTACAGATGTTTGGTATATTGCAGACCTTACATTAATTAATACTGTACATCTTGAGAACATAGTTGTGTGCCTCTTTGCTAAGTTCAGCATTGGGACTGTTGTCAACTCACCTGCTATGCTTCGTAGACATTGTTTATGCTGCAAGATCTGAACCTGTTCACCTTCTGTGATCCCTGTACCTCTCGAGCTGTCTACCTCCTCTCACTTCAGAAATACATCTAGTGCTTCTGTCTGAAAAACCCAGAGTTTTTCTTTTGAGAGTGTGTCTGAGTTACTGTTGTTTACCAAGCATGGCTCTGTGGATGCTACAGCTTGGTATTGATTAGTGAGACAGAGAGAGAGTGGCTGAGAGAGAATCTTAGCTGTCGTTTCTGTGAAGTGAAGCATCTGAGTAAGAGCCATCTGTCTGCCTACAGCCAAACATATCCCATCATGTCATCACCAGCCTAAAGTAAACCCTTCATACTCATAGGTGTCCTTCTCATCTAATTCACCATGCCGGTAACAAAGCAAACACATGAAACTGAAACCGGATGAAAAGAAAATACCCAATGCTGACAAAAGCCAAATAACACATGATACTGTAATTGGTGCCAGGAGGAGGTGTGACACTGAAGTGGTCCTGCTCTGCTCAGTCATGATATCTAGGAAGAGCAGGTGCAGTACACCAGAGAGGTCAAGGTAGGTGTCTCTGAGTGTTGTGAGGCTGGGCTGTTTTGAACCAGGGCTGCAATTCCTCTCTTCTTTGTGGGATGTTTTTCTTTTTTTACCCAGGATGCTCTGCTCTGGTGGCTCTCCTTGCAATTAAAGGGAAGTTTCCGTCAGAGGCTACCTGTACTGTACTGTGGTGTGTGTGTGTGTGTGTGTGTGTGTGTGTGTGTGTGTGTGTGTGTGTGTGTGTGTGTGTGTGTGTGTGTGTGTGTGTGTGTGTGTGTGTGTGTGTGTGTGTGTGTGTGTGTGTGTGTGCATGTCAGTGTGTGTGCATGTCAGTGTGTGTGTGTGTGTGTGTGTGTGTGTGTGTGTGTGTGTGTGTGTGTGTGTGTGTGTGTGTGTGTGTGTGTGTGTGTGGGCGTGCATGTCAGTGTGTGTGTCCGTCAGAGGGCTATCTGTGCTCTGTGTGGCCCATATGTTTGGCTGCTGATAGAGCATGGATTACTGTGTTAGGGCCTGGGATAACAGGCTGTTTATAACCTTGGCAGAGTCTGGGGCCTAATCTGGCAGCAGCATATTTCCCCTCAGCTCCTCGATAAAGCCTGTTAGCAGCTTTATCATATGGCCAGATAGAAGCAGAGGCAGAGCGAGACGAGCAGGTTAGAGGCAGAGTACAACACGGAACCAAGCCACAATTTGGCACCGCACACACACCCTCCGCGGTTTTGCTGCACAGTTCTTTTTAGAACCCCTGTCTCCCCTTCCCTAACACACACACTGGCAGAAAGAGACATCCATTTCTACATCTGCCTTTGGAAGCAACATGGAGACCAGCAGACGGACAAATTAAAAGGAACATGTCCTCATTTGTCATTGGGGCTTTTGTTTACAGGTTGGTAAACAATGAATGGTGGGAGTGCAGCAGTACAGGTTTGTCTGAAACTAAAGACTAGGAAGTTGGAGATGATATAATACCGGCAGGGAAGAACAATAAAATGTTTACTTTGCCGTATTTAGTATGCCTTTAAGATATGTGACTTATTAATACTTACTTGGCAAAATTAAACTTGTGAAATGCAGTCACCATTTTCTTATTTACAAACTAAGCTTGTGTTTAGTGAGTCCACCAGATCAGAAGCAGTAGGGATGACCAGGGATGTTCCCTTGCTAAGTGCGTGAATTAGACAATTGTCCTGTCCTACTAAGCAAGTGGAACGAGTACTTTTGGGAGTCAGGGAAAATGTATGGAGTAAAAAGTACATTATTTTCTTTAGGAATGTAGAGAAGTAAAAGTTGTCGAAAATATAAATAGTAAAGTACAGATACCCCAAAAAATGACTTAAGTAGTACTTGAAAGTATGTATACTTTACACCACTGGATGCAGTGGAGTTAAAGTTAACTATCATACTATTGATTTAGTTTCAGAGTCTTTGTGTTTCTACTCCATCCTAGCAGCCTAAGATGGAGTAGAGTTGGGTTTGGGGGGCATACCAGGCAGATAGGCATTATGGGTAAAGCGTATCTGCCTGGTATGCCCCCCAAACCCAACTCTACTCCATCTTAGGCTGCTAGGCATTATGGGTAAAGCGTATCTGCCTGGTATGCCCCCCAAACCCAACTCTACTCCATCTGAGGCTGCTAGGCATTATGGGTAAAGCGTATCTGCCTGGTATGCCCCCTAAACCCAACTCTACTCCAGCCCAGTCACGACAGCTCTGCCTCAGCACAGTTATAAAGCCCTCCTTTCAGTGGCAGGGAAGGAAAATTGTCATCCTTTATAAATTGCCTGTACTTTTCCTGTAGCTTAAAGATCTTCCCTTTCTCGTTCAATCGCTCTTTTGTGCCTACTTTCTCCTTCTCTCTCTCCCTCTTTCAGGAAAATTGCTTTCCCGCAATCAACAGAGTGCTTTCTGCACTTAGGGGTAAATACAGGTAGCCTGAAGCATTAACATACCATTATTCAGACAAGTGTCAAGCCTTTAGCAGTTACCTCTGCATTGGAGCGCAGTGTGAGCAGGGTTATCAGTTCCCTCTGCATTGGAGCACAGTGTGAGCAGGGTTATCAGTTCCCTCTGCATTGGAGCACAGTGTGAGCTAGCAGAGTTATCAGTTCCCTCTGCATTGGAGCACACTGTGAGCAGGGTTATCAGTTCCCTCTGCATTGGAGCACAGTGTGAGCTAGCAGGGTTATCAGTTCCCTCTGCATTGGAGCACAGTGTGAGCTAGCAGGGTTATCAGTTCCCTCTGCATTGGAGCACAGTGTGAGCTAGCAGGGTTATCAGTTCCCTCTGCATTGGAGCACAGTGTGAGCTAGCAGGGTTATCAGTTCCCTCTGCATTGGAGCACAGTGTGAGCTAGCAGGGTTATCAGTTCCCTCTGCATTGGAGCACAGTGTGAGCTAGCAGGGTTATCAGTTCCCTCTGCATTGGAGCACAGTGTGAGCTAGCAGGGTTATCACGAATGGGAAGACTAAGGGGGCAAAGACTTTCACAGCAGCAGGACTTCAGTAAATACTTTGGGAAGTTGGTGAATAGTTTGAATTGGCTACAAATGCTGAACTGCTAAACGTATGCAACCCTCACCCCCTTTCACCCCTCTTCCAGGCCCCCTCTCATCCCCTCCAAGTCCCCCATCTCAACCCTCTGCCAGTCCCTCTCCCAGGCCCCCTCTCATCCCCTCCAAGTCCCCCAATTCACCCCGCTGCCAGTCCCCCTCTCAGGCCCCCTCTCATCCCCTCCAAGTCCCCCATCTCACCCCACTGTCAGTCCCCCGCCCAGGCCCCCTCTCATCCCCTCCAAGTCCCCCATCTCACCCCCCTGCCAGTCCCTCTCCCAGGCCCCTTCTCATCCCCTCCAAGTCCCCCATCTCACCCCCCTGCCAGTCCCCCTCCCAGGCCCCCTCTCATCCCCTCCAAGTCCCCCATCTCACCCCCCTGCCAGTCCCCCTCCCAGGACCCCTCTCATCCCCTCCAAGTCCCCCATCTCACCCCCCTGCCAGTCCCCCTCCCAGGCCCCCTCTCATCCCCTCCAAGTCCCCCATCTCACCCCCCTGCCAGTCCCCCTCCCAGGCCCCCTCTCATCCCCTCCAAGTCCCCCATCTCACCCCCCTGCCAGTCCCTCTCCCAGTCCCCCTCTCATCCCCTCCAAGTCCCCCATCTCACCCCCCTGCCAGTCCCCCTCCCAGGCCCCCGCTCACCCCCTCCAAGTCCCCCATCTCACCCCGCTGCCAGTCCCTCTCCCAGGCCACCTCTCATCCCCTCCAAGTCCCCCATCTCACCCCCCTGCCAGGCCCCCTCCCAGGCCCCCTCTCATCCCCTACAAATCCCCAATCTCACCCCCCTGCCAGTCCCCCTCCCAGGCCCCCTCTCATCCCCTCCAAGTCCCCCATCTCACCCCCCTGCCAGTCCCCCTCCCAGGCCCCCTCTCATCCCCTCCAAGTCCCCCATCTCACCCCCCTGCCAGTCCCTCTCCCAGTCCCCCTCTCACCCCCTCCAAGTCCCCCATCTCACCCCCCTGCCAGTCCGTCTCCCAGTCCCCCTCTCACTCTGCTTTATTATTTAATATTCTTTAGTACCTCTCTCATCAGGAATGGGCAGGCTGCGATGCTGTGATGTGCAGCAGGTCTGATCTCTCACCCTCTCACCAGGGAGTCTTTCTCTCCCTCCCTCTCGCTTTCTCTCTCCTCTTAACCCATCCCTCCTCCCCCTCTCTTTCCCTCCCAGCCCCCCTCTCACCCCCCTCCCAGTCCCCCTGCCAGGCCCCCTCTCACCCCCCTCCCAGTCAGTCCCCTTCCCTCCCAGTCCCCCTCTCACCCCCCACCCAGTCCCCCAGCCCCCTCCTCTCTCCCTCCTACCAGTCCCCCTCTTACCCCCCTGCCAGTCCCCCTCCCAGCCCACTTCTCACCCGGCTTTATTATTGAATATTATTGAGTACCCCTCTCATCAGGGACGGACGGACGGGCGGGCTGTGATGCTGTGATGTGCAGCAAGTCTGATCTCTCACCAGGGAGTCTTTCTCTCTCCCTCTATCTCGCTCCCCTTAACCCATCCCTCCTTCTCCTCTGTCTTTATCTCTCTCTAACTTACCCCCTCCATCCCTCGCTATCTAACTTCCTCAACCCCCCACCCTACCTCTCATTCACCCCTTTCTTTTTGTCTGTTGATTGACAACAGGGGTTCGTCTTGACCTACATTTTCATCTGCTCTGTGAACCAGATAGTGTTGTTTTGTCCTCTCCCCTCATGTACTGAATCAGTCCACTCGGCCATTCACAGTGAATCTTCACTACTTCATATTCTATTCTAATATTTGATTTGATACAGGCGGGGCCTGGGGGGGGGGGGGTCTTAGAGCTGGGATGGGTACTATTAGTATTAGTGTCCCCAGGGCCTTCTGTCTGGGACTTTGGGACAGAGAGATGGGTTCCCAGCCATAGTGTGTGTGTGTGTAACCCTTTTTAGATCCAGGTTGAACTCTTTTGAGTTCCATGTAAAACCCTTTCCACGGAGGGGTTCTACGTAGAATCCAAAAGGATTCTACCTGGAACCAAAAAGGGTTCTCCTATGGTGGCAGCCAAAGCACCCCTTTGGAACCTTTTTTTCTGAGAGTATATGACTGACCCTGTAAAACAACCCATTTTACTGCACCTATCCGGTGTCCATTATGTGACAATTTTTTTTTTAAATCATAATATTTATTTCATATTTTTGTTTGTACTCTGAGGCTGCTAGGCACTATGGATAAAGCGTTTCCTCCTGGTATACTAATCCCCCATACCACGGCTTCGCCTCAGCACTATTATCCTTTAAAAAATGTGTTTTTATTTAACCCTTATTTTACAGGTCCAGGTCTCCCTTGGAAAATAGGTCTTTTGACATCGGTGGTACAACACTGAGGTCAAACTACCTCTTTTCCAAAGGAGACCTGGACCTGTTTAGTCATGCTTGTCAGTAACAATGTCCCCTAGTTTTCAAGTGTATAAAATGTTTGTCACGGTCGTCATAAGGAGGAAACCAAGGCGCAGCGTGGTAAGTGTACATTCTTAATTTATTAAAGAACGAACACTTAACAAACTGTGACGCAAATATGAGTAGTGCAGAGAGGCAACTAAACATAGAATAAGAACCCACAAACTACCCAAGGAGTATGGCTACCTAAATATGGTCCCCAATCAGAGACAACGATAAACAGCTGCCTCTGATTGGGAACCAATTCAGGCCACCATAGACCTACATAAACCTAGATTTACAAAAAACCCTAGACATACAAAAAACCCTAGACAATACAAAAATGAACACCACCCTCGTCACACCCTGACCTAACCAAAATAATAAAGAAAACAAAGATAACTAAGCTCAAGGCGTGACAATGTTGCTATTGTCATCATTTGGTTGTGTGAATATCTGGCAGAAAACTGTGCAGGTAAAATCTCCATTCTTGAGAAATAATCCAGTCAGAATGTGGTGGTACAGAGAGACAGGTCTGTAATGGCATCTTAGTGTGTTTGATGCCTTCTGTTGTTTCCCTGCAGAATGCCTGGAACAAAGTCAGCATCTTGTACACAAACGGAGGAGAGGAGGGCTCCCATGAGACCTCACTGTTAACAGACAGGCTCTCGCCTCTCACTCTCTCAATTTAATTCAATGGGCTTTACTGGTATGGGAAACTTGTTTACATTGCCAAAGGAATGTGAAAAACACAAAAGTGAAATAAACCATCCAAAATGTACAGTTAACATTATATGCACAAACGTTTCAGAGGAATAGAGACATTTCAAATGTAATTTTATGGCTATGTACAGTGGTATAACGATGTGAAAATAGTTAATAAATAAACAATGGTGTTTGTTCTTCACTGGTTGCCATTTTGTTGTGTTAACAGGTCACAAATATTGCTGCTGTGATAGCACACTGGGGTATTTCACCCAATAGATGTGAGTTTATCAAAATTGATTTGTTTTCAAATTCTTTGTGGGTCTGTGTAATCTGAGGAAATGTGTGTCTCTAATATGGTCATACATTTGACAGGAGGTTAGGAAGTATAGCTCAGTTTCCACCTCATTTTGTGGGCAGTGTGCACATATCCCGTCTTCTCTTGAGGGCCAGGTCTGCCTACGGCGACCTCTCTCAATAGCAAGGCTATGGTCACTGACTCTGTATAGTCAAAGCTTTCCTTAATTGTGCTTTCCTCCTCGAAGCCTACCATTGACAATGTAAAAAATAGATTAGGATCCTTTTCAGTAAATTTAGGCAACAACCGGAGATGGGTTGAGGTCAGTGATAAAGTCATCTACAGTACTACTGCCAAGGAATGAGCTGTAGGTGTACCTACCATAGGAGTCTCCTCGAAGCCTACCATTGACTATGTACAGACCCAGCGTGCGACAGAGCTGCAGGAGTTTTGTTTTCTTTATTTTTCCCCATAGTTGTGTCTAGGGGAGCATATTTGGGAGTGAATACTTTCATCTGTAGGTAGGTGAGTGTCAGATTTTTGTCCAGTTATGGCATTTAGGTCACCACAGACTTCTACATGTTCCTGGGCCTGGAAATAGTTTATCTCCCCCTCTAGGATTGAGAAGCTGTCTCTTCGCTGTGTCACACCTGGTGTCACAACCTGGCTCTTAGATGGTGACAAGCAAGGGAGTCCACATGTTGGCAGTTAACTAACAAAGTACAAATCTACAAAGGAAAACTAACCTGTCAGGTGTGAAAGTGAGGGGTGTAATAGAGATGCATGGATGAAGGTAAAATGTGTGTAGGTGTTGAAGGGTGCACCTAATCAAAAAACATAATCAACCAGATCACAAAACAAAATAGTGCTTGTGGAGAGAGAGAGGCTGGACTGGGCACCAGGAACTTTTATCCCCTAGTTGATCTGTTTGGCCGGCAGGGATGTCCTTGTCCCATTGCGCTCTAGCGACTCCTGTGGCGGGCCGGGCGCATGCATGCTGACATGGTCGCCAGTTGTACGGTGTTTCCTCTGACACATTGGTGCGGCTGGCTTCCGGGTTAAGCGAGCAGTCTGTCAAGAAGCAGTGTGGCTTGGCAGGGTCGTGTTTAGGAGGACGCATGGCTCTCGACCTTCGCCTCTCCCGTGTCTGTATGGGATTTCCAGCGATGGGACCAGACTGTAACTACCAATTGGAGAAAAAGGGGTAAAAAAATATTTTAAATAAATAAAAGTATCGGGATTCATTTTTTTAGACATTTTTATCTGAGATGATTTCCTTATTATTTTCTAGCGAGATGTAAAAGGTTTCTGTTTTGACTAATTTAATAGAGTAGGTTAAGTCTGCTCTATACCCAAATTAGCATAACTCCTGAGTCTCTTCGCTGTTTCACACCTGGTCGTTTGGTGTATGGGTCCACCAGCTCTCTGTAACCTAGAGGGGAACCAGTGGGTCCGTCTCCTCTATACCATGTTTCTTGTAGGATGACAATGTCTGTATTTCAAATTTATTTGATGAAGTCTGGGTTTCTGCTCTTTCGGCCGCTGGCAGATGACCTCAGACCTTGTATATTCCAGGATGAGATATACACTCCTCTCTCTCTCTGTCTCTGTTTGTGCCTCAGGTCAGACATGCAGTTAGTTTTAGTGGAGGCAGCAGCAGCTGTCACACCCACCAGAGTTGACACAATTATAACAGCATTAATGTGAGGAATAGTTCCACAATAAAGATGCTCCTTAGTTAAGAGGAGTGGTACAGTAGTGATGATGTTTTTCTGAAGGAAATATATCTCACACTTAAATCCTTTGGTATTGCACTCCTATGGATGTTACATCAAAAGGTTGAATATTTATTAAACTAGACAAGTCAGTTAAGAACAAATTCTTATTTACAATGACAGCCTATCTCGGCCAAACCCTAACCAGGATGACACTGGACTAATTGTACGCCACCCTATATGACTCCCAATCATGGCCGGTTGTGATACAGCCTTGAATCGAACCAGGGTCTGTAGTGAAACCTTTAGCACTGAGATGCAGTGCCTTAGACCGCTGCGCCACTCAGGAGCCATTTTGCGTATTGGGTTGTAGAATATACTTAAGCTGGGACTTAAACACATTCAGACATTACCTGTGCACTACAATTTACTTTTAAAAGGGATTTATGCTGCTTTGTCACAAACTTGAATAATACACTGTAACTGAGTCAAACAGTGCTGTATGAAGTCAAACTGTTACACTGAAACTATTTTTTAAAGGGGAAAGGAATGGACCACATTATCAATGAAATGATTGTTTCTGTTCATTCATCCACCCTGTAGTTCACTCCATTTCATTTCAGACTCTATGTTCGTTCCTATCTACTCTGAACAATCAACAGGGGAACTTTTCCATGGCTGCACTGAACTCTCTTTCATTATCCATGGCTGCACTGAACTCTCTTTCATTATCCATGGCTGCACTGAACTCTCTTTCATTATCCATGGCTGCACTGAACCCTCTTTCATTATCCATGGCTGCACTGAACTCTCTTTCATTATCCATGGCTGCACTGAACTCTCTTTCATTATCCATGGCTGCACTGAATTCTCTTTCATTATCCATGGCTGCACTGAACTCTCTTTCATTATCCATGGCTGCACTGAACTCTCTTTCATTATCCATGGCTGCACTGAACTCTCTTTCATTTTCCATGGCTGCATGGGCCTGCAATCATAATGACATTGTCTGCATCCCAAATGGCACCTTATTCCCTATATATACATGTATTTGGTCAGAAATAGTTCACTATATAGGGAATAGGGTGCCATTTGGGATGCTGCCCCTGTCATGAACAATCCTTTGCTGAGTTTCCTGCAGGGGACTGTATTGGATCTAGTACAGCTTATATGCTTTAAAATAAGGCCCGGGGGGGTGTGGTATATGGCCAATAATACCACGGCTAAGGGCTGTTCTTAGGCACATTGCAATGCGGAGTGCCTGAACACAGCCCTTAGCCATGTTATATTGGCCATATATCACAAACCCCCAAGGTACCGTATAGCTATTATAAACTCGTTACAAACGTAATTAAAGCAGTAAAAATACATGTTTTGTCAAACCTGTGGTATATGGTCAGATACCACGGCTGTCAGCCAATCAGCATTCAGGGATCGAAACACCCAGTTTATGATATACGGACTTCACTGTGACGTGGCTAAACAACATGCAGATGTCCCAGCGGCGTGTTGTGTTGATGTGTGATGTTTTAATGAGAGAGAAAGAGAGAAAGAAAGATAGAGAGCTGCCTGGAAGGCCCTGCTGCCGTAGCGATGTGATGCTCAACACTGACTTTTCATTTTCTCCAATGCAAAATAAGAGACCCATTAATAATGCAGCTCATTAAAGTGTGTAATTAATCCGTGGCTGTGTAACAAGGAGAGACTGGGGCGCACCAGGGGAGAAGCAGGGAGGGAGCTAGAGCTGTGCTCTCCAAGGGTGCAAGAGAGGGAGGAGGGGGATGCACAAGGGAGGAGACAGGAGCTGTGTAACAGAGAGAGACTGGGGCCTATCGGGGAGGAGGAGGGGGCACAGGGAGGAGACAGGAGCTGTGTAACAGGGAGGGACTGGGGCCTATCGGGGAGGAGGAGGAGGCACAGGAAGGAGACAGGAGCTGTGTAACAGGGAGAGACTGGGGCCTATCAGGGAGGAGGAGGAGAAAAAGGGACGAGACAGGAGCTGTGTAACAGGGAGAGACTGGGGCCTATCGGGGAGGAGGAGGAGGCACAGGGAGGAGACAGGAGCTGTGTAACAGGGAGAGACTGGGGGCTATCGGGGAGGAGGAGGAGGTACAGGGAGGGAAGCACACCAGGGGAGACGGAAAATAGGTCCTGGGACATGTACTAGTCTGTGGCGACCTAAATGCCAGAACTGGACAAGAACCTGACACCCTAAGCACACAGAGGCACAAACACCTGCCTGGGGGTGACAGCATGAGGCCTCCTAGGCACAACTACGACAACATAACCAACAAAAACGGGTCACAACTCCTGCAGCTCTGTCGCACCCTGGGTATGTACATAGTCAATGGTAGGCTTTGAAGGGACTCCTATGGTAGGTACACCTATAGCTCATCTCTTGGCATTAGTACTGACCTCAACCCAGAGTCTCTCAGAGCATTCACAGTCAGCCCACTGACACCCCTATCAGATCACAGCAAAGTCCCAGTCTATTTGAACAGAGCAATACTCAATCATGAAGCATCAAAGCCAAAGGAACTGAACACAGCTCAATCCAGAAATCTGGCAGTGGCTTCTGATTAAATTCAATTTTCACAGAACCGCTTGTTGCAATTTCGATGAGGCTCTCTTGTTCAGATATCGGTAAGTGGACTGGAGGCAGGGCATGAAAGGGATAACAAATCCAGTTGTTTGTGTCATCCTTTTCAGGAAAGTACCTGCGTAATTGCGCATCCAACTCACTCAGGTGCTTCGCTATATCACATTTGACATTGTCCATAAGCTTGAGTTCATTTGTACACCAAAAAAATCATACAATGATGGAAAGACCTGTGTGTTGTCCTTTTTAATATAGAATTCTTAATCATAATCATAGCCTCAATTTTGTCCCGCACATTAAATATAGTTGCGGAAAGTCCCTGTAATCCTAGATTCCGTTCATTCGGGTGAGAAAACCACCACCCAGTTAGGCCAGTCGTGGAAGAATCACGTCATCATGCAAGCTGTCAGACAAGTAAAAATGATGGTCAGTAAAGAAAACTTTAAGCTTGTCTCTCAATTTAAAAAAATGTGTCAATACTTTGCCCCTTGATAAACAGCTATATGTTTATATGTTGTAAAAGTGTTACATGGTCGCTGCCCATGTAACGGTCGTCTTCCTCCTCTTCTGAGGAGGAGTAGCAAGGATCGGAGGACCAATGCGCAGCGTGGTAATTGTCCATATTGATTTAATAGAATAAATGAACACTCAACTGAAAACAATAAAGCCACAACGAACGAAACGAAACAGTCCTGTACGGTGAATACACAAAACACAGAACAGAAAATAATCACCCACAACACACAGGTGGGAAAAGGCTACCTAAGTATGATTCTCAATCAGAGACAACTAACGACACCTGCCTCTGATTGAGAACCATACCAGGCCAAACACAAAAACACCACATAGAGGAACATAGACAACCCACCCAACTCACACCCTGACCATACTAAAACAAAGACATAACAAAAGAACTAAGGTCAGAACGTGACAGCCCATATCATTGCATAGTGCAGAAAATACATGAGAGTTCAGGGGCCTTGCTTTAACAAAGTTAACCATTTTCATTGTAGTGTCCAAAATGTCTTTCAAGCTGTCAGGCATTCCCTTGGTAGCAAGAGCCTCTCGTGGATACTGCAGTGTACCCAAGTGGCATTGGGAGCAACTGCTTGCACCTGCGTTACCACTCCACTATGTCTCCCTGTCATGGCTTTTGCGCCATCAGTACAGATACCAACATGAGCAGCAGCTACGTTTGGCTACATACAGACCGTTAGTGGAATTCCTGTGATAGAGTAACTGTTCATGTAATTGGATGTTAATTATTTGACTAGGCTACCTGTATTTGACATTGTGTTGTTATTTTGCTGAACAATAGATTGTTTAATTGTATTTTTTGGCAGTAAAACAAGGCTACTCAGGCTAGAAAAAAACTCACCCAAATGTATAGCCCCGTTGTAAAATATAAATGGACTGTTTGAAAATGTGAAGAATTTATTTTTCATTTTTTTTATATATATAGATTTTTTTTAAAGTGAACCACATTTTTATTTGGCGTACCCCCAACGGCATTGCTCGTACCCCTGAAGGAATCTAGTGTGGAAACCTACCAAAAACAATTATGCAACAATACATTAATTTCCTTTTAGGCAACTTCCTGAACAAAACGTTCCACTGTAATAGTGAAGATGTAAACTTGGCAGTAGAAAACCTAAACTGTGCATTTGGCCTCTCAGCTTCCCTATCAAATCTAAAACTGTCAAACCCAAAACTGAAGAAAATGAACAACAATGACAAATGGTTTGATGAAGAATGCAAATACCTAAGAAAGAAATTGAGAAACCTATCCAACCAAGAATTTAGAGACCCAGAAAACCTGAGTCTAGGCCTTCACTATGGTCACTTAAACAATACAGAAATACACTACAGAAAAAGAAGGAACAGCACGTCAGAAATCAGCTCAATGTAATTGAAGAATCCATAGACTCTAACCACTTCTGGGAAAATTGGAAAACACTAAACAGACAACAACACAGAGTTATCTATCTGAAATTGAGATGTATGGGTAAACCACTTCTACATTCTTTTTGGCACTATAACAAAGAACAAACAGCAAAACAAAAAAAAAGATCAAATAAAAATCTTAGAATCAACTATTAAAGACTACCAGAACCCACTGGATTCTCCAATTACACTGAATGAACTACAGGACACAATAAAAACCCTCCAACCCAAAAAGGCATGTGGTGTTGATGGTATCCTCAATGAAATTATAAAATATACAGACAGCAAATTCCAATTGGCTCTACTAAAACTCTTTAACATCATCCTTAGCTCTGGCATTGTCCCCAATATTTGGAACCAAGGACTGATCACCCCAATCCACAAAAGTGGATACAAATTTGACCCCAATTACTACTGTGGTATATGAGCCTTCACCCTGCACACCAAAATTGAAAAACAAGCAAACCAAAAAAAAAGCCTTTGACTCAAGTTGGCATGAGGGTCGGCTATACAAATTGATGGAAAGTGGTGTTGGGGGAAAAACATACGACATTATAAAATACATGTACACAAGCAACAAGTGTGCGGTTAAAATAGGCAAAAAAACACATTTCTTTCCACATGGCCGTGGGGTGAGACAGGGATGCAGCTTAAGCCCCACCTTCTTTAACATATATATCAACGAATTTATGAGGGCACTAGAACAGTTTGCAGCACCCAGTCTCACCCTACTAGAATCTAAAGTCAAATGTCTACTGTTTGCTGATGATCTGGTGCTTCTATCACCTACCAAGAAGGGCCTACAGCAGCACCTAGATCTTCTGCACAGATTCTGTCAGACCTGGGCCCTGACAGTAAATCTCAGTAAGACCAAAATAATGGTGTTCCAAAACATGTCCAGACACCGTTGCCCTAGAGCACACAAAAAACTATACATACCTCTTCCTGAACATCAGAGCCACAGGTAACTTTTAATTTTTATTTATTTAACTAGGCAAATCAGTGAAGAACAAATTCTTATTTACAATGACGGCCTACCCCGGCCAAACCTGGGGGAATTGTGCGCCACACTATGGAACTCCTAATGGAACTCCTAATCGTTACAGCATTGTATATAGACATAATATGACATTTGAAATGTCTTTATTATTATGGAACTTCTGTGACTGTAATATTTACTGTTCATTTTTATTCTTTATTTTACTTTTGTTTATTATCTACTTCACTTGCTTTGGCAATGTTATCTCATTCCAATAAAGCCCTTTAAATTGAAATCAATTGCAATTTAAATACAAATAACAGGGGGAGGAGGGGGAGAAACAGGTGGAGCTCTACCAGTCTCAGATCTACTGATTAGTCTGCAGTTGCCCAAGCACCATGCTGTGCACATTTACATAGCCACTCTTAAGGGGACTCAGGTGCAGCATAAACAGAGACATCTTAAGGCATCACAGACAATCAAGAATGCAGCATGGGCACGACAGTGCAGAGAGCGAGGGGTGTGTTTGAAAGTCTGTGTGTGTGAATGCATGCATGTGCATGTGCACGTGTATGTGTGTGTGTCCTTGTTCAATAATGAATGTGGGGGAACATGCTTTGCTGTGTCTGTTTGCATGCTGAAGGTCAGTATATAATTTATAATGTGGATATGGATTTAAAAGTAGTTGGGTTAAGAAAATGGGATCTCTGAAGTTTTCTCACTTTGGAATCTCTAGAGATACAGTGCCTTGCGAAAGTATTCGGCCCCCTTGAACTTTGCGACCTTTTGCCACATTTCAGGCTTCAAACATAAAGATATAAAACTGTATTTTTTTGTGAAGAATCAACAACAAGTGGGACACAATCATGAAGTGGAACGACATTTATTGGATATTTCAAACTTTTTTAACAAATCAAAAACTGATAAATTGGGCGTGCAAAATTATTCAGCCCCCTTAAGTTAATATTTTGTAGCGCCACCTTTTGCTGCGATTACAGCTGTAAGTCACTTGGGGTATGTCTCTATCAGTTTTGCACATCGAGAGACTGACATTTTTTCCCATTCCTCCTTGCAAAACAGCTCGAGCTCAGTGAGGTTGGATGGAGAGCATTTGTGAACAGCAGTTTTCAGTTCTTTCCACAGATTCTCGATTGGATTCCGGTCTGGACTTTGACTTGGCCATTCTAACACCTGGATATGTTTATTTTTGAACCATTCCATTGTAGATTTTGCTTTATGTTTTGGATTATTGTCTTGTTGGAAGACAAATCTCCGTCCCAGTCTCAGGTCTTTTGCAGACTCCATCAGGTTTTCTTCCAGAATGGTCCTGTATTTGGCTCCATCCATCTTCCCATCAATTTTAACCATCTTCCCTGTCCCTGCTGAAGAAAAGCAGGCCCAAACCATGATGCTGCCACCACCATGTTTGACAGTGGGGATGGTGTTTTCAGGGTGATGAGCTGTGTTGCTTTTACGCCAAACATAACGTTTTGCATTGTTGCAATTTTGGTTTCATCTGACCAGAGCACCTTCTTCCACATGTTTGGTGTGTCTCCTAGGTGGCTTGTGGCAAACTTTACACAACACTTTTTATGGATATCTTTAAGAAATGGCTTTCTTCTTGCCACTCTTCCATAAAGGCCAGATTTGTGCAATATACGACTGATTGTTGTCCTATGGACAGAGTCTCCCACCTCAGCTGTAGATCTCTGCAGTTCATCCAGAGTGATCATGGGCCTCTTGGCTGCATCTCTGATCAGTCTTCTCCTTGTATGAGCTGAAAGTTTAGAGGGACGGTCTAGGTAGATTTGCAGTGGTCTGATACTCCTTCCATTTCAATATTATCGCTTGCATAGTGCTCCTTGGGATGTTTAAAGATGTTTAAAGCTTTAAATCTTTTTGTATCCAAATCTGGCTTTAAACTTCTTCACAACAGTATCTTGGACCTTCCTGGTGTGTTCCTTGTTCTTCATGATGCTCTCTGCGCTTTTAACGGACCTCTGAGACTATCACAGTGCAGGTGCATTTATACGGAGACTTGATTACACACAGGTGGATTGTATTTATCATCATTAGTCATTTAGGTCAACATTGGATCATTCAGAGATCCTCACTGAACTTCTGGAGAGAGTTTGCTGCACTGAAAGTAAAGGGGCTGAATAATTTTTCAGTTTTTGATTTGTTAAAAAGGTTTGAAATATCCAATAAATGTCGTTCCACTTCATGATTGTGTACCACTTGTTGTTGATTCTTCACAAAAAAATACAGTTTTATATCTTATGTTTGAAGCCTGAAATGTGGCAAAAGGTCGCAAAGTTCAAGGGGGCCGAATACTTTCGCAAGGCACTGTATGCTCTCTTGGGACACACAATTACAACATGTTATGTATGTACTCTGAGTGTACAAAACATCAGGAACATCTTCCTAATATTGAGTTGCACCCCGTTTTGCTCTCAGGACAGCCTCAATTCGTCAGACATGGACTCTACAAGGTGTCGAAAGGATTCCACAGGGATGCTGTGACAGTATCCCTGCCTGCCTCTACTCTCAGACTCAGTCAGCATACCAGCCTGCCTCTACTCTCAGACTCAGACAGCATTCCAGCCTGCCTCTGGTCTCTCTCACTCTCTTTCACTCACAGGCCCTCATCTGCTCCAGATGTGGACTAATTTACTGCGACTTGGCTAATCATGGTGATTAAGGATTAATTACTGTTAATCACTTTTACATAAACTGGTTGGCAGTAAGAGAGCTGTGCTGAATGAGAAATGCCACCCAAGTGTACACAGTCTGCGTCCCAAATGGCACCCTATTCCCTTTATAGTGCAGTACTTTTGAGAAGGGCCCATAGACATCTGGCAAAACAATTGTGTACTATGTAACGGGAATAGGGTGCCATTTGGGACCTATTCACAGTCAGATATATGGAATGGTCTGGAACAGATGGAGGAGAGGCAGCCCTGCTCTGGCGTTTCAGAGAGAGGACGGCGTCTTGTTTCCACTTTACCCATGATCACTCCCCTCACACTCGTGTGACATCTAAAAGACCCTATCCCACACACTGAGGATACCCTTGTAAACTTTATAAGAACCCCCTTACCTTGTGCAGCAGCACTGTCCGTCTGTAAGATATTGGTAATTATTCTATATCATTAGTTGCCTTCAAACCATCTATGGTGTCCTTCCTAGTTTTCCTAAAGAAGGCTGATCCTTCAGTCTCTGTCATTTTGGGTGCTCAGGGTCAAAGAGACGTATACAGTGCAAGGTTTTGCGACCGTCCACTCACACTGAAGGACAGGGAGGAGAAAGAACCACTTGAGCTCCATTAACTCACACTGACAAGAGGATCACAGAGATCTGGTAGAGGCCAAACATTGGCTGAGTGCTGATCTCTCTGCTTGGTCTCTTTGCTCATGGTGGCAGTGTGCACGGTCACCTTTAGCTCTCTGGCCTGGTTTGGGGCATCAGTGACAGTGACAGTGACATGCTCGTCTGATCTCCTCAAGGAATGGCTTTAATAAGGGGTGGCGGTTAGGGAGGGGTGGGGAGACCAACATGAATGACATGGCCCAGTGACATGCCCCAGTCCTAGTCAACACACCCCCTCAGGCCCTTAGATCAGGGCAGGCGCCCCAGTCTGGTGCATGCTCCCTGGATGCTAACGTGGACAACCCTACAGAGAGTTGATTGACTGGCTCCTCTATTGACTGTCAACTGGGATATGTTGACATGTAGAAGAGATTTGTTGTATTATATAATCTGTCATCATCATCGTTTGACCGCTGAACAGTCGACCAACTGTCAATATCAGCTATTATGACGAATGAAAAATTATTTTCTTGATGTTTTGAACAGCCCTTATTAAAGTGTACTGATCAGCCTTTAATTGCTTCTCACTCAAAACAAGTCAACAGGACTGATCAGATGGATAGAACAGATAGTGACTCCCTTGTTTCCTGGACAACGTTGTCACTCTTAAACATCGCTCCATAGATGTTAACATAGCAGGACTCTCCATGAAGCCTCAGGCTTCTTCTTATTACATTAATGGTAGCCTACACCATTAACTCAATCAGATCAGATCAAGCATCCTAAATCATATATTGAAAGCTTCTTCATAAAAGGAAGAGGAGATAGACAGAAGAAATCTATTTGGCCCAAGGCCAAATATATTGTCTCTCCTTTGAATAATGAACACCATTTTTGTTATGAATGCCTTTCACTTAAGATCCCTGCTCATAGGAGTGGTGGGCAAAGTGTCTCTCCACTGCAGCAGGGACTGCATCATTACTACCCTCCCTTAGGCCTGGCTACGGCTACGGCTTGTACTGATTATAATTACCATTATTAGAGATGGCTGGGCTATAAGGAAAGAAGAGAGGGAGCGGTCGCCCATAACAAAGTGTAGGAATGCATCCCAAATGGCACTCTATTCCCTATATAGTGCATGACCTTGGTCAAAATAAGTGCTCTATGTAGGGAATAGGGTGCCATTTGGGACACTCTCAAAGTGTACCTGGTGATCACTGCAATCCACTCACTTTGGAACTGCTGGTCACAAACTTGTGGGACCGCACTAAAGGACAAGAAGGCATCAAAGTTAATGGTTAATGCGACACCTGTCACCTCCTCTGCTGCCTCCTGTCACCTTCTAAAGAGCACAGGGGATTATTCTTGTAATTGAGCCTTTATCTTATGATAAATATCACCGTTAGTTCAACACCTTTCGTGTGTCTGATCTAACATCTTCCTGGATGTGACTAATGGGCATTGAAGTGGCATGAGTAGGCTCTTTCTCTCACTGCTGTTACGTTAGGCCTACTTTACAGTATTTACAATTTAATAAAAGGTAGGCCTTTATGAATTTTAAATCAAATGTGGTACCCTGTAAAACAAATGCTATTGACTTAACATAATTGATCACGGTCATAAATAGAAGTGTTTTATATGTCTGTGTATTTGTATTTTTCATGGATGTATTCTGACTCAATTATACTGATGATTAATGTTTTATAAACTATTATCTGCATCACCCATGAGCTGCAGCCTCACCTCTGATAACTGGCTCAGTTTACATGCTTCAGCTTTGATAAAGGCACAGAGAGGGAACAGACCACACTACTAAAGGCCTGGCCTGGTCATAACAGGCCTGTCGTTGTCCTCCCGGTGTGTGTTGGTTCCCTTTCCGTTCCACTACCCTCATGACTGTATAATGAATTATGCCGATGTTGAATTAGCATGTAGCTGTCGCTTCAGCTCTGCTGCCTCGTGACAGGCCCACCATAACACCCACTCCTCGCTGGCGTCGGGAGAGAGGGGGGGCTGCTGGGATTTATTAACTGTTAAAGCCACAATGAAGTGTGCCCACTGAATCACCAATGCAAACACATAGGGCACAATGTTGTCACTGTAAATGAATCTAGACAGGCTCACCACACCACAGGCCGACCACACCACAGGCCGACCACACCACAGGCCCACCACACCACAGGCCGACCACACCACAGGCCCACCACACCACAGGCCGACCACACCACAGGCCAACCACACCACAGGCCCACCACACCACAGGCCGACCACACCACAGGCCCACCACACCACAGGCCGACCACACCACAGGCCAACCACACCACAGGCCCACCACACCACAGGCCGACCACACCACAGGCCCACCACACCACAGGCTCACTACACCAAAGGCCCACCACACCACAGGCCCCCAACCACAGGCCCACCACACCACAGGCATGTTGTTGTTGTTGTTTTTTTTAATACTTAATGAAACAGTGATATTTTTATGAGTGGTCTTCAGGAGGGGGAGCGATATTAGGAAACATACACATTATGCTTGTCAATAAATCTGATCCTACATATGCTTTAAAAAAAATTATGCTGACCTTTTAAATATATATATATATTTTGATCTTATCTCTTTTAAACAATTAATATTATCAAATGGAAAAAATATTTACTCAAAATAATTTGCATATGCAGTACAGTATGTAGATGTGTAGAAATGAATTGTATTTACTCTAGTGAACATGACCTGCTTCTTAACACATTCTCACCCTGTTCTCTATGTATGCTAACTGTAATGTGCCCTAATCATTATTCAGTGTGAGTGGCAGAGCAGAGCATAGTCAGTGTTAAGGCCAAACCAGATGAGTATACATACTGTATATGGGGGTGTGGGTGTGTCAAGTGCATGGTGACTAGTACGGGGCGTATCTGGACCGGCCAGACGACGGTCACCTGACTGGTGTTGGGTGTCAGTTCTGGCCGGCTCTCCATGCTGCCGACCCTGACGTAACACGCATATCATGTTACAGTATCTTTATGTAAATTGGAGATGCTCCAAAGGTGTCTGTCAGTCTGTCTGCCAGCTCATGCAGATTGAGACCGCCACATAGCGACTCATCACCTCTGTTAACAGAGGCACCGTGGTCCACGGGGGGCCCTCTGTCACTCACACACACCCTCAGCTTGACCATGCATCACTCTAACAGTGACTGAACAACCCAACATCATTAATTTAACATCAACGTTTCCCATATCATCAGACTGCCATGGCAGGCTTCCACGTCAACCTTCCCTGTTAACATGTCGGATAAATCTAGAATGGGATTACATATGGTAATAGCTTTTGACAGCCCCGCTCGCTGTCATTGGTGTTGGTTTGCCTCCCTCCACTAATCCGATGGATACGAAATCTGGACCGCGGATGGCGCTTGATACAGGGTGTATTGTGCTGTAACTACCAGGGCCTGGTATTGTTATGCCATTTAAAAAGAGCTGAATCAGTTGGAAAAGGACTGTAGGCAGGCAGGCAAGCAAGCAGGCAGGCAGACAGGCAGGCAGGCGCTGTCCTGGAACATAGCTAGCTAGAGCTTAAATCCCCCTTCCAGAATGCTTTGATAAACTCCCAAATATTGTCCAAACACTGACAGACAAAGCTAGTATATTTTTGGAGGATAGAAGTTATATCCTCTAATATTCATATGTATTATATTCCCCCAGTTTGTTAATGTTTTTCAATCTAACTATTTTGATATCTATTAACTGTTGTAACTGTGATAAAACATGTGAACGATATTTATTTTGTCAATTACACATACAGTGGCCTATAGAGTCAAGTGAATATTTATCTTACTGTACTAGCTGCCTGGTTATACCCTGCCTCATATAGCCTCCCACAGCTGATCCTCTCCTCTTCTCCTCTCCTCTCTGACACGCTACAGTCTCTCAGAAAGAGGAGGAAGATGTATTCCTTGTCCTTGTTCAATTAAGGCTGGCCCCAAACTCAGGGTTAAGCTGAAATGATCTACCCCTCCATTCTAGCACTTCAATTTATATTTCAACATCCAAAGCCATCACCTACAGGGAAATTAACCTGGAGAAGAGCCCCCTAAGCAAGTTGGTCCTGGGGCTCTGTTCACAAACACAAACACACCCCACAGAGCCCCAGGGCAGCAACACAATTAGACCCAATTGAGTAGGCCGCCGTAGGCAGACCTGGCTCTCATGAGAAGACAGGCTATGTGCACACTGCCCACAAAATGAGGTGGAAACTGAGCTGTACTTCCTAACCTCCTGCCCAATGTATGACCATATTAGAGAGACATATTTCCCTCAGATTACACAGATCCACAAAGAATTCGAAAACAAACCCGATTTTGATAAACCCATATCTACTGGGTGAAATCCCACAGTGTGCCATCACCGCAGCAAGATTTTTGACCTGTTGCCACAAGAAAAGTTAAACCAGTGAAGCACAAACACCATTGTAAATTACAACCCATATTTATGCTTATTTATTTTCCCTTGTGTACCCTTAACCATTTGTACATTGTTACAACACTGTATATAAACATACTATGACATTTGTAATTTAAGCCAAGTGCCCTGAGGTTTTTTATTTTATTTGATCAATTTGATTTGTAAAGGGCCAGATGCTCAGAGGGGTTGAATAAATGTCATCGTCTCCCATCTGTTTAGTTTTAGTTCAGTTTCATTTATTTTCAACGGGTGACATTTGCAGTGACGACAAAACCGACCGATGGTTGTCGTCATTCTGGCCTTCCTGGCTTGATCCATTGATCCTCCACTGAGAACAGAATGCATCCATCCACGCTGATGCCTGCCTGCTCACTGTCTATAAAGGAAAACACAGAGACTATCTGTCAAGAGGGAATTGATTAGACCTAAACACTGTAGACCTGACACTGTAGACCTAAACAGTGCAGACCTAAACACTGTAGACCTAAACATTGTAGACCTAAACACTGTAGACCTAAACATTGTAGACCTAAACACTGTAGACCTAAACATTGTAGACCTAAACACTGTAGACCTAAACATTGTAGACCTGACACTGTTGACCTAAACAGTGCAGACCTAAACACTGTAGACCTAAACATTGTAGACCTAAACACTGTAGACCTAAACATTGTAGACCTAAACACTGTAGACCTAAACATAGACAGACTCAGTGAGCATAGCCTTGCTATTGAGTAGGCCGCCGTAGGCAGACGTGGCTCTCAAGAGAAGACAGGCTATGTGCACACTGCCCACAAAATGAGGTGGAAACTGAGCTGCACTTCCTAACCTCCTGTCCAATGTATGACCATATTAGAGACACATATTTCCCTCAGATTACACAGATCCACAAAGAATTTGAAAACAAACCCAATTTTGATAAACTCCCATATCTACTGGGTGAAATCCCACAGTGTGCCATCACAACAGCAAGATTTGTGACCTGTTGCCACAAGAAAATGGCAACCAGTGAAGAACAAACACCATTGTAAATACAACCCATATTTATGCTTATTTATTTTCCCTTGTGTACCATTAACCATTTGTACATCGTTGCAACACTGTATATATACGTAATATGACATTTGTAATGTCTTATTTGCATTGAAACTTCTGTATGTGTAATGTTTACTGTTAATTTGAGAGAGAGTGATCTGGTTGCCCTTTAGGTTACAGAGAGCTGGTAGTCCCATCCACCAAATTACCAGGTGTGAAACAAGGAAGGGACTCGGGGGCTATGCTAATTTTGTATAGAGCAGACCTACAGTTGAGGTCAGACGTTTACATACACCTTTAAACTCAGTTTTTCACAATTCCTGACATTTAATCATAGTAAAAATTCCCTGTCTTAGGTCAGTTAGGATCAACACTTTATTTTAAAATGTGAAATGTCAGAATAATAGTAGAGAGAATGATTTATTTCAGCTTTTATTTATCTCATCACATTCCCAGTGGGCCAGAAGTTTACATACACTCAATTAGTATTTGGTAGCATTGCCTTTAAATGGATTAACTTGGGTCAAACTTTTCGGGGAGCCTTCCACAAGCTTCCCACAATAAGTTGGGGGAATTTTGGCCCATTCCTCCTGACAGAGCTGGTGTAACTGAGTAAGGTTTGTAGGCCTCCTTGCTCGCAAATGCTTTTTCAGCTCTGCCCACAAAATATCTATAGGATTGAGGTCAGGGCTTTGTGATGGCAACTCCAATACCTTGACTTTGTTGTCCTTAAGCTATTTTGCAACAACTTTGGAAGTATGCCTGGGGTCATTGTTCATTTGGAAGACCCATTTGCGACCAAGCTTTATCGTGACTGATGCCTTGAGATGTTGCCTCAACATATCCACATAATTTTCCTCCCTCGTGATGCCATCTATGTTGTGAAGTGCACCAGTCTCTCCTGCAGCAAAGCACCCCCACAACATGATGCTGCCACCCCTGTGCTTCACGGTTGGGATGGTGTTCTTCGGGTTGCAAGCCTCCCCCTTTTTCCTCTAAAACTAACAATGGTCATTGTTGCCAAACAGTTCTAATTTTGTTTCATCAGACCAGAGTATATTTCTCCAAAAAGTAAAATTTTCATTTTCATTTTTATGGCAGTTTTGGAGCAGTGGCTTCTTCCTTGCTGAGCAGCCTTTCAGGTTATGTCGATATAGGACTTGTTTTACTGTGGATATCATTTATACATGCGTACTATTGTTTGTACAGATAAACGTGGTACCTTCAGGCATTTGGAAATTGCTCCCAAGGATGAACCAGACTTGTGGAGGTATACAATAATGTTCTGAGTTTGAAGGTAGGCCTTGAAATACATCCACAGGTACACCTCCTATTTACTCAAATGATGTCAATTAGTCTGTCAGAAGCTTCTAAAGCCAATTCTAAAGCCAATTTAGAATTTTCCAAGCTGTTTAAAGGCACAGTCAACTTAGTGTATGTAAACTTCTGACCCACTGGAATTGTGATACAGTGAATTATAAGTGAAATAATCTGTTTGTAAACAATTGTTGGAAAAATTACTTGTGTCATGCACAAGTAGATGTCCTAACCAATTTGCCAAAACTATAGTTTGTTACTGTAACAAGCAATTTGTGGAGTGGTTGAAAAACTAGTTTTAATGACTCCAATCTAAGTGTATGTCAACTTCCGACTTCAACTGTAACTCACTCCATTAATTTAATCAAAACAAGAACATTTCACATTTGGCTAGAAATTCAAAAGGAAATGATCTTAACATAGAAAAATGTCCTCCTGTGTGCTACCTATATCCCCCCACTAGAATCACCATACTTTAATGAAGACATCTTCTCCATCCTGGAGGGGGAAATCAATAATTTCCAGGCTCAGGGACATGTACTTGTCTATGGCGACCTAAATGCCAGAACCGGACAAGAACCAGACACCCTCAGCATACTGCCTGGACACTGTATATATACATAATATGACATTTGTAATGTCTTTATTCTTTTGGAACTTCTGTGAGTGTAATGTTTTCTGTTCATTTTTATTGTTTATTTCACTTTTGTATATTATCTACCTCACTTGATGTGGCAATGTTAACATATGTTTCCCATGCCAATAAAGCCCCTTGAATTGTATTGAATGGACATTGAGAAAGAGTGCGACAGACAGACAGACAGACAGACAGACAGACAGACAGACAGACAGACAGACAGACAGACAGACAGACAGACAGACAGACAGACAGACAGACAGACAGACAGACAGACAGACAGACAGACAGACAGACAGACAGACAGACAGACAGACAGACAGACAGACAGACAGACAGACAGACAGACAGACAGACAGACAGACAGACAGACAGACAGACAGACAGACAGGCACAATATTATACTGTGCAGGCATAAAGGCTGGCTTAGTGGGAATTGCATGTCAGAGACCCCAGTGGAGAGGGATGCACACACACACACACACACACACACACATACACACACACACACATACACACACACACACACACACACACACACACACACACACACACACACACACACACACACACAAAGAAGGAGGAGGAGGGGAGATAGAAGGAGGAGGGGGGTGGATAGGAGTGGGGGCTAATTGTTTATCCCTCTGAGAACCCTCAATGGTGGCTAAGTAAGTTCAGCAGCGCTATTGGACAGGGAGAGGAGAGCAGAGCAGACCCGGGTTCAAATGTTATTTGAAATCTTTCAAATACTTGTAGAGTTTGCTTTAGCCTGCAGGGAGTTAACAGTTTTGTGTTGGTCTAATGCGCCTCACAAGCTCAATCAAGCCCAGCTAAATTATTTCAAATAGTATTTTAACCCAGGTCTGAAGCAGAGCAGAACACACCCATGGCTGGGAAACATTAGGGTGAATCAATTAGCCTGCCATTAGCCAATAAAGTGGCTCTCATTGACTCGTGTAATTATAACCCACAGCAAAGACGGTTTTACAGAAGCATGTTGTTCCCCCTCCCTTCTTTCTTTTCTTTATTCATTTGATTTGTTTAAGATAATCCATTCCCTGGTTTTAATGATGTGCTTTAGGTTCAGGGCGGAATAAATAAATCACAATTTGCCTCCATCAGGGCAGCATCCTCTTCAGACCAGACAGATGCAGCCAGACACAAGGCAGGTCCCAGCTCCCTGGTTCTGCCTGCTGCTCCTATGGGCTTCCTGTCTATGGAAACCAAATACCCAAATAACTCCAATATTGTAAATTATATTACACATACCTAAATATATTCCAATATCCTTTGAGGCAGACACACACTGCAGCAGGTCCTTTGGTTCTGTCTATCATACTGCCTGATAATGCTCCTCTGGGGATCCTGGCTGTGTTAACCAAATGGCAAAATGACTCCAAGGTGAAACCAGGAGACAGATATTAAGGGGGAATTAAGGGGTGGAACAGTGACAGTTTCTTGTAGCTATTGTATCGCTCAAAAAACAATTATGTCTTTGTAGCCAAAGGAATGTTCAGATTATGCTAACTAAATTTCACATTTTGTATTTATTCATAGAAAAATATTATTATTCATGTCTCCCTAGCTTATAACCTTCCACAAATAAATACTTTCTACTACAGTATCAACTGCATCTCACATTTTTGTGGTGCGTTTTGTTGCTGACCGTTTTTCTTAGATCACTCTATAAATGTGAATCTAGTATTTCCCCTGTTTTTTTCTACAAGCAAGATCTTAGAAGCTTAGAAGTGAAACGGTTGCTATCTTACAAGACTGATGGGGGAGGTACTTCAGGCCAAGTAAAATAAACACTGTGAATGTTAAGCTCGAGACTTGGCAGATGAGAATCGAAAACATTGCGTGAACGCAGGAGGGAATTCTTGGCGTATGTCCCAAATGGTCCCCTATTCCCTATATAGTACACTACTTGTTCTGGTCAAAAGTAGTGCAGTATAAAGTGAATAGGGTGCCATTTGGGACACACTCTTTATGGTCCATTTTCAGTTGACAGTCTAGACATTTTATGACTTTGGGAAGAAATCGGTGAGCTTTAGTTTTCAGCTGCAAACATCTGAGAAGTGGCAAGGAAAAGAGGATCCTCCCTAGCTTTTGTGTGCTCTTTGAGTCCCAAAATGCTGTTAAATGTGTGATTTAGTGTGAACTCTTTATCCCTGTCCTTTAACCAAGGGACAGGAAAGATCATGTGAACTTGCAGTAAACAAAATACTTGGTTTAGTCATCCGGGTTTACTCATATTCCAAAATGTACTTTACCTTGCACATAGTAAGTAGTAACGTATCTATCTGTTCTCTAAATCTTTCCCACTATTCCACAAATGTATTCCTGTGGTATGATCCTATGAACAATTATAGGTGACGATATGGTACTACACATTTTTTCACCGGGTTATAATATTTTACAGTCTTTCAACCCTGTTTCACACTCACTTTACCGATTCAGTATTTATGAGGTGGTGGGAACCACAGGAAATGTGTTGCTCTAGTACACTCCTCAGTGTTACTGTAGTACGGGAGAAGTACTTATGGTAGGGGAGCAGGGCCTGTGGTAGGGGAGCATGTCTTATGGTAGAGGGGCAGGACCTGTGGTCGGGGAGCATGTCTTATGGTAGAGGGGCAGGACCTGTGGTCGGGGAGCATGTCTTATGGTAGAGTGGCAGGACCTGTGGTAGGGGAGCATGTCTTATGGTAGAGGGGCAGGACCTGTGGTAGGGGAGCATGTCTTATGGTAGAGGGGCAGGACCTGTGGTAGGGGAGCATGTCTTGTGGTAGGGGAGCATGTCTTATGGTAGAGGGGCAGGTCCTGTGGTAGGGGGGTAGGTCCTGTGGTAGGGGAGTAAGACCTGTGGTAGGGGAGTTGGAGCTGTGGTAGGGGAGTAGGACCTGTGGTAGGGGAGAAGGTCTTGTGGTAGGGGAGTAGGACCTGCGGTAGGGGAGTAGGACCTGTGGTAGGGGAGTAGGACCTGTGGAAGGTGGGTAGGACCTGTGGTAGGGGAGTATGACCTGTGGTAGGGGAGCAGATCTTGTTGTAGGGGAGTAGGACCTGTGGTAGGGGAGTAGGACCTGTGGTAGGGGAGAAGGTATTGTGGTAGGGGAGCAGGTACTGTGGTAGGGGAGTAGGTACTGTGGTAGGGGAGCAGGTCTTGTGGTAGGGGAGCAGGTACTGTGGTAGGGGAGCAGGTACTGTGGTAGGGGAGCAGGTACTGTGGTAGGGGAGCAGGTACTGTGGTAGGGGAGCATGTCTTATGGTAGAGGGGCAGGACCTGTGGTAGGGGAGCATGTCTTATGGTAGAGGGGCAGGACCTGTGGTCGGGGAGCATGTCTTATGGTAGAGGGGCAGGACCTGTGGTACAGGAGCATGTCTTATGGTAGAGGGGCATGACCTGTGGTAGGGGAGCATGTCATGGTAGAGGGGCAGGACCTGTGGTAGGGGAGCATGCCTTATGGTAGAGGGGCAGGACCTGTGGTAGGGGAGCATTTCTTATGGTAGAGGGGCAGGACCTGTGGTAGGGGAGCATGTCTTATGGTAGAGGGGCAGGTCCTGTGGTAGGGGGGCAGGTCCTGTGGTAGGGGAGTAAGACCTGTGGTAGGGGAGTTGGACCTGTGGTAGGGGAGTAGGACCTGTGGTAGGGGAGCAGGTCTTGTGGTAGGGGAGTAGGACCTGTGGTAGGGGAGTTGGACCTGTGGTAGGGGAGTAGGACCTGTGGAAGGGGAGTAGGACCTGTGGTAGGGGAGTATGACCTGTGGTAGGGGAGCAGGTCTTGTTGTAGGGGAGTAGGACCTGTGGTAGGGGAGTAGGACCTGTGGTAGGGGAGAAGGCATTGTGGTAGGGGAGCGGGTACTGTGGTAGGGGAGCAGGTACTGTGGTAGGGGAGCAGGTCTTGTGGTAGGGGAGTAGGTACTGTGGTAGGGGAGCAGATACTGTGGTAGGGGAGCAGATACTGTGGTAGGGGAGCAGGCCCTGTGGTAGGGGAGCAGATCCTGTGGTAGGGGAGCATGTCTTATGGTAGAGGGGCAGGACCTGTGGTAGGGGAGCAGGTCTTATGGTAGAGGGGCAGGACCTGTGGTACAGGAGCATGTCTTATGGTAGAGGGGCAGGACCTGTGGTAGGGGAGCATGTCATGGTAGAGGGGCAGGACCTGTGGTAGGGGAGCATGCCTTATGGTAGAGGGGCAGGACCTGTGGTAGGGGAGCATGTCTTATGGTAGAGGGGCAGGACCTGTGGTAGGGGAGCAGGGCCTGTGGTAGGGGAGCATGTTTTATGGTAGAGGGGCAGGACCTGTGGTAGGGGAGCATGTCTTATGGTAGAGGGGCAGGACCTGTGGTAGGGGAGCATGTCTTATGGTAGAGGGGAAGGTCCTGTGGTAGGGGGGCAGGTCCTGTGGTAGGGGATTAAGACCTGTGGTAGGGGAGTTGGACCTGTGGTAGGGGAGTAGGACCTGTGGTAGGGGAGCAGGTGTTGTGGTAGGGGAGTAGGACCTGTGGTAGGGGAGTTGGACCTGTGGTAGGGGAGTAGGACCTGTGGAAGGGGAGTAGGACCTGTGGTAGGGGAGTATGACCTGTGGTAGGGGAGCAGGTCTTGTTGTAGGGGAGTAGGACCTGTGGTAGGGGAGTAGGACCTGTGGTAGGGGAACAGGTATTGTGGTAGGGGAGCAGGTACTGTGGTAGGGGAGCAGGTACTGTGGTAGGGGAGCAGGTATTGTGGTAGGGGAGCAGGTACTGTGGTAGGGGAGCAGGTACTCTGGTAGGGGAGCAGGTACTGTGGTAGGGGAGCAGGTCTTGTGGTAGGGGAGCAGGTCTTGTGGTAGGGGAGCAGGTACTGTGGTTGGGGAGCAGGTACTGTGGTAGGGGAGCAGGTCTTGTGGTAGGGGAGCAGGTCCTGTGGTAGGGGAGCAGGTCCTGTGGTAGGGGAGCAGGTCTTATGGTAGAGGGGCAGGACCTGTGGTACAGGAGCATGTCTTATGGTAGAGGGGCAGGACCTGTGGTAGGGGAGCATGTCATGGTAGAGGGGCAGGACCTGTGGTAGGGGAGCAGGGCCTGTGGTAGGGGAGCATGTCTTATGGTAGAGGGGCAGGACCTGTGGTAGGGGAGCATGTCTTATGGTAGAGGGGCAGGACCTGTGGTAGGGGAGCATGTCTTATGGTAGAGGGGCAGGTCCTGTGGTAGGGGGGCAGGTCCTGTGGTAGGGGAGTAAGACCTGTGGTAGGGGAGTTGGACCTGTGGTAGGGGAGTAGGACCTGTGGTAGTGGAGCAGGTGTTGTGGTAGGGGAGTTGGACCTGTGGTAGGGGAGTAGGACCTGTGGAAGGGGAGTAGGACCTGTGGTAGGGGAGTATGACCTGTGGTAGGGGAGCAGGTCTTGTTGTAGGGGAGTAGGACCTGTGGTAGGGGAGTAGGACCTGTGGTATGGGGAACAGGTCTTGTGGTAGGGGAGCAGGTACTGTGGTAGGGGAGCAGGTCTTGTGGTAGGGGAGCAGGTACTGTGGTAGGGGAGCAGGTACTGTGGTAGGGGAGCAGGTACTGTGTTAGGGGAGCAGGTCTTGTGGTAGGGGAGCAGGTCTTGTGGTAGGGGAGCAGGTACTGTGGTAGGGGAGCAGGTACTGTGGTAGGGGAGCAGGTCTTGTGGTAGGGGAGCAGGGCTTCTACATACAGTGAGGGAAAAAAGTATTTGATCCTCGGCTGATTTTGTACGTTTGCACAATGACAAAGAAGTGATCTGTTCATAATTTTAATGGTAGGTTTATTTGAACAGTGAGAGACAGAATAACAACAACAAAATCCAGATAAATGCATGTCAAAAATGTTACAAATTGATTTGCATTTTAATGAGGGAAATAAGTATTTGACCCCTTCTCAATCAGAAAGATTTCTGGCTCCCAGGTGTCTTTTATACAGGTAACGAGCTGAGATTAGGAGCACACTCTTAAAGGGAGTGCTCCTAATCTCAGTTTGTTACCTGTATTAAAGACACCTGTCCACAGAAGCAATCAATCAATCAGATTCCAAACTCTCCACCATGGCCAAGACCAAAGAGCTCTCCAAGGATGTCAGGGACAATATTGTAGACCTGCACAAGGCTGGAATGGGCTACAAGACCATCGCCAAGCAGCTTGGTGAGAAGGTGACAACAGTTGGTGCGATTATTCGCAAATGGAAGAAACACAAAAGAACTGTCAATCTCCCTCGGCCTGGGGCTCCATGCAAGATTTCACCTCGTGGAGTTGCAATGATCATGAGAACGGTGAGGAATCAGCCCAGAACTACATGGGAGGATCTTGTCAATGATCTCAAGGCAGCTGGGACCATAGTCACCAAGAAAATAATTGGTAACACACTACACCGTGAAGGACTGAAATCCTGCAGCGCCCGCAAGGTCCCCCGGCTCAAGAAAGCACATATACATGCCCATCTGAAGTTTGCCAATGAACATCTGAATGATTCAGAGCACAACTGGGTGAATGTGTTGTGGTCAGATGAGACCAAAATGGAGCTCTTTGGCATCAACTCAACTCACCTTGTTTGGAGGAGGAGGAATGCTGCCTATGACCCCAAGAACACCATCCCCACTGTCAAACATGGAGGTGGAAACATTATGCTTTGGCAGTGTTTTTCTGCTAAGGGGACAGGACAACTTCACCGCATCAAAGGAACGATGGACGGGGCCATGTACTGTCAAATCTTGGTTGAGAACCTCCTTCCCTCAGCCAGGGCATTGAAAATGGGTCGTTCAAATAAACCTATCATTACAATTATAGACTGATCATTTCAAACATACAAAATCAGCAGTTGATTCAATACTTTTTTCCCTCACTGTATATATGAACTAGTATGGACATGCCTATTAGAGTTCTGGATCACATAATTTGGGTTTAGAAATGCACCAGACAGGGTCTGAAATGGTACGCTATTCCCTGTATAGTGCACTCCTTTTGACCAGGGCAATATGGTGCCATTCCAGATGAACACAACCAGGGGTTTCGCATTCCAGATGTACACAACCAGGGGTTTCCCATTCCAGATGCACACAACCAGGGGTTTCCCATTCCAGATGCACACAACCAGGGGTTTCCCATTCCAGATGCACACAACCAGGGGTTTCCCATTCCAGATGCACACAACCAGGGGTTTCCCATTCCAGATGCACACAACCAGGGGTTTCCCATTCCAGATGCACACAACCTGGGGTTTCCCATTCCAGATGCACACAACCAGGGGTTTCCCATTCCAGATGCACACAACCAGGGGTTTCCCATTCCAGATGCACACAACCAGGGGTTTCCCATTCCAGATGCACACAACCAGGGGTTTCCCATTCCAGATGCACACAACCAGGGGTTTCCCATTCCAGATGCACACAACCAGTGGTTTCCCATTCCAGATTCACACAACCAGGGGTTTCCCATTCCAGATTCACACAACCAGGGGTTTCCCATTCCAGATGCACACAACCAGGGGTTTCCCATTCAAGATGCACACAACCAGGGGTTTCCCATTCCAGATGCACACAACCAGGGGTTTCCCATTCCAGATGCACACAACCAGGGGTTTCCCATTCCAGATTCACACAACCAGGGGTTTCCCATTCCAGATGCACACAACCAGGGGTTTCCCATTCCAGATGCACACAACCAGGGGTTTCCCATTCCAGATGCACACAACCAGGGGTTTCCCATTCCAGATGCACACAACCAGGGGTTTCCCATTCCAGATGCACACAACCAGGGGTTTCCCATTCCAGATGCACACAACCTGGGGTTTCCCATTCCAGATGCACACAACCAGGGGTTTCCCATTCCAGATGCACACAACCAGGGGTTTCCCATTCCAGATGCACACAACCAGGGGTTTCCCATTCCAGATGCACACAACCAGGGGTTTCCCATTCCAGATGCACACAACCAGGGGTTTCCCATTCCAGATGCACACAACCAGTGGTTTCCCATTCCAGATTCACACAACCAGGGGTTTCCCATTCCAGATTCACACAACCAGGGGTTTCCCATTCCAGATGCACACAACCAGGGGTTTCCCATTCAAGATGCACACAACCAGGGGTTTCCCATTCCAGATGCACACAACCAGGGGTTTCCCATTCCAGATGCACACAACCAGGGGTTTCCCATTCCAGATTCACACAACCAGGGGTTTCCCATTCCAGATGCACACAACCAGGGGTTTCCCATTCCAGATGCACACAACCAGGGGTTTCCCATTCCAGATTCACACAACCAGGGGTTTCCCATTCCAGATTCCCCTCCCCCCCAGTCCCCAGACCAGCGCTTCCCAATGCTCCCCCCATATACTCAATCTACTAGGCAACGCGACTCAATCTACCTCCCGCTGGGCCCACGGCCTGAACCCATGACCCATGACCTTCTTCTCTCTCCCACTCATCAACTATCACAGCATTTGCATTTCCAGTCTAGTTAAAGGGAGTGGGTGGAGGGGGGGACAGTGGTGGGGGTACCCTCCCTCTGGCTGTACAGCCGGCCTCTTTCTCATCCCGCTGACACCCCACACAGCCCAGCCAGCCAGTCAGCTAGCCAGCCCATCCCAGGGCTGGGCAGCGGTCTAGTCTGGAGTTAATGCACCAGGCTACTCCCATTGTCTCTGGATTAATGAAGTGTTCCCTGCCTGTCCCCTTTCATTCAGAGACAATGAGACATGTAAGGTGTGTTACATTTTAAAGGGCAATCGACACACATTGGCCTTAAAGTCAGTAAGTCATATACACACACTGCATAAGTGGCTGTAGCCTTGGAAGTAATGACATTGTGTTTGCTGCTTTTGATGCACTTGTCTTCCCTGTTAACCATTTGAATTCATGGACAGTGAGAGTAGGTGTTTGTAATTGGAATGGATAGACTCATGGCTCTTGAATAGTAGGAGGACGTAGCATCTGTGTCTTTTGTGAACATGGAAGGTTGGTCATGTCTACCCTAAAGAACAGCAAGGGAGACCTCTAGAGGAAGGAAAGGGAACAGCATGAATATACCTTGGCTCTGCTACTTCACACACACTGCCAAGTCCAGTGCTCTGTTTCTGACCTCACACTGTCCACTATCGCTCAATGACAGGCTTCAGCTGTTGCCCAGATCCTTACACAACATCACTGTTACGGTATTGTAAGAATAGTAACCTACCACCACTGTAAGAGTATCAATTAGAGTGTGTTTGCAACGTTACATTTACAGACTGAACTTGAAATCAAGTACAAAACCACCATTACCCACAGTTCATTGTGTCCCAATACTGACACATGGTGTCTACGATACCAATGATGTCACCGACACAGAGTGTGTGTCCCACATGGCACCCTATTCCACAGGTGGCTGGTGGTACCTTAATTGGAGGGACGGTCTCGTAGTGATGGCTGGAACAGAATACATTAAATGTTATCAAACACATCAAACATGTGGTTTCCATGTGTTTGATACCATTCCATTCACCATTAGTATGAGCCGTCTTCCCCTCAACCCTTTGGGTTCTAACCAAAAGTAGTGCACTATAAAGTGAATGGGGTGCCATTTGGGATGCTATCTGAGTCCTCAGAGAAGATGCCTCATTCATTCTCAGAGGATAACCCCCAATTATAGTATTGGTTTATTTATTCCTCCAATATAACAAATAGTTTTATTAAATACTTTATTGAATATCAAACAGTGTTGGCCTCTGCTCTGGTATTTATTATTGAAGTTGCATTTTAAGTTAATGAAATTATATGAATGGAGTTTTATTATGTGCAGTCTTGCCAGAGTCTTTAGCTATGTAGCCTTTGTTCTGGCAGAGAGATGAGCCATAAAGAGGCAGGTGATTTATCAACTGGATGAACAGCGTCCAGACAGCGAGGTCCTACTGCCAGCTACACTTCAGCTACACTACGTACCTCTACTGCAAGCTACACTACACACTGTATTTCAGTAGTCTCAGTCTGAGCCTGCTCTTTACTCGTTGCAACACATACTGCTGGCTTTTACAGTCCACATGGATGCACCACCAGGTGTTACTGTGGTGAAAAGAAAACAATTCTGCTGCACCATTGCTCTTCAGGCCAGAGGAGGAGGATGTGTTAGGCGTGGTGTGTGTTAGGTGTGTTAGGCGTGTTAGGCATGCTGTGTGTTAGGTGTGTTAGGCGTGTTAGGCATGGTGTGTGTGTGTGACAGGTGTGGAATCAGGCAGGGCATGGAGCGCTGCCTACAGCCGACAGCTTGTTACGGTGTTACGCTGCTGTGATTGGTGACCTGCATGACTGACCTCTAACCTCTGACCCCTTCCTGTCGTTTGTAGTGCTGAGTATCCGTGGCGCCCAGGAGGAGGAGCCTCCAGATGCCCAGCTCATGCGATTGGACAACATGTTGCTGGCGGAGGGCGTGTCTGGACCGGAGAAGGGGGGCGGTTCTGCAGCGGCTGCGGCTGCAGCTGCAGCCTCAGGAGGCGGGGCAGGAGCGGATAACTCAGCGGAACACTCAGACTACAGAGCCAAGCTCTCTCAGATCAGACAGATCTACCACACAGAACTGGAGAAATACGAGCAGGTGAGTGTGGACAGGATACACTCACCCCTCAGAGAACTACTGTCTTTGGTGCCTTTTACCATAATCACATACTCTAACCCTGTAACCCGAACACACCAGCTCCTCCATCATCATTCCCACCACAGTGATTATTTATTAACCTATGACTACCTGCCATCCACATTACTACTTCAGGCTAATGATCCTTTTAAACCCATCCAAGCCCTGCAAACCCCACTGCAACACAGGGTTGTAAACCCACTGACTCGTGTCCATTCATGTTGATGACACCTCACCAGTCAGAAACAATAGAAAAGCAACTTCATTTCTGATATTTACATAACAAATTAGGAGACTTTCTACATTTATGGCATCCATCTAAAGATATATTTGACAGATTTTCTCTCATCCTCATTGAATCCCCATGTAATGTGCAGTTTCCTTCTCTTCTCCTCCATGTCATTATGTACCATGCCAATAAATCAGAGTGGATTTTACTGCATAGTGTTATTTCTACTTTCCAAACCAATATGCACACAGTCAAACATGAAGGCCTGACTGGCTGGAATGAATGCATGCCCTGTTAAATGAAATGCAGATGTGTTTTCCATATAGCAAAAAAGCAAAGCCAGAGTGTTGTGATGTTAGTCTAGTCTATAGACAGGGTTGCCATCCTGAAGCATACATACAGTGGAGCAGGGTGAAGTTCCCTCTAGACGCTGATCTTGGGTCAATTTGACATTTTCCCCACTATTCGTTAAGGTTAGAATTGGGGGAAGGGAAGCGGATCCTAGATCTGTACCTAGGGGAAACTTCACACTGGAGCCACATACAATAGGCAGGGCTGTAGCAGTCGGGAGTAGTGTGGGAAGCAGTCCTGTGACTATGCCACCATCACATGCTGACAATGTACTATATAATAATATACCATATGTAATATATATGTAATATACTGTATTTAAGATGGTATCCCATGGCGGATGGAGGGGGGAGAGTTACACAGGGAGTCATGGCAACGGAAACAAGGTACTCCTCCACTGCAGACCACTGCCCTCCCATACACGAAAGAGATATACTATATTTTATAGTCATAATATCATTAATTTAACATTATTATTCTTTACTTTGGTTAGGTTGCTTACCAAATAGACTCATTTTATTCAGGATGTCTTGAGTCAAGTACATTTTTTCACATCTGGTTAGTTTTAATAAAGCTGGATTAGTAGTAACTGAATCTGTTCAGAATCCAATGTGAACTTGGCTCCTGTGATTTGATTTACAACCCAGAGCTTTCAAAACCAGCACTTTATACCACACTTTCCTCCCCTTGCAATCTCAGCGATAGCGAACAGACTCCCACTGTCAGGATCAGGATTAGAACTGGATGGCAACCCAGTCTTGTAAAGCAGTAGTGTTGCTTAGGGAGAAAAAAATACTATAACTCACTCATGATTTATTACCACAATTTATTAGTACCTTTGCTAACAGCTTTACCAGGGTTTTATTTATTTATTTATTTTCCATTTTTCCCCCCAATAAGTTTATTTGTAATTTATGCAATACGACAGGCCGTCAGGGGACAGAAAATGTCTGCAAGCTTTAATACTTCCAGTAGAATCCCAAGTAGAACATTGTACTACCTCAACCATGATTGCATGCGTTTTGTTTCAGATAAGGCCCACATACTGCCCACATATGAACCAGGATATACGTTTCTGTGCTAGGTCTGCGTGTGTGTTAACCAATGTTGTTATCGTGAAAGTATTCACACCCCTTGACTTTTTCCACATTTTGTTGTGTTACAGCCTGGCCTACACACAATACCCCATAATGTCAAAGTGGATTTATGTTTTTTGACATTTTTACAAAAAAATGAAAAGCTGAAATGTCTTGAGTCAATAAGTATTCAACCCCTTTATTATGGCAAGCCTAAATAAGTTAAGGAGTACAATTTCACAAAATAAGTTGGATAGACTCGTGTGCAGTAATAGTGTTTAACGTGATTTTTGAATGAATACCTCATCTCTCTACTCCACACATACAATTATCTGTACAGTCCTTCAATCGAGCAGTGAATTTCAAACACAGACTCAACTACAAATACCAGGGAGGTTTTCCATTGCTTCTCAAAGAAGGGCACCTATTGGTAGATGGGTATAAAAAAAAAGCAGACATTGAATATCCCTTTGAGCATGGTGAAGTTATTAATTACACTGGATGGTGTATCAATATACCCAGTCACTACAAGGATACAGGCATCCTTCCTAACTCAGTTGCCAGAGAGGAGGGAAACTGCTCAGGGATTTCACCATGAGGCCAATGGTGACTTTAAAACAGTTACAGAGTTTAATGGTGTGATAGGAGAAAACGGAGGATGGATCAACAAAATTGTAGTCACTCCACAATACTAACCCAATTGAAAGAGTGAAAATAAGGAAGCCTGTACAGAATACAAATATTCCAAAACATGCATCCTGTTTGCAACAAGGCACTAAAGTAATACTGCAAAAAATGTCTCAAAGAAATGTACTTTTTGTCCTGAATACATGTTATGTTTGGGGCAAATCCAATACAACACATTATTGAGTACCAGCATATATATATATATATATATATATATATATATATATATATATATATGTATGCTGGTACTCAATAATGTGTTGTATTGGATTTGCCCCAAACATAACATGTATTCAGGACAAAAAGTACATTTCTTTGAGACATGCAGTGGTGGCTGCATCATGTTATGGGTATGCTTGTAAAGTTGAGGACTGGGGAGTTTTCAGGATAAAAAAGAAACAGAATGGCGCTAAGCACAGGGAAAATCCTAGAGAAAATGTGGTTCAGTCTGCTTTCCACCAGACACTGGGAGACAAATTCACCTTTCAGCAGGACAATAACATAAAACAAAAAGCCAAATCTACACTGGAGTTGCTTACCAAGAAGACAGTGAATCACAGTTTTTACTTAAATCTGCTTGAAAATCTATGGCAAGACCTGCAAATGGTTATCTAGCAAGTATCAACAACCAACTTGACAGAGCTTGAAGAATTAAAAATATAATAATGTGCAAATATTGTACAATCCAGGTGTGGAAAGCTCTTAGAGACTTACCCCCAAAAACACAGCTGTCATCACTGCCAAGGGTGATTCTAACATGTATTGACTCAGGGGTTGAATACTTATCTAATCAACATATATTATTGTTTTATTTGACAAATGTTAGAATTTTTCTTCCACAGTATTATGTGTCGATCATTGACAAAAAATTACAATTAAATCAATTTGAATCCCACTTTGTAACACAACAGAATGTGGAGAAAAAGGGGTGTGGATACTTTCTGAAGGCTCTGTATGTCTCTAATCTATCTGGGGCTGTGCCAGATGGCTTCACTGTCATCCCCATGCATCACTTTATGACACCATGACCACTCTGCACCTTACCTCTCATATCATAACCACCTATTCACTGTCATTTACATTCATTGTACAGTCATTTTTGTGTTTATTGCCTCTCTTCATTCACATCCCTGCTGCGTTTATAACTATTGCTTTCTTGTCAATAAAGACCGTTGAGATGTGTAAAATGACAGACATATTGCACAGTGACAGGGACAGAGAGAAAGGAGAGAGCGATTAAAAGAGAGCGATTAAAAGCAGGAGAATGAGAGAGACAAGGAAAGAGGGAGAGAGAGTTAGAGAGAAAGAGAAATATACAGGGACCGAAAGAGGGAGAGAGACAGAGGTATACTGTAGTATCATGTCAGGTTCACGCCTGGTGCCACACAGGAGGATGAGTATAACATCATGGCATGTTCATCTCTCAAGCCTCTCGGCTGCGACTCGGCTGCGATGAGGAGAGAAGGTATGCTGCTCGTCAGCAGGGACTAGCAGCTGTCAGTTCCCAATGTCTCCTTTTTTAAAAAGACTACACTTACAGTTGCCATTGCCACTTCTGTTTAATATGAAAAATGTCACCACTTATATTCACTACGTGGAAGCCTTCCTCAGAACAGCATGCATTAAACACTGCTTGATTTCCATCTCATTTTTATTTTCTGTCTATGTGCAAGACATTGATTCATTTAGAATACCATGTATACTTTCACTCTGCATGCAGACACTGGCTTTAGTCTAACAGTAAAAGATATGGCAAGGTCTTACAATAGCCATGCAGTATTTCTCCACCATGGTGAGGCTGCTATGGGCACTCTCACCAACAACATTCATTTTGACTGTCTAGATAGAATTAACTGAAGTCACGCTGGATAACAGTGTCTGCTAATTGACTAAATGACCATTTATCTGTTCACCTTTTCTCTCTGTTTGTCTCTTCCCCCCCTCTGCAGGCTTGTAACGAGTTCACAACCCATGTGATGAACCTGCTGAGGGAGCAGAGTCGCACTCGGCCCATCTCTCCCAAGGAGATCGAGCGCATGGTGGGGATCATCCACCGCAAGTTCAGCTCCATCCAGATGCAGCTCAAACAGAGCACCTGCGAAGCCGTCATGATCCTGCGCTCACGCTTCCTCGATGCCAGGTGTGTGTCTCTGCGTGTGTGTGTGCTTACAGCTGTACAAATGACCATATACAAAGTCACTGTACCACTGCAATGTTTTGTTGACTTGCTGTCACGCCCTGACCATAGAGAGCCCTTGGTTCTCTATGGTGTAGTAGGTCAGGGCCTGACTAGGGGGTGTTCGAGGTTATATATTTCTATGTTGGTACTCTTGGTATGGTTCCCAATTAGAGGCAGCTGATGTCCTGTTCCCACCTGCTTTGTGGGATATTGTTTTTGAGAGAGTGCATGTTGCACCGCAGTACTGCATGGTCGTTGTTTGTTTCTTGGCTTGTTTTAAGTTTCACTTAATAAAGATGTGGAACTCCAATCACGCTGCGCCTTGGTCTGTCTCTCCACATGATCGTGACACTTGCGTAGCTAGACATGTAACTACAATATTAACTTTTTGTTATTTTTATAGTAGCATACAGAAATCAAGTAATGTCCACAGCAGGTTATTCTACAGCTTACCACCACTCTATACAACATCACACTGATTTTCCAAAATCTTCCAAGCCTTTGAGCCTACAGACTGTACATCTCCATTTGGACCAGCACATATGAGGTTGCTGCTTGGACACTGACAATCCTCTCCTCTCTCAAGGCTCCATAATGCTAAATGTTTCCCTTTTTTTTATTTTGATGCATGTTATGGATTTGCATACATTTCTCCAAGGATAAATCTAACTCAGAGTCGGAGTCAGAGGCATAACATTTAAATTAGGCTTTTGCTCTTCTCACAAAAATCCTCAACTATTATTTTGTAAATGATTGTGGCTGTGGTGCTGGTGCAGGGAGGGAGGCAAGGGAAGGGCTTTAAGTGAGAGGGTGAGAGAGAGCGAGAGAGAGACAGAGGGAGAGAGTCAACAAGAGAGAGAGGGGGGGGGTACTGCTCTACCAGTCTCAGCTCTACTGATTAATCTGCAGCCTGCCCTAACACCATGCTGTGCACATTTACATATTCTCATGCAGGCTTTTGGAGTGCAGGTTGGAGATTTCAGCACAAATCTCTCTAACCAGTCAGTTGATTCGATGCACGGAGTCAAACATTTTACAAGGTTCCCTTCCCAGCTTATGTAAAACTCTCATGAGATGTGGCACATGCAGACATAACCTAATAGAGGGTGGAGATGGAGAAAGAGATGGAGGAGTCAGTGAGCTGAACAGGTCATGTTTACAGCACATTGTCTATCTTTAAATAAGGAAGTGTTTTTAAAAAAATTTTAATTTCACCTTTCACCAGATGAGTTCTCATTTGCAACTGCGACCTGGCCAAGATAAAGAACAGCAATTCAACACATACAACAACAGTTACACATGGAATAAACAAACATACAGTCAATAATACAGTAGAACAAAAGAAAACAAAAAGTCTATATACAGTGAGTGCAAATTAGGTAAGTTAAGGAAATAAATAGGCCATGGTGGCGAAGTAATTCCAATATAGCAATTAAACACTGGAATGGTAGATTGGCAGAAGATGAATGTGCAAGTAGAGATACCGGGGTGTAAAGGAGCAAGATAAATAAATAAATACAGTATGGGGATGAGGTAGGTAGATAGATGGGCTGTTTACAGATGGGCTATGTACAGGTGCAGTGATCTGTGAGCTGCTCTGACAGCTGGTGCTTAAAGCTAGTGAGGGAGGTAAGAGTCTCCAGCTTCAGAGATTTTTGCAGTTCGTTCCAGTCATGGGCAGCAGAGAACTGGAATCAAAGACAACCAAAGGAAGAATTGGCTTTGGGGGTGACCAGTGAGATATACCTGCTGGAGCGCGTGCTACGGGTGGGTGCTGCTATGGTGACCAGTGAGCTGAGATAAGGCGGGGCTTTACCTAGCAGAGACTTGTAGATGACCTGGAGCCAGTGGGTTTGGCGACGAGTATGAAGCTAGGGCCAATCAACGAGAGCAGACAGGTCGCAATGGTGGATAGTGTATGGGGCTTTGGTGACAAAAACGGATGGCACTGTGATAGACTGCATCCAGTTTGTTGAGTAGAGTGTTGGAGGCTATTTTATAGATGACATCACCGAAGTCGAGGATCGGTAGGATGGTCAGTTTTACAAGGGTATGTTTGACAGCATGAGTGAAGGATGCTTTGTTGCGAAATAGGAAGCCGATTCTAGATTTAATTTTGGATTGGAGCTGCTTAATGTGAGTCTGTAAGGAGAGTTTACAGTCTAACCAGACACCCAGGTATTTGTCGTTGTCCACGTATTCTAAGTCAGAGCCGTCCAGAGTAATGATGCTGGACGGGCGGGCAGGTGCGGGCAGTGATCAATTGAAAAGCATGCATTTAGTTTTACTTGAATTTAAGAGCAGTTGGAAGCCACGGAAGGAGAGTTGTATGGCATTGAAGCTCGTCTGGAGGTTAGTTAACACAGTGTCCAAAGAGGGGCCAGAAGTATACAGAATGGTGTCGTCTGTGTAGAGGTGGATCAGAGAATCACCAGCAGCAAGAGCAACATCATTGATGTATACAGAAAAGAGAGTCGGCCCGAGAATTGAACCCCGTGGCACACCCATGGAGACTGTCAGAGGTCCGGACAACAGGCCCTCCGATTTGACACACTGAACTCTATCAGAGAAGTAGTTGGTAAACCAGGCGAGGCAATCATTTGAGAAACCAAGGCTGTCGAGTCTGCCAATAATAATGTGATTGACAGACTCGGAAGCCTTGGCCAGGTCGATGAATACGGCTGCACAGTAATGTCTCTTATCAATGGCGGTTATGATGTCGTTTAGGACCTTGAGCGTGGCTGAGGTGCACCATGATCAGCCCTGAAACCAGATTGCATAGCGGAGAAGGTACGGTGGGATTCGAAATGGTCGGTAATCTGTTTGTTAACTTGGCTTTCGAAGACCTTAGAAAGACAGGGTAGGATAGATATAGGTCTGTAGCAGTTTGGGTCTAGAGTATCACCCCCTTTGAAGAGGGAGATGACCGTGGCAGCTTTCCAATCTTTGGGAATCTCAGACGATACGAAAGAGAGGTTGAACAGGCTAGTAATAGGGGTTGCAACAATTTTGGCAGATAATTTTACAAAGAGAGGGTCCAGATTGTCTAGCCCGACTGATTTGTAGGGGTCCAGATTTTACAGCTCTTTCAGAACATCACCTATCTGGATTTGGGTGAAATGGTGGGGGCTTAGGCGGGTTGCTGTGTAGGGTGCCGGGCAGTTGACCGGGGTAGGGGTAGCCTGGTGGAAAGCATGGCCAGCCGTAGAGAAAAGCTTATTGAAATTCTCAATTATAGTGGATTTATCAGAATTTGCAGGCAGTGTTCATTTCTATTTGTGATCCTCTGAGAACATCTTTCATACCAGTTTAGGCAGCTGTATTGAATGTATTGTATTGAATTGGGTGGCAGTTGTATTGTTACTGTATGGGGTGCACCAGTTTAGCTTTTTACCGCGAGTGGCTTTTATGTATTTAATGTTTGCAGGCATTAGATTGACCCTGTGAACGGTATGTATTGTGCATGGTGTTTCTTCTGGTCCTAACTAACCAATCTCTATCATTCTCCTTGCAGACGGAAAAGACGGAACTTCAACAAGCAGGCGACAGAGATCCTGAATGAGTACTTCTACTCCCACCTGTCTAACCCCTACCCTAGTGAGGAGGCCAAGGAAGAGCTGGCCAAGAAGTGCTCCATCACAGTTTCACAGGTACAGTACAGTACAGCACCACCTGTCTGCAGGAACACCACACTACACCTAGAACAGGACTAGAGATAGTAGTGGGTTATTTATTATTGTTTTATTAATTCAAAGGATACATCGCAGGGACTACATTGATAGTGTAATATGATAATATTATTAAGATTGCACTAACAATACCAAGGTAAAGAGCAGTAATGTTCTGTGTTTTTCATCCATCATTCGGAAATGGGTAATCTCCTCAAACGGTTTCATTAAGTTTATGCAAAATTATTTTGAGGATGCATCTGGGCATCGTTTGATGAAAACAATGTGCTTCAGGGTCTGAATGATTAGTTGAGCTTTTTTCTGTGCCCCAAATTGCACCCTATTCCCTATAATGCACTGCTTTTGACCAGAGCCCTTTTTGACCAATGCCCATAGAGAATAGGGGACCATTTGGGACACAACCTCTGTGTTCCTGGGTCTGTAATAAAATAACCTACCTTCTGTCTGCGTTCGTTTCAAACTTTGCAACAGGATTGATTATTTTTTTCATTTTAATGTTGTTTATCATTAGCGCTAGCTGGCTTATCCCGGTAGCTTCATCGGGGAGTCCATTAGCTGTAATGGGTGTTAGCTAGCGGGTGTTGACTGATTGGTGCTAGCGTGAGCTCTGATTATAGCTGCAGTCATACTGACATAATTAGACTGTTATTGGCAATCATTCCCTTCTGCCACTAATGTGGATTCACAGCACTGGTCTATGTAGCCAGCGGGAGCACTCACTACTACCTCAAAGGCTGTCCCAAATGGCACCCTTTTCCCTTTATACTGCACTACCTTTGACCAGGGCTCATTTGGGATGCAGGAAAAGTCTTCCTTCACTGTCATATATATGATATGCCAGACAGTGGAAGGCCTTGCTGGCCCTGACGGCCTACCACTACATATATATGATATGCCAGACAGTGGAAGGCCACGCTGGCCCTGACGGCCCACCACTACATATATATGATATGCCAGACAGTGGAAGGCCTTGCTGGCCCTGACGGCCCACCACTACATATATATGATATGCCAGACAGTGGAAGGCCACGCTGGCCCTGACGGCCCACCACTACATAAATATGATATGCCAGACAGTGGAAGGCCACGCTGGCCCTGACGGCCCACCACTACATATATATGATATGCCAGACAGTGGAAGGCCACGCTGGCCCTGACGGCCCACCACTACATATATATGATATGCCAGACAGTGAGAGGCCACGCTGGCCCTGACGGCCCACCACTACATATATATGATATGCCAGACAGTGGAAGGCCACGCTGGCCCTGACAGCCCACCACTACATATATATGATATGCCAGACAGTGGAAGGCCACGCTGGCCCTGACGGCCCACCACTACATATATATGATATGCCAGACAGTGGAAGGCCTTGCTGGCCCTGACGGCCCACCACTACATATATATGATATGCCAGACAGTGGAAGGCCACGCTGGCCCTGACGGCCCACCACTACATATATATGATATGCCAGACAGTGGAAGGCCACGCTGGCCCTGACGGCCCACCACTACATATATATGATATGCCAGACAGTGAGAGGCCACGCTGGCCCTGACGGCCACTACTACATATATATGATATGCCAGACAGTGGAAGGCCACGCTGGCCCTGACAGCCCACCACTACATATATATGAAATGCCAGACAGTGGAAGGCCACGCTGGCCCTGACGGCCCACCACTACATATATATGACCTGCCAGACAGTGGAAGGCCTTGCTGGCCCTGACGGCCCACCACTACATATATATGATATGCCAGACAGTGGAAGGCCACGCTGGCCCTGACGGCCCACCACTACATATATTTGATATGCCAGACAGTGGAAGGCCACGCTGGCCCTGACAGCCCACCACTACATATATATGATATGCCAGACAGTGGAAGGCCACGCTGGCCCTGACGGCCCACCACTACATATATATGATATGCCAGACAGTGGAAGGCCACGCTGGCCCTGACGGCCCACCACTACATATATATGATATGCCAGACAGTGAGAGGCCACGCTGGCCCTGACGGCCCACCACTACATATATATGAAATGCCAGACAGTGGAAGGCCACGCTGGCCCTGACGGCCCACCACTACATATATATGATATGCCAGACAGTGGAAGGCCTTGCTGGCCCTGACGGCCCACCACTACATATATATGATATGCCAGACAGTGGAAGGCCACGCTGGCCCTGACGGCCCACCACTACATATATTTGATATGCCAGACAGTGGAAGGCCACGCTGGCCCTGACAGCCCACCACTACATATATATGATATGCCAGACAGTGGAAGGCCACGCTGGCCCTGACGGCCCACCACTACATATATATGATATGCCAGACAGTGGAAGGCCACGCTGGCCCTGACGGCCCACCACTACATATATATGATATGCCAGACAGTGAGAGGCCACGCTGGCCCTGACGGCCCACCACTACATATATATGATATGCCAGACAGTGGAAGGCCACGCTGGCCCTGACGGCCCACCACTACATATATATGATATGCCAGACAGTGGAAGGCCACGCTGGCCCTGACGGCCCACCACTACATATATATGATATGCCAGACAGTGGAAGGCCACGCTGGCCCTGACGGCCCACCACTACATATATATGATATGCCAGACAGTGGAAGGCCTTGCTGGCCCTGACGGCCCACCACTACATATATATGATATGCCAGACAGTGGAAGGCCACGCTGGCCCTGACGGCCCACCACTACATATATATGCCAGACAGTGGAAGGCCATGCTGGCCCTGACGGCCCACCACTACATATATATGATATGCCAGACAGTGGAAGACCACGCTGGCCCTGACGGCCCACCACTACATATATATGATATGCCAGACAGTGAGAGGCCACGCTGGCCCTGACGGCCCACCACTACATATATATGATATGCCAGACAGTGGAAGGCCACGCTGGCCCTGACGGCCCACCACTACATATATATGATATGCCAGACAGTGGAAGGCCACGCTGGCCCTGACGGCCCATCACTACATATATATGATATGCCAGACAGTGAGAGGCCACGCTGGCCCTGACGGCCCACCACTACATATATATGATATGCCAGACAGTGAGAGGCCACGCTGGCCCTGACGGCCCACCACTACATATATATGATATGCCAGACAGTGGAAGGCCACGCTGGCCCTGACAGCCCACCACTACATATATATGATATGCCAGACAGTGGAAGGCCACGCTGCGGAACTCATTCGGGTTCTTATTTCACGCTCACAATTTGCTCATTAGAAATGTGGGAAATGATTTGTGTAACAAAATAATTTACAATTGCACATTGTTTGTACAGGTTTCCAACTGGTTTGGAAACAAAAGAATCAGATACAAGAAAAACATTGGAAAGTTCCAGGAAGAAGCCAATATGTATGCTGCCAAAACTGCAGTCAACGCGACCAACGTATCCTCACATGGAAGCCAGGCTAATTCACCCTCCACCCCAAATTCTGCAGGTAAAGAACAATACCAATGGGTTACCCTTTTTACAGATAGGCTACAATATTTGGAAGACTCTGAATAAACTCTCTATATCAGACAAGGATAACAAAGGCTTTGTCCAAGAGTAGGATACCTGGGCCCCATATCAATGCTTTCTGCCCCAAGAGTAGGATACCTGGGCCCCATATCAATGCTTTCTGCCCCAAGAGTAGGATACCTGGGCCCCATATCAATGCTTTCTGCCCCAAGAGTAGGATACCTGGGCCCCATATCAATGCTTTCTGCCCCAAGAGTAGGATACCTGGGCCCCATATCAATGCTTTCTGCCCCAAGAGTAGGATACCTGGGCCCCATATCAATGCTTTCTGCCCCAAGAGTAGGATACCTGGGCCCCATATCAATGCTTTCTGCCCCAAGAGTAGGATACCTGGGCCCCATATCAATGCTTTCTGCCCCAAGAGTAGGATACCTGGGCCCCATATCAATGCTTTCTGCCCCAAGAGTAGGATACCTGGGCCCCATATCAATGCTTTCTGCCCCAAGAGTAGGATACCTGGGCCCCATATCAATGCTTTCTGCCCCAAGAGTAGGATACCTGGGCCCCATATCAATGCTTTCTGCCCCTGTTATTTTTCTTTTCAATTAACACAGCTTTTCTCCTATTTTATCTCAATACTTATTCTTTTACACTGTCAGAACATTACATTTTTGTTGTACCATTTTCATTTACAAATTGAATTCAATAATTATTCTTGTTGACCATGAATAACATTTGTACAGAAACACATAACATATCATGACGCTAATCATTTTGACTGTAGAAACATACTATCATTCTACTTTCATATTGAAAAATGGGCACAACAACAACAACCGCCCCTGATGTCGGTGCTTGACTCACCTTTGACTTGCCCCTGATGTCGGTGCTTGACTCACCTTTGACTTGCCCCTGATGTCGGTGTTTGACTCACCTTTGACTCACCCCTGATGTCGGTGTTTGACTCACCTTTGACTCACCCCTGATGTCGGTGCTTGACTCACCCCTGATGTCGGTGCTTGACTCACCTTTGACTCACCCTGATGTCGGTGCTTGACTCACCTTTGACTCACCCTGATGTCGGTGCTTGACTCACCTTTCCCTCAGCTTTATGCTGCCACTCTCTAATCTGTCTGCTCACTTTGGCCCTAGCCCTAACTCTATATTCTAACTTTAGTTCTATATTCTAACTCTAGCTCTATATTCTAACTCTAGCTCTATATTCTAACTTTAGTTCTATATTCTAACTCTAGCTCTATATTCTAACTCTAGTTCTATATTCTAACTCTAGCTCTATATTCTAACTCTAGCTCTATATTCTAACTCTAGTTCTATATTCTAACTCTAGCTCTATATTCTAACTCTAGCTCTATATTCTAACTCTAGCTCTATATTCTAACTTTAGCTCTATATTTTAACTCTAGCTCTATATTCTAACTCTAGCTCTATATTCTAACTCTAGCTCTATATTCCAACTCCAGCTTTAGCTCTATTAACTCTTTGCATGGTGCTTCTCAGAGTCTAACCCTGGACGGGACCAAGTGGCTGAATCCTGCTCTGCTTGCTCCTCTTTCACTCTGCTCTGTGATTCCAGTGCTCCCTCCCTCTCTCCTCTTCCAGGTTCTGCTGGCTCTTTTAACATGTCAAACTCCGGCGACTTGTTCATGAGCGTGCAGTCTCTCAATGGGGACTCGTACCAAGGTGCTCAGGTTGGAGCCAACGTGCAGTCACAGGTAGGGCCCTATAACTAAGCAGTACAGAAGACACTACTATAGAATCAGACCCAGACCCACTTCCCGAAGAACAGGCCTTGTAATCTATCTTAATCGCACCACAGGAATCTCAGTACTGCTCTAGTGTCTGGATCACTTTGGGCTCCTAATACCACCACTACATAGGGTTTTCAAGGTATTGTTATCGACCATTGTTACTAAAACATGCTTACAGTGAGTGTAGTGATGAAAATAATGTAATACTCTCTGCAGCTCTTTTTATATGCCACAAGTTCATCCTTTCTACAGTCTTCTAAATACATAATAACATGTTTTGGTTATCTTGCTTTTTCTTGTCAATGGCTGGATGTAGTTCATGTGCGTTTTGTCTGCCTGGACTGTATTATAATACTATTTGCCTTCTGCTCTGACCTTGCTTTGTCTGTGTTCCTGTATTGTGTTTCAGGTGGATACCCTTCGCCATGTTATCAGTCAGACAGGCGGATACAGTGAGGGCCTCACAGCCAGCCAGATGTACAGTCAACAGAGCATCAATGTCAGTAGAAAACAACTCTCTTCCCTACCAATTATTTCAAAGCCATAGGGCTCAGAATGACACTTAGTAGGATTTGGCTCAGCTCCACCACAGTCACCTAGTTGATTGCTTCTGTATCGGTCATGCCACGAGCAACGCGCTGGCCGGCAGAACGGCGTTGGGCTGGCCACACACACACGGCACAGCCGCCTGAGCCTGTCATGTTCAATCAGCTCTCTCGCAGCACCTGCAGCCACTCACGGCCATGTAGCCGTGCAGGGACGGCACAAGCAGGTGACACCTCCTGCGACGCGCGGCTCGGGCGCCCCTCCCCCCCAACGCCCCCGCCGACCACCTGACCCTGATTATCACTGCAGGTCCAGAGGTCCGGTTAAAATCCTATCAGAACAACCCCAGAGTAGTCACATTAAAAATAAAAATAACCAAACTGCTAACCCCTAGACAAAGCACTGGGGGCATAACATGGGGGCATATTTCCATCATGTTATATTTCATTTGTATTTTTTAGGAGATTGGGAAGGAGAGTGTGTGTGTGTGTGTGTGTGTGTGTGTGTGTGTGTGTGTGTGTGTGTGTGTGTGTGTGTGTGTGTGTGTGTGTGTGTGTGTGTGTGTGTGTGTGTGTGTGTGTGTTTTGGTTGAGGGTGGGGGAAGAGGGGGGGAAGAAGGGGGAGGTTAGCTGGCGGCTGCAAACAGCAGGGAAATTCACAGCGACAAGCCGTGTCGTAAAAGGGGAAATCGATAAGACAGACACAAGAGAGCGGAGTGTGGACTTAGGACAGCAATCCAAGCGCATTTCTCAGATCATGTTCCCACCACTCTAATGGCCCTGACAGCAAGCTGCGGCGGCGTGCTGTGGTGAAAGCTACGACGAGGACGAGAGAGGACGGTCACAGTCACACACAGCCGCGCAGCTCGGCTGCTGGCTTCCTCTCCCGTCCCTAAGCCTCACTCGTCGTGCCTCAATGGCCGTATGATAATGAGATGAAATGTCTCCTGTGAAAAAAAACATGTATGTAGTGTATTCAAATCCCCCTCCCTGGCTCGCTCTCCGCTCGTCTCCCTCCCACAGAACAGGCTGTGATAACCCTGAGAGAGCAGTACTAAAGTTTTCAAGCGCTGTTCTCAGACAGCACTCTGACCTCATGGATATCGTTATCCTTGGACGCCTGCTTGCTCCACTGTATCCTAAAATGTTACAATATGTTATTTTCCACACATGTGCATAGCCTTAAAAGAGCCTCTTACTGCATAACAAGAGAAGGATATCATCTTATCTGTATGATAAGAGAAGGATATCTATCATCTTATCTGGATGATAATAAAATAGCACATAAAATATGGTTCCCTGTTCTCAATATAGGATTTGGGGAGATATAATAAATTATTTATACATTTTAGTATTCTGGAGTGGGTTTGATTACTATGCCGTTTATTTCCTTTGTCTCTCTGCAGCAATATACTTCAATGACAGATTTACCTCAGTATCAAACCCATTCACAAAGCAAAGCCCAGGAAAGCTGTCAGCTTAGAAACAGTGAATGACCTTTGTGCTCGTCCAGCTTTACAGACGGTGAAGAGAGAGAGAGAGAAAGACACGAGAAAGAGAGGTCGGGAATATGTCCTATCTATCTGTTTTACGATGAAAAGCCTCCCCTCTCTGTGTTGATAATGACTGAGCAGATGCATAATGTGATTTGTGGTAGACTAGAGCAGTAATTACAGTTAGGAAATAGACAGAGTGTCACCAAAGTCAGACATTTTAAGACTTTTATTTTGCTCCATTTTTTATTACAGACTTTCTTCTGCCTGAAATAACGGGCTTTGAAATTAAAGGCTGTCGAGGACCATTTCCATTTTTTCTGATGGCATGAAATTTGCTATTCATATCCCAAATGCTCTTTAGCAGCTCGTCTCCAGGACTGGAAATGGCCTACAAGTATTTCATTGTGTTTTCATTCAATCTCCCAATGTCATAATTTTCTACCATTGATTCCTCTTAGGACTGTTTTGTGACTTTTGTTTTAAGGTCCTTTTCAGATGTTGTCACTGTTATTGTGTGTCATTAAATGTGGCAGGCGTTTCTATCAATCCCAGTGATACAAGATTGCAATCATATTGGTTTTGAAGTGAAGACAAAATGTTTTCATAATAATCATTTTAGCACCCTGTATGTGATCTGATAGGGATATTTGTGATTTACAGAATTTTCAGTTGCTTCAAACAAGTACAATTGTTATGACAATTTCGTTCTGAAATATGAGGTCTAGTTTACTGTAATTTGAGTGAATTCGATGTTCATCCAATGCAGATTTGGCTTGAGGCTGTAGGGGATTATAGGTTGAGTAGTTTAGGAGTTGTTCTAGCATTAGGACTAAAGCTCATACCGTAGTTACAACATGTGCCCTCAGGACTTCACAGATACAGCATTCAATGCTGCAGATGAGATGATATAATACTCTTATTGAACTGCATAATGAATATGTACTCTGAAAGAAAAGAGAGAAAAAAAGCATAGAAAACCTTTTTAATATTTTTTATATCTTTGAACTTGTCCCATTGCTGAAACTCTGCTACGGACTCGGGAGAGGCAAAGGTCGAGAGCCGAAACACAATCCTGCCAAGCCGCACTGCTTCTTGACACATTGCTCACTTAACGCGTAGCCAGAGAAAACCCATGTTATGGGTATATGCCTGTCTCCTTTGCCTGTACTCATCTTTCCTCTCTCCTTCTGTCTCTTTGGTCTCTCTCAGGCAAACGGAGGCTGGCAGGATGCAACCACCCCCTCATCAGTGACATCACCCACAGAAGGACCTGGAAGTGTTCACTCTGACACGTCCAACTGATCCCTCCACTCTCCACCACCATCCGGACACCCCCGACCTCCACCCTCGATCAGCCAGCCCCCAGTCAGCACCCCTTCAGAACTGGAGGTATCACTAGACTGGTCACAGAGCAAGAGACCTCTCTCTACAGGTGGGGACTACAGGATGAAACGCCATCATCACCACCACAGACAGTTCTTCATGTCTTATGTCCCGTCTCTACAACCAACTATGACCCAGTCAGTCAGTAGCCTGAGTAGGGCTCTGTTCTCCCATTCACTGTCTGTCTGTACAGTTTTCTTCACCAGATATCCATGTTGCCTCTGTGTGATCTGACTTATAACACAGTATTGCCCGTATCTTGTAGATGGAAATGCTTTTCTCACTACCTCTATTGAAAATAACAACAACATCTAAAAAAGCATCGTTTTTTTTCTTCTTTGTAATAACTGACATTGACAGTAGCTCCCAATCTCCCTTGTCCTGTCTCAAGGCTTGTTTTGAGGACAGTTTTGCCTTTGTGACAAGTTTTACCCAATATAAATACTTAATTCCCAACATTTGTTTTGTCCATAGTGCCAAAGTTCAACACAGGAGGGGAGGGGAATTTTTATAATATGATATTGTGCTTGTGGAAAAATGCATATCCATCTGACTATTCACATACCGTAGCGTAATAACATTTCTTGTTAGTAGCTAACAATGGGATGATTTGAAAGGAGAACCTTGAGATTCAAATGTTCCTCCTCATTTTAGACATTCTGTTTCAGAGCTTCTACAATGGTCAAAATAAAACATGACACATTTTTACTGCAACAATGGCGTGTGTTCTGTTCATACTGAATGAGTGGTCAACAATGCATAAGCAAAACACAAAAGAGTAACGGTATACTCCAGAATTGATGGAAGGGATGGTTTGGAAGGTTATAAAGAAGTGGATCATGGTGATTCTAGCTTCATGGTTATTCCAGCTTCATGGTGATTCCAGATACATTTTTTAAACTGATACTCAGTCCACACTACAAACAGAGCAAGAAGCTTATAGCTTCATGGTGATTCTAGCTTCATGGTGATTCTAGCTTCATGGTGATTCTAGCTTCATGGTGATTCTAACTTCATGGTGATTCTAACTTCATGGTGATTCTAACTTCATGGTGATTCTAACTTCATGGTGATTCTAACTTCATGGTGATTCTATCTACTGGAATTCTAATGCATTTCCTGCACTTGACATATTGTTTGTAGTGTGGACTGAGTATCAGTTTAAAAAATGTATCCGGAACACTTAATCAGTAAGTACATTAGCATCAATTAAAATAAGCCAATATAATGTCTTTAAGCACAGTCACTTCCAGTGATTACCCTATGAAGGGTAACATATGTATTTGTCAAAGAGAAGAACACAGTACAGAGAACACACATTAATAATATGCTTGTATCATTTTCATATTTTGAACATATGGTGTGTGTACACACACACACACACACACACACACACACACACACACACACACACACACACACACACACACACACACACACACACACACACACACACACACACACACACACACACACACACACACACATACACACATACACACACTACCATTATCACTGTACATCAGTGTTGTCAAAATAGCCAAATACTGCTGGTAACCAAAACCACTTGTGTAAGTGCAAAAAAGGCATTTTAATGTAAATGTTCATTCTGATGTTGTGTAACCAGGTGGTAGTCATGGAATACACCTCATCATTTCATGTTATTGGTGCTAATTTGATTCATTTTTTGTAATAGTTTATTTCTGACCATTTATTATTGTCACTGAGTTTGAACATCCGTCATATCATTCTGTTTTTGCATTTTGGTTATCAAGGTTGGTCTCTACTCACTCTTATCTTACAGCTTTCTCCTAGCATTTGACTTGAGACTAAATTACACAAAAAAAATCCAAAATGTGATATTAGATTGATTCATTTTGTTGTAGCTACAGTATTTGCTTACACACAATTACACATTGCCTTCTTGTGCAATTCAACATATCCACCCTACCATTCCCTTGATACCAAAACAATAACTGCAGAAGCTTCATCTCTATAGATTAGATTCAGCTTAACCAATTTAGCTTTGTTTGTTTTGTATAATGGTGTATTATCTGAAGTATTCATCTCATAGAAATGTTCAGGTACTCTCTCTGTACTCCAAAACCCCAAATCCACTAGTGTTTGTTTAGATATAGATATGATATTGTTTGTTTAGATATAGATATGGCATGGAAAAGACTAACCCTGATAGCACACAGACAGATACAGAAGATGATGGGATATATTTTTATGTCCTCCTGTTGTGAATAACTTGCATCATCATTTTTATCTTTATCGTTTTGCTTTTATTTTGCGTGGTTACAGGATTTACAGTACGTTACGTTTTATTTTCTTGCTAGCATAATGTGAATTTGCTAAAGATTGCTCTATAGAGTATAAGTAGATGTGGACAGTATCCATTTTAAAACAAAGCAGCTACAGGAGGCCGTCATTGTAAATAAGAATTTGTTCTTTACTGACTTGCCTAGTTAAATAAAGGTTCAATGAAATGAAAAAGTCATGTTTGACAGACACAGACAGATTGTAGGAAAGAGTTCTTCTCACATTACAGATATAATCCACACACAGTTCATTTTGTACTTTCAGTCTAAAGCATTGACACACAAGCTTGCTTTTAAGATACACACACAAGCTTGCTTCTAAAATGTTTACTGTCTGTTAATTAAGGGTGATGTGAAAGGTTAGTGTCCAACCAAATCCGTATACCATGGTAACAGATATACATTATACAGTGTAACGACAATACCACACAGCCCCCATAGTCCTTCTTTCAGAAACAGTACATTTTATATTTGATATCATTTTTGAAGACGTGGATGTGTACTATGATGAGTGAAGCAGAATATTTTTTCAGTTGACAGACAACATGTGTACCCTATGAGTGGACTATGTTGGAGTGGTGTTCCCTGGCCTTTCCATCCAGATGTTGGTTTTTTGTTGTTGATCATTTTAGCCATGTGGCCAGCAGAACAATAGCTTTTGTGATGCAGTGCCCCTAAAAAAACGTTACTCTACTTTTCACATTGCCTGTCCAATATCACCGTATTATTGAAAGCGTCATGTAATGATGCTTTAAGTTTTTGAATACAAAAGGAAAAAATTACTATAAAAAGAAATAAGAAACTATAAAATTTGTCAACATAAAATGTTTTCTTTGTTGCATGTATTTTGTTCTTTAATAAAATACCGTACTGCAGTGTTTTTGAATGTTACTTATTTTTTTATAAAGATTTCAGAGTGAAATTGTGGAGCCTTTTACTTGACAGGTTTGAACTTTTAAGATCTCTACAAAATGTAAAGAAGGTATAAAAATGGAAACCGCAAAACTATTGTCTTTTTAATTCCTATTTAAACACGTTTTTCTGTGGAGAAAAAAATAGCTAACAAGGTGTAGTTTTTATGGTCTCTTTCTTTGTACTAGTAATGCATATTCCAAATAAATTGTTTCTTTTGCTGCATACTTTTGTATTGTCCTAATTGATTTTCCTTGTCACACAGATACTATGAAGATGTCCATACATTAAAGGCACAATCCTTAATGAATTTATCCAGCCCCATCCCTCAGCTTTATAGCAGAACCAAGTAGTGGGGCGGCAGTTGACCGAGAAACAAATCAAGGATGGTTGATTTTAGACATGTAAGACATGCCAAGAAAAAAGTTAACTGTCTTTTTATTATGTTTTTGTGTAGTATCTCCTCCAGACTTCAGTAACAGGGTCATGAGTTACTGTCGGACACAAGTTTACACGTCTCAGACTTGTCAGTCCTTCACCTCTGGATAGCATCGCACATCACACTTAAAAAAACATGGTAAAGCATCAGGCATTTTCTCACTATTGACATAGCGTCAGAGCTGGGGTGAGCTAGAGAGCATGCGATGGGGACATTTTCTCCGTTTTCTAAGTGAGTTTTCTAAAAATCTGTGTGCTTACGGCAAGCAGACAGACACTCACTCCCTTCCCCCGCTCCCTTCTCTCCCCCCTCCACACATAGCAGAGGGAGCCTTCAAGGCACGGTTAATGTGCGTTCCCTGAGAGAGGCGGGGTGCTCACTTATCTCTCTCTTCCAGATAAATGAGACAGGATGTCTGATTCTACTCTTCCAATGCATCTGTTTCTTCTTCTAAACACTGAAAAAAGGAAAGAGAGAGAAAAGGGGTTGAAATCAACTTTTGGATTAGGAGCTAGGAAGGGTCTCCAAAAGGATCAGAGAGAGCAGCCAAATCGCAGAGCGTGACAGAGACTGTGGGAGTGACATATGCAAACATGATCAAATATAATTACATGTGGATGTCTCCTTGCTTCTATCAAAGGGTTTCTTGTTAGGCTCTGTTAGCAGGATGAAAGAGAGGAACTGTTGGACGTGTACTGTATGCTTTAATATATTCACCATGGCTTTACAGACCTAAAAGGCATTGTGAGTTTAAGTAATTACTGTAGGTTCTCAGCAACCTCTTGAAAAGGCATAAATCCCATACAGAGTAGCAAATCTGTTGCCCTTTCTATTGAATCATGAGCAAATAGCCTGGTTAATGGTTTACACCTGTACTAAGCCATCCACACCTGTACTAAGCCATCCACACCTGTACTAAGCCATCCACACCTGTACTAAGCCGTCCACACCTGTACTAAGCCGTCCACACCTGTACTAAGCCATCCACACCTGTACTAAGCCATCCACACCTGTACTAAGCCATCCACACCTGTACTAAGCCATCCACACCTGTACTAAGCCATCCACACCTGTACTAAGCCATCCACACCTGTACTAAGCCATCCATATATGTTTTTACATGTTCCTTTATTTATCTGGGCAAGTCAGTTAAGAACAAATTCTTATTTACAATGAGGCCTAGGAACAGTGGCTTAACTGCCTTGTTCAGGGGCAGAACGACAGATTTTTACCTTGTCAGCTCAGGGATTCGATCTAGTAATCTTTCGGTTATTGGCCCAATGCTCTAACTACTAGGTTTTTTTATTTTTTTATTTCACCTTTATTTAACCAGGTAGGCTAGTTGAGAACAAGTTCTCATTTGCAACTGCGACCTGGCCAAGATAAAGCAAAGCAGTGTGACACAGACAACAACACAGAGTTACACATGGAGTAAACAATAAACAAGCTAATAACACAAACAAGTCAATGACACAGTAGAAAAAAGAAAGTCTATATACAGTATGTGCAAAAGGCATGAGGAGGTAGGCAATAAATAGGCCATAGGAGCAAATAATTACAATTTAGCAGATTAACACTGGAGTGATAAATGAGCAGATGATGATGTGCAAGTAGAGATACTGGTGTGCAAAAGAGCAGAAAAGTAAATAAAATAAAAACAGTATGGGGATGAGGTAGGTAGATTGGGTGGGCTATTTACAGATGGACTATGTACAGCTGCAGCGATCGGTTAGCTGTTCAGATAGTTGATGTTTATAGTTGGTGTGGGAAATAAAAGTCTCCAACTTCAGCGATTTTTGCAATTCGTTCCAGTCACTGGCAGCAGAGAACTGGAAGGAATAGGCAACCAAATGAGGTGTTGGCTTTGGGGATGATCAGTGAGATATACCTGCTGGAACGTGTGCTACGGGTGGGTGGTGTTATCATGACCAGTGAACTGAGATAAGGTGGAGCTTTACCTAGCATAGACTTATAGATGACCTGGAGCCAGTGGGTCTGGCGATGAATATGTAGCGAGGGCCAGCCGACTACAGCATACAGGTCGCAGTGATGGGTGGTATATGGTGGGTGCCTTTACAATTTCTTATCAATATTCTTTATTCTAGTAAGAGTAACACTTCTTATAAATATTCAGTAGCGTAATCCCCTTGAAGATCACTTGGTTTTGAGGTGGCAGACGCTTGTTCGGGTATCATGGGCAAACTGAAGGGACATATAGTGTAAAAAGCATGTAATTTCTCTAGTTCTGTCAATACTGTATATACTGCTATTACCAGCTGCACTTCATGAATAAATTCCTTCTCAAACACAAACTGTTTCCGCCATATTGGCTGTTTTTCTGGAAGGTCAGCAGCCAAGGGACTGGTGTCTGGGAAACTGCAATTGCTGGCCAGTATTTAGAATCCCTCACGGTCCATCCCAGCAATTCAGAGATAACAAAATTAATAATTAATAATTTTCCAAAATGTTTTAAATTAAATATCCTTAGAATGTTCTCCTGACATTCACTAAAATGTTGTGCACAACATTTTTAACAACCACCACAGAACATTCCCCAAAGAATCTCATTAGGTTTACAGGTAATGTAATAACACAATGTGCCAGTAATATTTTCCCAGCAAACCAAAATTGGTTCTGTGAAAGTTCCCAGAACATTCGTTAGGTCGCGGCCAATGTTCTCATAACACAAAAACTCTGCATTCGTGGCGGAGATTATAGAATGTTTGTATAAAACATTTGACTGTTGTTGCAAGAACATTCCAGCAAGACATTTTGCCTGTTCTTTAAATGTTCACAGAATGTTTCATTAGGTTGTGGGAACAGTCTGGTGAGGAACAGGAAGGCTGTTTAAGCTCCCAATTCACCACTTTACTGACAACGTTTTGATCCGAATCGGATCTTCGTCAGGTCAAACAGACTAAAATATACACATTTCACCTCACATGACCATTATGCACATGACCCATGGTGGGTGTGGAAACAATTCAATTCCCTTTTGTGAATAGTCAATCATAATTAACCACAGATGTACATATCATCATAAAGGATTATATACATACAAATCTAGGTAACAGTAAAAATAATAAAATAAAAAAGATGACCTTGAAAACTGTTGGAATACCCACCCATTTGACCATTCCGTGCAGGATTCACGGTAGCCGTAGACATAATTACAGTGACCTACTTCAAAAACCTCTAATAATTTGATATCAATGAGCTGCTACAGAAAATCTAATACATACGTAGAAAATGACCAAGTGGAGACCTGGATGGCAAGGCAAATAAACGGAACATATTCATGTAAGAAATGGTTTGATATCAAACTCCTGATTCAGACCTTTAGGAGACATGGCAGACAAATGGTAATTCCAATGCAACTCTCTTCTCACTAATAGATGATCAGTATTTCCACACCGCCTAGGACTCTAAACATGTTCCATACCAACACCAAGAGAGCTGATGTTGTGACGAGCCTCAGTCTGGTGAGAATATTGTGGTGACATCACAAAAGATGTTCCCAAAACACAAAAACTGTCCAGTTGTGCGAATGATTCCACAATGTTCCTTTTAGAGTGCAAAAAACATTCACCTGATGTTACAGGAATGTTCCCAGAACACTGTTCTTTAAAGGTTTCCAGTATGTTTAATTAGGTTTTGGTAACATTGTGGGGACATGACAATAAATATTTTGGCAAAACACAGAAACTGTCCAGTTCTGCAGACATTCAAATAATGTTTGTATCAGTGTGCACAAAACATTCCTTTTATGTTGCAAGAATGTTTACAGAACTGCCATTCAAATATATTTAAAGGATACCAGAACACGCAATTAGGTTGTGGGTACAGTAGAAGAGATAGGTTCCCACAACACAAATTATGCTAGGTTGTGATGGCATTTATGCAATGCTTAAGTTGCACAGAACATTTCTTTAATTTTGTAAGAATGAAATAAGTAAGTTTTTATGATGTTCAATTTCATAGCTTATTTGTTTTAGGTTTAACATAACATTCCATTGATGTTCACGCAGTATACATTTTACCTTGTCTTGGAGGTCTTCAGAACATTTAAAAAATATATATATTTAAGTTTCACCTAATATTACCATAACATTCTCAGCATAGCAAATTAAAGCAGATTGGAATACATCCCCATTATTTCTCTCCAGATTTAATGGCAATTCTTATTTGAGGACTGCATTGTAGGTGATTTCGAGACACATGCCATTTTACTTTCATTTATAGGACAGCATTTACTCACACAAACACAACCATATACTGTATACTGTATTTTATGCTTCATATGTTGACAGTCTGCACATGTAGGGTTTATAATTTGCAATGTTTGGGTCCCAAGCCAGGTCTTTTATCCTCTGCGCCACCAGGGAAGCTTTCTTGCATATATTTTTATTTTATATATATGTAGCCATGGCAGTATGGTCAATAAGGAATTCCAGGATTCCTTTTTAGCCTTTAGCCTGGTAACTGGGTTATTCACCATCCTCTTCATATACTGAGTACTTCTGGGCCCATATTTACAACGTATCCAAGACCATGAGTGCTGAGCAAGGATAATTTTAGCTTTTCAGATCATGAAAATTAAGCAAGAGAGGACCATATCTAGCGTCTTAAAATAGGAATTGTATCAGGTGCGTTTAAAAAAAAGTTGAACAGTCCATTTTTACACGTTTTATTTTTTAGTTAGTCGAAATTCTGCATTTGTATTTATACGTCTGGACAAAATAAAGACATTGTATCTTTTAGTAGATTTTTTATTAAAAAAATTCAAACAAAACATGGCACCCACTAAGGTCGATGTCCGCACCCCGTGGAAATGAATTAGCATAATACAAAATCCCCATAAAAATCTGTCAATTTAAATTCGAGTTATGTCCACCGCATCCGCCTAAAAACTTCTGCACTTGTAGTGAAAGGTGACAGAGCTAGAGCTGTGTATTGTCAGACCACGAGACATCTCGAAAATCTGTCTTCTCACTAAATCATCTGTAGTGTCCGAAAGTTGTGGACTACAAATTATTATGACCCCTCTCTGGAAAGAGGAGACTCTCATGAACACGGTGGTGTCCTCTGAAGTCGATACAACCTCTCTGCCAACTTCTGTCTGTAGCGCCCGAACACTTTGTGATACCCACTAATATGACCCCTGTGTGGAAAGGTGAGACTCTCAAGAACACATACACTATACATACAAAAGTATGTGGACACCCATTCATTTAGTGGATTCGGCTATTTCAGCCACACCCATTGCTGACAGGTGTACAAAATCGAGCATACAGCCATGCAATCTCCATAGACAAACATTGGCAGTAGAATGGCCTTTCTGAAGTGCTCAGTGACTTTCAACATGGCACCATCATAGGATGCCACCTTTCCAACAAGTCAGTTCATCAAATTTCTGCCCTGCTAGAGCTGCCCCGGTCAACTGTAAAATTGGCAAAAAAGAATTGCTTTGTCATTATGTGGTATTGTGTGTAGATTGAAGAGGAGAAAATCCATTTCAGAATTATGCTGTAACGTAACAAAAAGTGGAAAAGGGGTCTGAATACTTCCAACATAGTATTATGCACGATGCACACAAATATCACTTGCCAATGCTCACATTGACTGTCTCAATGGGAAAACAATAAACAATGCACACTCCTCATATCAAGGTTAGTGTTATTCAGAGTGCATATTGTGTGTTAACAAAACCAATGCCTGCCAGCACAATTGACATACACTGTATGAATACAATACACCGTATGAAGGGCTGCAATGAAAGCCTGAGGGAATGGCTGAGGAAGCAGAGACATGGCATGCTCTGAGGGGCTGCGGTCTGATTACAGGGACTGAGGTGCTGAAGGGTTGTGGTCCTGGAAGGCAGGCGATAATAGAGCCTCTTCTAGGAGAAGAGATCAGTAAGGGAAGGGCCTCTCTCTGGGTCCTGCTGGGAAGGAGTTGATATGATGATGGGCAGTTGGAGATGGACACATCATGGTGAGGGAGATACTGCAGTGTTGACCAGGGTTGGGGTCGATGCCATTTTAATTCAGTCAATTTAGGAAATGAACTGAAATTTAAAAATAGAATCCTCCTGAATGAGTTGAAGTCAGAAGTTTACATACACCTTAGCCAAATACATTTAAACTCAGTTTTTCACAATTCCTGACATTTAATACTAGTAAAAATTCCCTGTCTTAGGTCAGTATCACCACTTTATTTTAAGAATGTGAAATGTCAGAATAATAGTAGAGAGAATGATTTATTTCAGCTTTTATTTCTTTCATCACATTCCCAGTGGGTCAGAAGTTTACATACACTCAATTAGTATTTGGTGGCATTGTCTATAAATTGTTTAACTTGTGTCAAGCGTTTCGGGTAGCCTTCCATAAGCTTCCCACAATAAGTTGGGTGAATTTTGGTCCATTCCTCCTGACAAAGCTGGTGTTACTGAGTCAGGTTTGTAGGCCTCCGTACACGCCTTTTCAGTTCTGCCCACACATTTTCTATAGGATTGCAGTCAGGGCTTTGTGATGGCCACTCCAATACCTTGACTTTGTTGTCCTTAAGCCATTTTGCCAAAACTTTGGAAGTATGCTTGGGGTCATTGTCCATTTGGAAGACCCATTTGCGACCAAGCTTTAACTTCCTGACCGATGTCTTGAGATGTTGCTTCAATATATTCACATGATTTTCCTGCCTCATGATGGCATCTATTTTGTGAAGTGCACTAGTCCCTCCTGCAGCAAAGCACATCCCACAACATGATGCTACCACCCCGTGCTTCACGGTTGGGATGGTGTTCTTCGGCTTGCAAGCATCCCCCCTTTTCCTCTAAACATTAAGATGGTCATTATGGCAAAACGGTTATATTTTTGTTTCATCAGAATAGAGGACATTTCTCCAAAAAGTATGATCTTTGTTCCCATGTGCAGTTGCAAACCAGTCTGGCTTTTTAAATGTCAGTTTTGGAGCAGTGGCTTCTTCCTTGCCGAGCGGCCTTTCAGGTTATGTTGATATAGGACTCGTTTTACTGTGGATATATATACACTTTTGTATGTGTGTTCACAAGGTCCTTTGCTATTGTTCTGGGATTGATTTGCACTTTTCGCACCAAAGTACATTAATCTCTAGGAGACAGACTGTGTCTCCTTCCTGAGTGGTATGACGGCTGTGTGGTCCCACGGTGTTTATACTTGCATACTATTGTTTGTACAGATGAACGTGGTACCTTCAGGCATTTGGAAATTGCTCCCAAGGAAGAACAAGAGATGTGGAGGTCTACAATTGTTTTTCTGAGGTCTTGGCTGATTTCTTTGGATTTTCCCATGATGTCAAGCAAAGAGGCAATGAGTTTGAAGGTAGGACTTGAAATACATCCACAGGTACACCTCCAATTGACTCAAATAATGTCAACTAGCCTATCAGAAACTTCTAAAGCCATGACATAATTTCCTGGAATTTTCCAAGCTGTTTAAAGGCACAGTCAATTCAGTGTATTTAAACTTCTGACCCACTGGAATTGTGATACAGTGAATTATAAGTGAAATAATCTGTCTGTAAACAATTGTTGGAAAAATTACTTGTGTCATGCACAAAGTAGATGTCCTAACCGACTTGCCTTTGTTAACAAGAAATTTGTGGAATGATTGAAAAACTACTTTTGTGACTAACCTAAGTGTATGTAAACTTCCAACTCCAACTGGACTGAAATTGATTAAACTCTGGTCTAAGTTTTTGTATATTCAAATTGGTTTAGGTCTACAGTTTTCATTTTTGGAAACGGTTCAGTTTGGCAAAGGCACTAATTGTTGTTCGAAGGAATGCCTGCGTCTTTCCTTTCCCTCCCACATATCTGTAATAAATTCTTCTGATTCCTCTGGTACTCAAAGCTTCATAAAGGAGACATGTTTGTAAGCGTTTTAATCAGATTTCACAGATCAGTGTGTCATCATGGTCTTTCATGTGACTTAAACCTTATACTTTTGGACCGATTTTTGGTGTGGGAGTTTGATGTTGTACTGTAGGCTATAATGTTGCTTTATGATGCTAGCCCAAAGCTTTCTTAATGAGCCAGATATGGACCTTATCCTCTTCTTCAAAGAATGTAGAGTCTATTTCCCTCAAACTGTGCCAAAATCATTTATTACAAAGCCAAAATTCAAATCCAACCCATAAGAAAAACCATCAATCTTCTCTGGAACATAAATCCAAACCGAACTGAGAAATGCTAAACATTCTCCTCTCTAGATGATCAAGGACATAGATATATATACTGGCATTGCAATCACCTCACAGACAAAGCCAGAACAAGTGAGCATTGCGAGACTATCTTGCTGGGCTAGCTACATAAATTCAGGGGAATATGGGATTTTCAGAGAGGATCATGGATATGGAGGAAGCAGTCACGTTCAGTATTCATCCAAAAATCTCAGGGAGAAGAAATGTGTAATTATCATGTAACATATGTAAGTATCATGATAATTGTCAGAGAAAAGGCAACAAATCTCTAAAATATCACAGTGTGTTTGGACCATGAACTTGCATCCTAAAGACCGAAGGATTTACTGTAGATTGTGGAATATTGTCACAAAAGACTCAGCTGTGAAAGACTGCTGACCCCTCATGGTCAGTTCAAAGTTCAACACCATGTCTATGAAGACTAAGCCGAAGGAAGATGGCCTGACTGACACACCAGCAAAGCCACATACGTTTACATATTAGTAATTTAGTAGACGCGCTTATCCAGAGCGTTTTACAGGAGCAATTAGGATGAACTGTCTTGTTCAAGGGCACAACGGATCGGTGATGCTCCAACACTATTAACCGTTATGCTACATGCCACTACCTAAAGATAATGGCTTTATGTTAGGTGGCATTCAATGACATCCTGAAGCTCATTGCATCCTAGAAAAGATTAAACACTTTCTCTTAAATGGAAATTGCAGATGTCACCCTATCATTAAAAGATTAGAATCAATTATTGGAGGATGAATCCGAATCAGATTGAGCATGTGATTGAGGAAACAAGAGCAAAATATGAATCTAAAAAACAATCAAGAGGAGAATGACAAGAACAATGCACCCTCTATCTAAATTCACCACGACCATTTCATGGGTTATTTTCCACACGAAGGCACTTCTGGTGCACCACGTAATTAATCTTGTGACAAATGTTCCGTACACATTATTACTGAAATATTTAACAGGAGAATTCATCTTTACACATATTATCCTCCAGTAGGTGCTAATTGAATGTGGGTAGAGGTCAGCCCAACCCTCAAACCCACTTCATTATCGCAACGCTTCTCATGTCCTACTGGGACAAACAAAAAAGGGGAAAGTACAAAATATGTCATTTGACAAGGGACTCACATCTCCGGGAAACATTGATTTTTATTGTATAACGAGTTGTAGCCCTAAATTTCTTTCACATAGAGAGAGCTGCAGTAGGGTCAAAACAAGGCAGTAACAGCCTGTTCAGGAGTCTCTCTCAGTTAGGCCAAATGGACACAATGTGCATCTGCCTATAGTCCACTGTTTATAAGACATCTATAGAAAGTCTGACCCTGTGCATCTTCTAGCTGTCTCAGCAGACTCTCCTTTCTTACCAGGGCATTGAGGCTGACACAGCGAGACGTCAGGCCGGCAGAGGACATTGTGTATGTAGGTCACCCAGCGACCTGTGTCGTATCGTGTGACAGCCACAGCGGTCATTGTCCTTGTGCTGTAGTGCCGGCCGCCCAGCGGGAGGTGGGATAGGGATTAGAGTGGACAGACCACGGTGGGGCTGAGCACAGAGGCCCCCAACACGTCAGCATGAACTTTCTCATTTCCTCCCTTAACGACTTTGACATTATCAGGCCAGGCAGTGCAATGTCCAGCCGCATTACTCTCACCGGGCTTACATTATTCAGAATGGCCGGAATGGTGAAGGGATACTGTAAGAGGCAGTGCTAGGGTTCAGATGACTGGAGAGAGAACATGGTGAAGGGATAGGAGGCAGAACTACAGTTCAGATGACTGGAGAGAGAACATGGTGAAGGGATAGGAGGCAGAACTAGGGTTCAGATGACTGGATAGAGAACATGGTGAAGGGATAGGAGGCAGAACTAGGGTTCAGATGACTGGAGAGACAACATGGTGAAGGGATAGGAGGCAGTACTAGGGTTCAGATGACTGGATAGAGAACATGGTGAAGGGATAGGAGGCAGAACTAGGGTTCAGATGACTGGATAGAGAACATGGTGAAGGGATAGGAGGCAGTACTAGGGTTCAGATGACTGGAGAGAGAACATGGTGAAGGGATAGGAGGCAGAACTAGGGTTCAGATGACTGGAGAGACAACATGGTGAAGGGATAGGAGGCAGTACTAGGGTTCAGATGACTGGATAGAGAACATGGTGAAGGGATAGGAGGCAGTACTAGGGTTCAGATGACTGGATAGAGAACATGGTGAAGGGATAGGAGGCAGAACTAGGGTTCAGATGACTGGAGAGAGAACATGGTGAAGGGATAGGAGGCAGTACTAGGGTTCAGATGACTGGAGAGAACATGGTGAAGGGATAGGAGGCAGAACTAGGGTTCAGATGACTGGAGAGAGAACATGGTGAAGGGATAGGAGGCAGTACTAGGGTTCAGATGACTGGAGAGAACATGGTGAAGGGATAGGAGGCAGTACTAGGGTTCAGATGACTGGAGAGACAACATGGTGAAGGGATAGGAGGCAGAACTAGGGTTCAGATGACTGGAGAGACAACATGGTGAAGGGATAGGAGGCAGTACTAGGGTTCAGATGACTGGAGAGACAACATGGTGAAGGGATAGGAGGCAGAACTAGGGTTCAGATGACTGGAGAGACATGGTGAAGGGATAGGAGGCAGTACTAGGGTTCAGATGACTGGAGAGACATGGTGAAGCAGGTTTTAAATATATTCCTTTTTTGACTGACACTAAACCCCACAATTGTATTATACATTTCTGAAAGACATAACATAATGCAGACTTGTTTACATTTTTGTTATTTAGCAGACACTCTTATCCAGAGCGACTTAGATGAAGTATTAGTGCTAAGTGCCTTGCTCAAGTGCACAATGAGATTTTCACCTAGCCGGCTCGAGGATTCGAACCAGTGACCTTTTCTGCAACAATGACCAAGTTCTCAAACTGTCTTGTCCCTTGAATATAAATGGAAAGACAGTGCTCTCTAGTGTTCACAAATGGAAGCACATCTGACAAATTTCTGCACTTTCACAGTATGATACTTTCTTCGAAAAATGATGTATTTAATCAAAAGATAACATAGCATACATATATCATATGAATACTTGCATTACTTTACATGGCTCACTCTGTAGGCTTCCTATCAGTATGGGATAGAGAGCGGATCTTATCGGTTGTAAGGATGCATTGAGGAGGCAGCCTTGATGTTTGTCTTGATGTTGCATGGCATTTTCCCTGAAAAATAAAATAAACAAATCAGTTACAGGGCAGTCTTTTTCTCAATACCTGAATGGTCTGGTACATTTAAAGTCATTTTTTGTCCAGGACTATGAATAATCTTTCTGAAAAACCAACTGCCCTTATTATTCAGGTCTATAGAACCTTTAGTTATGGACTTAAAGTGAATAAAACACTTAAGTGTAGCAAAGCAAGACTCTATATATGTCTATATGACATTCAGGATCTTCATACCTGGCTGTCCTTGCTGCTGAGGAGCACCAGGCCCCATGCCTTGCTGCTGGCCTGAACCCCCACCGATGGTGACCTGCTGTAAGGTGGGACCTCCGCTCATCATGGGCCCTTGTCCTGTGTGTCCAGGGGCCACAGGACCAGGGGGCCTGCACTTCGAAAGCCCCTTCCCAAATCCCACCGCTGCCACCAGTGCGTTGGTGTCAGCAGGGTTGAAAGATGGTTTGTTTTGCCGTATAGCTAAAACAGAGAGGAGAGTGCATAAGTATAAACTCCATACCATGGATTTTAGGTTAGACCGCCTGTACATCGAGTACATAAGCATCAATAAACTCCATAACAGTTCTTACGTTAGCGTATCTGTAAATGTTCTCAGGTAAAAAGGGAATCTTGGTTCAATCAGTGTACCTGCACTGTCTGCATCCCTGTCATCACGAGGATTGTTCAGTTTCTCCAGTAGATTTGAACAGAGTTTGTTCAGTGTCTGGATTTGTTTCTGTTGGGAGAAAAACAAGGCATTATTTTGTTACTCCAACTTGAGTTGTTGGATAGATAGACTACAATGTACATGGGTGCATTACATGACAAGCACCATTTTACTTTGCGTCTTCCCACCACACAACATGAGTTCGTGTTCATTTGGGCATATGTAACTAACTGTTATAGTACCGTAACCTCATTCCACAGCTTGAAATGTACGCACAAACGTTCGAAAACAGTTACATGTGTTTGAGAGGCAGATGACCCTGGTATGAGCCGTTGTACGGCCAGTGTGCCGAGAAAGGGAGGAAGCTCACCTGCTAAGCAAGCACAGTGACGTCCGTCACGCTGGCTTGAAGTGGCTTCAATATTTTATTATCCTTTTCAGCAACAGGTGGATGTAATAATTTAATAAATTTAATTAATAATTTCCCTCAGTAGTATGAAAATGATACAGGTCTCCTTATGTGAACCAGGGAGCTGCTTTCCTCTCAAACTGCAGTATGATTAGATGAAGACCAAGTCGGTTTACCTGTGCCACCTCAGGTCCTATCCGGGCAGCTTCCGCACTCAGCTGTTTCTCCTGCTCCTCCACCTCAGGATCAGGCTTGGTGCGCAGGTGATCCGGCACAATCTCATGGCTGAACACAGGCACGCGTTGCTCTGTCAGTTTCTGGAGAGAGGGGGCAGTGTATACGGCGGTAAGCAAAGACTAGGGTATGTCATCACCAATAAATCCATGATAATCGAAAATTTCAATAAGCATTTCTCTACAGCTGGCCATGCTCTCCTGCTGGCTACCCCAACCCCGGCCAACAAACTAATGCAAATTAATTACTTAAAAATGATACAATGTGATTTTCTGGATTTTTGTTTTAGATTCCATCTCTCACAGTTGAAGTGTACCTATGATAAAAATTACAGACCTCTACATGCTTTGTAAGTAGGAAAACCTGCAAAATCGGCAGTGTATCAAATACTTGTTCTCCCCACTGTACTTGCCCGAGCCTCCCCAGCTTATCCTTCACCCATATCCAGATCACAGATGTTCTGAAAGAGCTGCAAAACCTGGACCCGTACAAATCAGCTGGGCTAGACAATTTGGACCCTCTCTTTCTAAAATTATCTGCCACCATTGTTGCAACCCCTATTACCAGTCTGTTCAACCTCTTATTTAGTCCGAGATCCCTAAAGATTGGAAAGCTGCCGCGGTCATCCCCCTCTTCAAAGGGGGAGACACTCTAGACCCAAACTGTTACAGACCTATATCCATCCTTCCTGCCTTTCTAAAGTCTTTCAAAGCCAAGTTAATAAACAAATCACTGACCATTTGAATCCCACTGTACCTTCTCCGCTGTGCAATCCGGTTTCCAAGCTGGTCACGGGTGCACCTCAGCCACGCTCAAGGTACTAAACGACATTATAACCGACATCGATAAAAGACAGTACTGTGCAGCCGTCTTCATCGACCTTGCCAAGGCTTTCGACTCTGTCAATCACTTCTTATTGGCACACTCAATAGCCTTGGTTTCTCAAATAACTGCCTTGCCTGGTTCACCAACTACTTTGCAGATAGAGTTCAGTGTGTAAAAGCGGAGGACCTGTTGTCCGGACCTCTGGCAGTCTCTATGGGGGTACCACAGGGTTCAATTCTTGGGCCGACTCTTTTCTCTGTATATATCAACGATGTCACTCTTGCTGCGGGTGATTCCCTGATCCACCTCTACGCAGACGACACCATTCTGTATACTTCTGGCCCCTCTTTGGACACTGTGTTAACTAACCTCCAGACAAGCTTCAATGCAATACAACTCTCCTTCCGTGGCCTCCAACTGCTCTAAAACGCTAGCAAAAATAAAACAATGCTTTTCAACCGTTCGCTGCCACACCCGCCCGACTAGCATCACTACTCTGGACGGTTCTTACCTAGAATACGTGGACAACTACAAATACCTAGGCGTCTGGCTAGACTGTAAACTCTCCTTCCAGACTCATATCAAACATCGCCAATCCAAAATCAAATCAAGAATCGGCTTTCTATTTTGCAACAATGCCTCATTCACTTACGCCACCAAACTTACCCTGTAAAACTGACTATCCTACCGATCCTCGACTTCGGCGATGTCATCTACAAAATAGCTTCCAATACTCTACTCAGCAAATTGGATGCAGTCTATCACAGCGCCATCCGTTTTTTTTACCACCCACCACTGCGACCTGTATGCTCTAGTCGGCTGGCCCTCGCTACATATTCGTCGCCAGACCCACTGGCTCCAGGTCATCTACAAGTCTATGCTAGGTAAAGCTCTGCTTTATCTCAGCTCACTGGTCACGATAACAACACCCAGCTGGAGACTTACATTTCCCTCACAAACTTTAACATCAGCTATCTGAGCAGCTAACCAATCGCTGCAGCTGTCCATAGTCCATCTGTAAATAGCCCACCCAATCTACCTACCTCTTCCCCATATTGTTTTTAATTTACTTTGCTGCTCTTTTGCACAACAGTATCACTACTTACACACCATCATCTGCTCATCATCATCTGCTCATCTATCACTCCAGTGTTAATCTGCTAAATTGTAATTACTTTGCTACTATGGCCTATTTATTGCCATACCTCCTCATGCCATTTGCACACACTGTATATAGACCTTTTTTTCTATCGTGTTGACTGTACGCTTGTTTATTCTATGTAACTCTGTGTTGTTGTTTCTGTCGCACTGCTTTGCATTATCTTGGCCAGGTCGCAGTTGTAAATGAGAACTTGTTCTCAACTAGCTTTACTGGTAAAATAAAGGTGAAATAAAATAAATAAGTATGCCTGAAAAACTATTCTCCTCTAGCCTGGTTAAATCAGACTCAATGCTGTTCTCACCATTGTTTCACTGCCTGAGTACAGCATTCAGTCTGGTTTAACCAAGCTAATCCTCATCCACAGAAAAGATACTCACAGCTAGTTCTTCATCCCTGTCTGGAGACAACAGCAGGGGGATGATGATCTGCTGGCGGAAAGATGGCGTCTTCTCATTCCGCAACAGTTTATTGATGGTGTTCAACTGACCGGACAAGAGGGCAAAGTTGTCCAATACAGAGGGCCTATTGTTCAAGTATAGAGAGACAACAACTTCATGAATGAACTATTAGAGTACATTTATTTTCATACAATTATATTAATTTATCCAAATAGGTAACCAAGTCTCGCAATTGCTTTCAGCAATGCCATCCAAAAGCAACACTGGGACCTAGCTAGCTTACTCCAAACGTATCATATGCAATTTATATACAAATCCATTTTTACATCAGCCGATCAGATGACGATGTGTGAAAATATGGCATAATTTAAACAGCTCGACACCCAAATGCGCATCCAAAAAAGTATAATGCATAATTATGGAAGAATCAAATGTATTTAAAAGCCCTTTTTACATCAGCAGATGCTTATACAGAAACCTAGTCGAAATCCCCAAACAGCCAGCAATGCAGATGTAGAAGCAAGGTGGTTAAAAACAATCCCTAGAATGGAAGGAACCTAGGAAGAAACCAGGCAAGCATACGAACTAAAGTTAGCTAACTAACGTAAGTATTTAGCTCGTCACTTGCTAGGTAGCAGATTGTAACCGGCTAATGTGATGCTGTCAGCCATCTGGGAACAAAGCAGCTAATTGTCTGACTAGACGATATTTTTAATAGCTATAGCAGCTAAGTTAGTCACTTACCATGTCAGTCGTTCATACTCGTTTTCCAACTTGTAGATGAAACTGTGAAGAGCGTTTTTTAGATGAGCTACGCGGGAAATAAGCGATTCCACGGATGCGTCCAGCAATTTTTCTTCGCGTTGCTGGACAGAAACAAAAAAAGACAGATTTGATTAATAACGCGTTAACATTTAGCTCTTAGTGAGTCGCTAGCAGTAATTTGGGGCAACGTTAGCTGAATACAAATAAGCATGTCATGCGCTATGAGGAACTGTACTTCATTTAAGACAATTGACTGGTTCAGAATTTAACATTTTGTCGAAAAGCCACCTTACCTGCATTTTATTAGGGTAGCGAACCTGCTGGCTAGCGAAATAAATATCTACCGGAAGTAAATAATGATTGCAACAGTGGGCATGCTCCGCTCAGAATAATTTTGCTTTACGTTTTAAGTTCCAAACCTTTGTAATTAGCCAGACAACCGTGTGTTACTTTGAGTCGTTATGCCGTGAAATTCTCAATAAAATATTTTATACCACTTATCTGCACTCTTTTTCAGAAAGCTGGTATATTGGAATCAAAGTAGAACTACAAAACCGTTGAAGGCCTAGCTGTTGAACTCCGGTGGAGAAACGAAGACGGAAGCATCCAGGTCACGTGTGGTTTATAACTAAATAAACAAAATACAACAACGACTAGCCTGCAGTCGTGTATGAAAACAAAGTGAATAAGTCAGTATATGTCAGTCGTTATGCCATACAAGGCATGGCAGACAAACAGGACAATGAGATAATTTACTGAGGTTCATGTGTTTGTAATTCTGAGTTGCCACTAGCTTGTTAAACTAACTAACTTCTACAATTAATTTCAAACAGTCAGCAGAGTAACTTGAGCTAGGGGTGTTGCAAAACGCTCGCGCCTGAACTGACCTAGCATACTAAATTCCACTCCATGGTGAAGGAAGTGGAGTTTAGTCCGCTAGAAGTGAGCATACCAAAGATGTCCCCTGTATTTGCTGTCAAACGTATCTTATGCATTAGCTTGACAGGCCGCATAAAGCTATAGACCGGTTGTTTTGCCAGTGTCATGCCGTGCGTCACGTGAGTCGAATTGGGATCAGATTGCTGCTCATTTAGCTTTAAGTCACCCATTATATGGCATATGATACTGTCAGGAAGACTTCACACAGAATATGCAAACTGATTTAATGTAGTTTAATGTTATTAAGCCGTGTTGTGACAGAAGTCCAGTATCTTGCTAATATGTAGGCTATTAAACCACATTACTGAACAAAGGGCACAGAGTCCTTCCCTTGCAGACCAGATAATTTATTATTTTAGTTCATGAGGATGTCAAAGTTCATCAATATGTTGGCAGAAGCAGGGTCCAGGACAACATCCTGACTCTTCTCAAAGGGCTCTGTCATTTTTTTCACGAGATAACACCAAATGTTCTAATTCTTACTCTTTGTCTTCTTCAGGTGGAGGAGCCAGACCAGGTGTACCTGCTAATGAAGGAGGAATACCGTATCTCACGCAACATACGTCTGGCCTGGTTCCTGGGCAAGCTCAATCGGGTCATCTGGCCGGTCCCAAAGTCTGAACTGGTGGGTTAACTAGCTCTACTGGAGGAGATGTAGCTAGACTTTTGTGCTGCCGCTCTAAAGATAACGACTATAAGTGTTGGCAATATAGCGTAAATAGATCTGCGACCAGACCAGAAATCATGTAGTAACCAAAAAGTGTTAAACAAATCAGAATATATTTTATGAGATTCTTCGAAGTAGCCACACTTTGCCTTGATGACAGCTTTGCACACTCTTGGCATTCTCTCAGCCAGCTTCACCTGGAATGCTTTTCCAACAATCTTGAATTGTTCCCACGTATGCTGAGCACTTGGCTGCTTTTTCTTCACTCTGAGGTCCAAGTCGCCCCAAACCATCTCAATTGGGTTGAGGTCGGGTGATTGTGGAGGCCAGGTCATCTGATGCAGCACTCCATCACTCATTCTTGGTAAAATAGCCCTTACACAGCCTGGAGGTGTGTTTTGTCATTTTCCTGTTGAAAAATAAATGATAGTCCCACTCAGCGCAAACCAGATGGGATGGCGGATCGCTTCAGAATACTGTGGTAGCCATGCAGGATATGTGTGCCTTGAATTCTAAATAAATCACATACAGTGTCACTACAAATCACCATCACACCTCCTCCTCCATGCTTCACGGTGGGAACCGGACATGCGGAGATCATCCGTTCATCTACTCTGTGTCTCACAAAGACAGCGGTTGCAACCAAAAATCTAAAATTTGGACTGGTCTAATGTCCATTGCTCATGTTTCTTGGCCCAAGCAAGTCTCTTCATTTTATTGGTGTCCTTTAATAGTGGTTTCTTTGCAGAAATTCGACCATGAAGGCCTGATTCACACAGTCTCCTCTGAACAGTTGATGTTGAGATGTCTGTTACTTGAACTCTGAAGCATTTATTTGTGACTGCATTTGAAGAAACTTTTAAAGTTCTTGAAGTGTTCCTGATTGACTAACCTCCATGGGGCGGCAGGGTAGCCTAGTGGTTAGAGCGTTGGACTAGTAACTGAAAGGTTGCAAGTTCGAATCCCCGAGCTGACAAGGTACAAATCTGTCGTTCTGCCCCTGAACAGGCAGTTAACCCACTGTTCCTAGGCCTCATTGAAAATAAGAATTTGTTCTTAACTGACTTGCCTAGTAAAATAAAAAATAAAATAATGTCTTAAAGTAATGATTTATTTGAGCTGTTATTGCCATAATATGGATTTGGTCTTTTACCAAATAGGGGTGGTATACAGAAGATAGGGCTATCTTATCACAACACAACTGATTGACTCAAATGAAAACTTTCTGTCCAAAAATGATGCACTTGAGTGGGTTGAGTCACTGATGTGATCTTCCTGTCTGGGTTGGCGCCCCCGCCTTGGGTTGTGCCATGGCGGAGATCTGCCCTGTCTCAGGATGGTAAGTTGGTGGTTGAAGATATCCCTTTTTTATCTTTATTTAACCAGCAAGTCGGTTAAGAACAAATTCTTATTTTCAATGAAGGCCTAGGAACAGTGGGTTAACTGCCTGTTCAGGGGCAGAACGGCAGATTTGTACCGTGTCAGCTCGGGGGATTAAACTTGCAACCTTCCGGTTACCAGTCCGGTTACTAGTCCAACGCTCTAACCACTAGGGTAGCCTAGTGCTTTGGCAAAGTGGGTGGGGTTATATTCTTCCTGTTTGGCCCTTTCCGGGGGTATCATCGGATGGGGCCACAGTGTCTCCTGACCCCTCCTGTCTCAGCCTCCAGTATTTATGCTGCAGTAGTTTGTGTCGGGGGGCTAGGGTCAGTTTGTTATATCTGGAGTACTTCTCTTGTCATCTGGTGTCCTGTGTGAATTTTAAGTATGCTCTCTCTAATTATCTTTCTTTCTTTCTCTCTCTCGGAGGACCTGAGCCCTAGGACCATGCCTCAGGACTACCTGGCATGATGACTCCTTGCTGTCCCCAGTCCACCTGGCCGTGCTGCTGCTCCAGTTACAACCGTTCTGCCGGCAGCTATGGAACCCTGACCTGTTCACCGGATGTGCTACCTGTCCCATACCTGCTGTTTTCAACTCTCTAGAGACAGCAGGAGTGGTAGAGATACTCTTAATGATCGGCTATGAAAAGCCAACTGACATTTACTCCTGAGGTGCTGACTTGCTGCACCCTCGACAACTACTGTGATTATTATTATTATTTGACCATGCTGGTCATTTATGAACATTTGAACATCTTTGCCATGTTCTGTTATAATCTCCACCCGGCACAGCCAGAAGAGGACTGGCCCACCACTCATAGCCTGGTTCCTCTCTAGGTTTCTTCCTAGGTTTTGGCCTTTCTAGGGAGTTTTCCCTAGCCACCGTGCTTCTACACCTGCATTGCTTGCTGTTTGGGGTTTTAGGCTGGGTTTCAGTACAGCACTTTGAGATATCAGCTGATATATGAAGGGCTATATAAATACATTTGATTTGATGTTGATTCTTCTGTAGCCCAAGTGGCCATCGCAGGCACATAATAAAGCCATGAATAGCCGTAGCATTATTCTCACCATTTCAATCACCATTTTATAATCAGAAAGCAACCAAAAAACGGTTCCTTTTGTAATGGAAGGATTTGTATGGAAAGCGAAGTTGAAGCCTGCATTAGATATATTGTCGTTCTCATAATAACCACATGTGGTTTTACCGCAACAGAGTAGCGGTGGGAAACAAACAAAAGTGGCCACATCTCACACAAAAACGGATAAATAATGAAATCACAGATAACTAAAAGTGAGCAGGAGAACTTATAAATTGTCTACAATAATTACAACGACTTCTCAAGCACCAAATTGAGTAAATGTCTGATCTTCATTGTAAGCCTATTCCAGTACTTGCATTTCTGAGCTCAGTATTCAATTTCAAGAAGCCTACTTCAAGCCCCTTGTAATTGTTCGAAATTGCAGGTATAACCAGGGGTGAAAGTAAGGTGGTACGGTCCATTACAGCGTCCCTGCAAAATAAATAGTGGGGGTACGCCGTACCAGTAAAACATGAGCCTATCACAATAATGAAAACAAAATGTCAAATCTATAGGCTATTACACCACTATTTATCATTACTGCATGCCAGAGGAATGATGAATTTGCGAATGGACTTGAAAACAGGTGGTATAACTTACACACCAAAATGTGGTGGTTCGACGAGAACACTGACATTTTGTCAAGGCAGAGATGAGTGGTCGACAATGAGACGCGCGCGGACAGCAGTGGAGGCATAAATTCTGTGAAAGATGTGGCTTTCTATTCACCACTGTTTGAATGTAGGAAATATGTTGCAGGTGGTTGAATTTGCACAGGTAGTCTAGTAAAGGAGGCATTTGAAGTGATTGTTTGACAATCAGATGAAAACATCATGACTGGTAGTGTTTATGCCACAATAAAAAGTAACACGTTTTAAAAAATGAAGTGACAAATCTTTACGACTAGGTCCTATTGAATAGGGATTATTTATGTCATTCTATAATTAGGCCCATAAAAAGTATTGTACCGGGAAGAAATTCAATCTACTTTCAACCCTGGGTGTTACATAAAAACCAAAATGTATTTGTCATGCTATTTCATTACCAGATCATATTGTGAATAAGTCCATTAGGCTATGTAATTGGTTGTCATTATATCCAGAATAATTCATAGGAATAGTGTTGGGTGTTGCACAATAGTCTATCCTACACAATTGTGTACAGTAAACTCTCCAATCTGAGGCTAAAAAACATACGAAAACGAACTCATTACCTTGATGCTTTCTCTGTTAAATCTTGCGAGACCCTGCTGTAAATCAAGCAAACAACCGATGAACATCAATTCGCTAGGGATATTAGATCCAGGACCAGCTGTCTTCACCGTCATAAAAAATGAGACACCAAAATATTCTAGACGTTCCTCACCAACACTTTTTTACAGCACTTGGGCTGTTGTTGCAACAGCTGTTCTTCACTTGACTGTCATTCAGAAATTCCTTCCTGGATCAGATGATGATGTGGGAAAATATGGCATAATTAAACAACTCGACACCCAAATGCGCATCCCAAAAAGTATAATGCATAATTATGGAACAATCAATCAATCAAATGTATTTAAAAGCCCTTTTACATCAGCAGATGCTAATACAGAAACCCAGCCTAAAACTCCAAAGAGCAAGCGATGCAGATGTAGAAGCACGGTGGGCAGGAAAAACTCCCTAGAAAGGTAGGAACTTAGGAAGAAACCTTGTGGGGAACCAGGCTCTGAGGAGTGGCCAGTCCTCTTCTGGCTGTGCCGGGTGGACATAAGAGTACGTGGCCATTAATGCCAGATAGTTTTTTTAAAGATGTTCATAGATGACCAGCAGCGTCAAATAATGGTCAAAATGGTTGTAGAGGGTGCAACAGGTCAGCACCTCAGTAGTAAATGTCAATTCGCTTTTCATAGCCAAGCATTCGGAGGTTGAGACGGCAGATGCGGTGGAGGGAGAGAGAGAGTGTCGAAACAGCAGGTCCGGGACAAGTTATCATGTCCTGTGAACAGGTCAGGGTTCCATAGCCACAGGCAGAACAGCAGAAACTGGATCAGGGACGGTGACAGCCAGGAGTCGTCAGGCCATGTAGTCCTGAGGCATGGCCCTAGAGCTCTGGTCCTCCATGAGGGGAGAGAGCAAGAGAGAGATGGGAGAATTCGAGGGAGCATACTTGAGATCACACAGACACCAGACAAGATAGGACAGATTGACCCCAGACTCCCGGCACATAGATTATTTCAGCATAGATACTGGAGGCTGAGACAGGGGTGATTGGGGGACACTGTGGCCCTGTCCGACAATACCCCCAGACAGGGCCAACCAGGCAGGATATAGCCCCACCCATTTTGCCAAAGCATAGCCCCCACACCACCTGAGGGATATCAACAGACCACCAACTTACTACCTTGAGACAAGGTGGAATATAGCCCACAAAGATCTCCATAAAAATGTAGCTCTATAGGAGAAAGTCCTTCCTCCAGCTGTTTGCTTAGAAATTCTAGGAACAATAAGGAAGCCTGCCTCTTGTTATCGTAGCGTACGTGTAGGTACAGTGCATTCAGGCGCCTTGACTTTTTCCACATTTTGTTAAGTTACAGCCTTTTTCTAAAATGGATTAAATAGTTTTTTCCCCTAATCAGTCTACACACAATACCCCATAATGACAAAGTGAAAACAGTTTTATTTTTAGGAAATGTTTGCAACTGTACAGTGAGGGAAAAAAGTATTTGATCCCCTGCTGATTTTGTACGTTTGCCCACTGACAAATAAAATATCAGTCTATAATTGTAATGGTAGGTTTATTTGAACAGTGAGAGACAGAATAATAACAAAAAAAGCCAGAAAAGAACATGACAAAAATGTTATAAATTGATTTGCATTTTAATGAGGGAAATAAGTATTTGACCCCTCTGCAAAACATGACATAGTACTTGTTGGCAATCACTAGAGGTCAGGCGTTTCTTGTAGTTGGCCACCAGGTTTGCACACATCTCAGGAGGGATTTTGTCCCACTCCTCTTTGCAGATCTTCTCCAAGTCATTAAGGTTTCGAGGCTGACATTTGGCAACTCGAACCTTCAGCTCCCTCCACAGATTTTCTATGGGATTAAGGTCTGGAGACTGGCTAGGCCACTCCAGGACCTTAATGTGCTTCTTCTTGAGCCACTCCTTTGTTGCCTTGGCTGTGTGTTTTGGGTCATTGTCATGCTGGAATACCCATCCACGACCCATTTTTAATGCCCTGGCTGAGGGAAAGAGGTTCTCACCCAAGATTTGACGGTACATGGCCCCGTCCATCGTCCCTTTGATGTGGCGAAGTTGTCCTGTCCCCTTAGCAGAAAAACACCCCCAAAGCATAAGGTTTCCACCTCCATGTTTGACGGTGGGGATGGTGTTCTTGGGGTCATGGGCAGCATTCCTCCTCCTCCAAACACGGCGAGTTGAGTTGATGCCAAAGAGCTCCATTTTGGTCTCATTTGACCACAACACTTTCACCCAGTTGTCCTCTGAATCATTCAGATGTTCAATGGCAAACTTCAGACGGGCATGTACAGTGGGGCAAAAAAGTATTTAGTCAGCCACCAATTGTGCAAGTTCTCCCACTTAAAAATATGAGAGAGGCCTGTAATTTTCATCATAGGTACACTTCAACTATGACAGACAAAATGAGAAAAAAAATACCAGAAAATCACATTGTAGGATTTTTATTAATTTATTTGAAAATTATGGTGGAAAATAAGTATTTGGTCAATAACAAAAGTTTATCTCAATACTTTGTTACATACCGTTGTTTAAAAAAAATGTATAGTGCGAACAGTAAAACAATTAATAAATAATGCCGCAAGAGGTACTGTTAAATTAAGTTTGCTCCTCGTTATTTCTCCTGACCCATCATCATGTAAAAGTGTGGTGACCCTTCTGTGTAATCATCCTATCCTGCCACACTGATTTAAACTAGCAATACAGTGGGTGGAATGTACAGTTACATCCTCTGCCTCAGTTGTAAAAAAGCAAAAAAAACAAAGAGCCGTCAGAAAAAAGGTTTTTGAACATGCTCCAACCAAGGTGCATTTGGTGTCAGCCAGCCCTGTAGACAAGGACACCCAGGTTATAGTTACTCTACAGACAATTTTTTCATTTTGAGTGTTATCTTCCCAACCTCCTTAGGAGGCTAAACATCACAGCCACAGGCCCTCTCATAGCTTTGAGCAAGAAATTGACTGTCAGTGGTTAAGTGGACTTGATACGGGGATTGTCATTGTGGGAGGTTAATGTGAATATGTGCATCATATTGTCACATAGGCAGGAAGCCTATATATTCTCGTGTGTTCTGCTGTAGCCTATATTGATTTATTTGATTTGAAGTGATATATATATAATATATAATATCTTCCGATATTGTGATATTTGTTCTACTGCTACATGATGTCTGGTAAGCCCCACAGCTGACTGTGTGTATATGGCGGGCTTTCTGCAGTGATGTCTTGAAAATAATATGAATTCGAGTCTGGTAAGCCCCACAGCTGACTGTGTGTATATGGCAGGCTTTCTGCAGTGATGTCTTGAAAATAATATGAATTCGATTCTGGTAAGCCCCACAGCTTACTATGTGTGTGTATATGGCGGGTGTTCTGCAATGATGTGTAAAAACGTTGCTGTACATTGATGTCTAGAAAATGAGGCAATAAGAAATTCAGACTTGTGTAAGCCCTGCAGCTATACTCAAGTATGTGGGCAAAAATGCTTTGAAATAATCAGCACCTTGGAGAGTGCTGTCCATTTCACCACCATAGATAGTAGGCTACTTGGCTGTTTACTCTGTCTGCTGTGCTGCTACGTTGTTTGACTTCTTTTTCTCAATGCGTTCTGGTATCTCATAGCCCCCCAGATACCCCCCCCCCCCCTCCATTTTCAGGTTGATCTCAGTTGATCATTCATTTTCTCTCTCATAGTTTGTTGGGCCAATCCCTTGCCCTGGGTTCGGCAGTGACATGATCATGGAGGATGTGCCTGTGAGGAAACATGGCGTTTCCATGGTGACTGCAGACGTAGGGCTGGTCAGCATGGTGTGACAGTGCATCCTAGCTCTACAGCTGTTGCCCCCCAACTCCATTGCAGGTTGGTTTAGACCGTCCATACTTACTGCATTTCTTTGTTCAATCGAACAATCAAGGTTGGTTTTCCACACTGTGCCTATTTGTCTTTGAAAGCCTAGCTTCTTACCACTGCTCCCTAGGGAAGAGTGACATTTGTTTCAGTCAGTTTTACCTGCCTTAACCTGAGTTGATCCTGTTTTGTTGTAACCCATTAAACCAAACTCTCAATCAAACTTCTCCAGGTGTAATCGTAATTACAGATGGGGTGACCAGTGTTTCTGACGTGGCTGTGTGTGAGACCCTTCTGAACCAGCTCACCATGAGCTCACCATGAGATCTGCTGTCTACTGTGGATTATTGTATCTTCTCAACTGAGGCAGACAACGAGCATGGAATCCAAACTGAGTCCATGCTCTGTTTAACAAAGTGAAACTCATGGATTCAGTTTGGATTTTAGGCCAGCAGGCAACTGCCCTTCAGAGAATCCATCTAACTAAATATTGTCTCTCTCATTCAGTAACACTATTTTTGAAATCAAAGTTGGTTCTGAATAAATCTTCACATATTGTGGATAATCTATAGTTGTGGTTGGTTTCATATTTTGTTTCCGTTCTCTGTGTATGTTGTCAGGTGGGCGGGGCCTACTCATACGACTTGTAGTTTTGGGTACATCCCTAACGTTGAGCTGATGAAGTTCATCTCCTTGGCGACCTTTGGCTCCTACCTGTCTAGCTGTCCTGAGCCTGACCTGGCCAGTCAGAACATGAACACCTACCACAAGGCCTTCCTCACATACTCTTTCCTCAAGACCAGCGAGTCCATGAACCCTGAGTACTACTGTGGTAAGAAAGAGTATGGTATTTTGTCAATTTTTCACTCTACAATTGTTGTTCGCCATTACAGTTTTGCTCAATGTCCTGAGCCAAAACAGGATTTGAGTAGATCACTTTCATATTCTCAGATTTGTTTCATATCCCACCATTAGCTTTTAAATTGCACAGCACATCATGATAATACAGACATGTCGTTACCCTTGTCACATTGTTATGCCGGCATTATGTCGGAAGTTAAACATTAGTAATTGGAATATTTTAGTTGGTGACATCCACTTAGTGGTCACTGATTATCAACTACAGATTGCACTATGACTACGCTAATCCAGTGGTGCAAACAGGGCTGCCGCCAGGGATTTTGGGCCCCCATGAATGATATCACTTTGGGCCCCCATGAAAGATATCACTTTGGGCCCCCATGAAAGATATCACTTTGGGCCCCCATGAAAGATATCACTTTGGGCCTCCATGAAAGATATCACTTTGGGCCTCCATGAAAGATATCACTTTGGGGCTCCATAAAAGATATCACTTTGGGCCTCCATGAAAGGTATCACTTTGGGCCTCCATGAAAGATATCACTTTGGGCCCCCATGAAAGATATCACTTTGGGCCTCCATGAAAGATATCACTTTGGGCCCCCATGAAAGATATCACTTTGGGCCTCCATGAAAGATATCACTTTGGGCCCCCATGAAAGATATCACTTTGGGCCCCCATGAAAGATATCACTTTGGGCCCCCATGAAAGATAACCACCACAGGCCACACCATCCCTGCGCAATTGCTGTAACCATACACCTCCAGAACCCAATTGACCCGTTCAAAGCCTTAAATAACTCTACCTTTGCAGGCTTGCAACTCTCTTGTAGTCCAATATTTACTGTACGATATTTACTGACAGTGAGCTGTGAAAATATAACACTGTGCAGACATTCATGCAACACTCTGCAGTGGAATTTGCTATTTGATGCAAGACTGATACCCTCTATAAGAAATTAGCAATTACAATTCTTGAATGTAAAATTCTCTTAACTTTAATGAATAACTTTCCTTTGTGAAAAATTATGTGACATACTGTCACCCTTTCTTTTCTCTCTCCTGTCTTTTTCTTTTCTTTCTTTTCAATTTTGGAAGCCAGATTTTTCTTTGGGAAGCTAAGACCTGATGCTCCACCAGCACTCCTCACTCACAATTCACTGCTAGCAAGTACCGTTTGTGCCTGGTTTGGGGGCAGGACCGAACCATTTCATATAGATAGAGGGAGGGGAGGGGGCAATACAGGCTCTCTGGATGTTTACTTTTTGCCAAAAACAAGACAAATCAACCATTTAGTTTTATTAGTACATTGTAAATAAAATATTGTGTTAATAATTTAATATTGGAAATGTTTTACCTAATGTTCTAATATTTTTTTAGGGCCTCTGTCAGTCACAGGACCTAACAGAATCGTCCTACCTTTCCCCCCATATGGTGCCCCTGGGTGTAAAGTACTTAAGTAAAATTACTTTAAAGTGCTACTTAAGTCTTTTTTGGGCTGTACTTTACTATTTATCTTTTTTTACTACTTTTACTTCACTACATCCCAAAAGAAAATAACATATTTTTCACTCAATACATTTTCCCTGACACTCAAAAGTACTCATTACAATTTGAATGGCTAGCAGGACAGGAAATGGTCCAATTCATGCATTTATCAAGTGAATATCCTTGGACATCCCTATTGCCTCTGATCTGGGGGACTCATTAAACACTGCATCTTTTTTAAATTATGTCTTGAGTGTTGGAGTTTGCCCCTAATATATATGGAATTTTAAATGATTTATACTTTTACTTTCAATACTTAAGTATATTTTATGAATTACATACACTTTTGATACTTAAGTATATTTTGTCTGTTTTTCTGCATACACACAAATCAACAGAAAAATAGTCTGAGAGCTGAGGACATTATTTGTTCTCTTTATTTAGTTTCCGGGACATGTCTATGATCATTGTTGTCTGTCGTCTGCTGTGTACCTGATCCCCATCGGAGTGCAATTTAGGCTGAAACAAGTTATTTTATAGATAGTGTTCTTGATTGAACTCCTTAGCGCTCTCTGTGATAGTCCAAACACAGTGGCTTTTGTACGATTCTCTTGTCATTTCCAAACACCCCATTATTATCCGTGTGAATCAGGATAAACCCGCAGAGATGTCTGGCTGCTCTCTGAATAGAAGTCAATCTTTATAATGTGAGGTTTAACATGAAGAGATGCTGATGAAAGAACAGGCTTTAATGGCTGGCTTAGACACCTCGACAAGATAAAATTGGTTGTCTTTTTTTGTCTGTTTCTGATGCTTTTCAAAGTGAGAGGGACCAGAGTTTTGGTCGGGCAAAGTTTGTCACAGTCCATATTGCAACAGGGGAAGTGAAAACACATGATGTTGATAATAGTAATTTATTTACCTTGCTTCTCAATAATAGTATAAGCTACTGTATATTGAATCACACGTCAGGGCCTTCTTGTTGCCGTTTCTTTAACAATGCATGAATTAATTCACTTATTATGTATTTGTATGTGTGCTTCACAGTGTCTCAGCACAAGCTGTTCAATGAGCACCTGGTGTCAGCCCTTGGGAACCCTGCATTAGTGATGAGGAGGAAGAAGCACACAGAGAAGGAGGTGCACGCCCACCTGGTCAGTGTGGTGTCGGTCAGACTGAGAGAGGGATACACCATCAGGGAGATCAACCTTACCAAAGGTACAGGACTCTTTCAGACCAGTCACATTACCTCACAGCAGTACTGTAGTTGCGTCACTACAACTTGAGGTCGAGTCACTATGGCTGAAGGTAGAGTCTTAGTCTGAGTCACCAATGGTAGAGTCACGAGTCATCCATTTTTAATATGTCTTATTCTTTTACCAAACAAAAGTTCTATAGTTATAATGACACCAATATTTAATTTAGTGAAACCCCTTAGAATTAGTAGACCTTTAGGGTCAGGGCTGGGTAGGAGACCTTTAGGGTCAGGGCTGGGTAGGAGACCTTTAGGGTCGGGGCTGGGTAGGAGACCTTTAGGGTCGGGGCTGGGTAGGAGACCTTCAGGGTCGGGGCTGGGTAGGAGACCTTCAGGGTCGGGGCTGGGTAGGAGACCTTTAGGGTCGGGGCTGGGTAGGAGACCTTTAGGGTCGGGGCTGGGTAGGAGACCTTTAGGGTCGGGGCTGGGTAGGAGACCTTTAGGGTCGGGGCTGGGTAGGAGACCTTTAGGGTCGGGACTGGGTAGGAGACCTTTAGGGTCGGGGCTGGGTAGGAGACCTTCAGGGTCGGGGCTGGGTAGGAGACCTTTAGGGTCGGGGCTGGGTAGGAGACCTTCAGGGTCGGGGCTGGGTAGGAGACCTTTAGGGTCGGGGCTGGGTAGGAGACCTTTAGGGTCGGGGCTGGGTAGGAGACCTTTAGGGTCGGGGCTGGGTAGGAGACCTTTAGGGTCGGGGCTGGGTAGGAGACCTTTAGGGTCGGGACTGGGTAGGAGACCTTTAGGGTCGGGGCTGGGTAGGAGACCTTCAGGGTCGGGGCTGGGTAGGAGACCTTTAGGGTCGGGGCTGGGTAGGAGACCTTCAGGGTCGGGGCTGGGTAGGAGACCTTTAGGGTCGGGGCTGGGTAGGAGACCTTTAGGGTTGCAGATGCTTATGCAGTAAAACAGTTGCAGTAAATGTGATGTGGATGCTAGATGGTGGCTTTGAGATATCACTGGTTTAAGAGTGTACCTTTTGAGGTACTGTGTGGCACTGGTGAGGTACTTTGAGCCAGTGTTGTAGTGCTAGAGTTCTGAACTCATGACTTTTGACTCAACTTGGGCTCGACCATTGGTAACTTGGACTCGCTTTCTCGTGACTTGGACTGGATTGGCTGCTATGATAAGCAGAATATTAGCAGCACTGGGTGCACAGACCAGCAAGGTTTCTGTTCTCTAGCAGTGGGAAGGATTCGCCCATACCGACACATAGCCTACGCCAGCTGGTGAGCTGCAGGGGAGAAAGCAATGATTTTGGGCAGGCAGGCTCCGCTCTGCCTCCGATCACAGGCTACACATCGTGCAAGTGACTCTCTTGCTTCCCTGTAACCACCAGGCTTCCTGAGTCCGAGTCGAGTCCTGGTTAAGAGACACAAACTGCTTTACGAAATTGAAAACAATACTAGTATTGAGTTTAATAGTAAAAAAACAGTCGCACAACAGAACAGTGTACTGTCTACACTTGTTTTGTTGTTTTTATCAAATCATTTTAATTAAATTGTTTTTAATCATAGCTAAATTTTTTATTGCTACTGATTCCGCGACGCAGTTAGCCTTTTTACAGCTGGGACCGCAAGTTTGTGTTCCAAATTCCTGTTGTTGTGTCTCTGACTGATTAAATTATATGACAGGCTATTTTATCAAATTGATTACCTAACATTTGATTGATTACGTGATTGAGTTAAACAATGCAAAAACTAACTTGTTAATAACCTGGGGCACCACAGAAGAGTGTTTTATAGGGCTGCTGTCTTCTGAATAAACTCTTAAAGATCTGAAGATCTTTTATATCAATAGCAGTCAATTATTAATCGGCACCTTATTCAGTCTCATCTGAAAGTCGTCAAATTCTTGGTTATCTTCACGAAGCCTGGCTAACAAGTTGAATCAGCAATACAAAAATTGGCTTATTTATTTACTAAATACCTAAATAATCACATAGAATTACATATACACAGGATGGATCATACATCGATTACTAATCATGTCATAAAAGAAAAAACGGTATGACGGCTGGTTACACAAAGAAGGGGGGTTGGGTTTGAATGAAAGCGCGGGAAGACTGAGGGAAAAGGGGATTGGGTCTCTATCGGACCTTGAGAAGCTATGCTACCGTAAATACAGAATCTTATGCATTCTAATAACCGCCCATTCGGAAAAGGAAAATGCAGGATATATATTACACTGAGCTACTCTTCGATAGATGGGTCGAAGATGGAAGACTGGTTTGTCCAGCAGAGATCGCCCTTGTCCTTTGTAGAATATTTCAGGTCGTATTGTTGTAGAGCAGATACGTTGAAGTATCCTGTCTTCTCATAGGATTGTCTGTCCTGCAGCTGCAGCTGACAACTCAACGCCTAGGATGTATCACTTGAATAAGAGTTCAAAGTTCATACCAAGTTGCCATACTCAGCTCGTGCTGTATTCTGGCTGCTCGAAATTCATCCTTCCAGCATGGTGATCTTCACCTCCAGGTGGCGCTACAAAGTATTAACTTAAGGGGGCTGAATAATTTTGCACGCCCAATTTTTCAGTTTTTGAATTGTTAAAAAAGTTTGAAATATCCAATAAATGTCGTTCCACTTCATGATTGTGTCCCACTTGTTGTTGATTCTTCACAAAAAAATACAGTTTTATATCTTTGAAGCCTGAAATGTGGCAAAAGGTCGCAAAGTTCAAGGGGGCCGAATACTTTCGCAAGGCACTGTAAGTAGTAGTTAGCTGCCAGCCGTCATGAAAACAGAGCAGGCTAATGCTAGCAGTGCTAGCCCACTGGTGTTTTTATCCACGGCTGGGCACAAATGCTTTAGGTGTGAGATTCTTTCCACACAATCACAAGATGAAGATAAGATGGAACTGATAAATTGAAAAGTGCTTTGTCTGCTTTAAATGCACCACCATCAAGCAGCTTAGGGAATAGGTCCTTCTGGCTGCTCAATCAGCTGTGAGAAAAAGATAACCTGCTTTCTATGTACCACGACTTTGCTATAGCCCAGGCAAACTGACTCTTACTTATGGTCTGGTAGAGCTCCAGTCCTCGCTGTCAGAATAAGCAACAGAGGACTTGGAAATCATATCAACTCCCGTAGAAATGGCACTATGTATCTCTAACTCCGGCTTCTAGTGAGTTTATACAAACGGTCATATCCTACCATTCTGATAGATTGAAGACTGTCCAAAGATGTGGTTGCAACATTAATAATATGGTTGTTATCCCATTGGTTACCTCGAGCCAGATGCCCCAGGGGCAGAGTGGCACACACTCATTGAATTTGGAGCTTTTAAATGTTAGAGCAATCACTGGTAAAACCTTTCTCGTGAATGACCTCCTGACTGAGCACAAAGTTGAAAAAGCCACATCCAAACGGAGCTCCCCTTGGAGTAGTGAGGAAATAAATCAATTGGACAAATTGCCGAAAGGCAGAGACGGAAGTTGCAGGTCCATTATGATATTTTGAGGTGGCAAATATAACAAGTCAGAATATTTTGAGAGTGCTCTTCTCGACCATTGATGGCCTGATAAATCCTACCCCCACAAACCTCTGAACTTTCCTCATCTAAATGTGATGAGTTTGCAGCATATTTGTCAGAGATAAGATAACAAACATTAGGCTAGGTGTCAGTCAAGCAAGACCTGATGAGAAGTTTGATATGTTCTGTAGCCTTCCATGCAAAGGCACTATGGCGTTATTTTCCCTAGTTGACACAGACATGCTCAGGAAAGTGATATCACAACTTAAGCCTTCTACCTGCCTTCTCAATCCTATCCCCACCAACTTCTTCAAAACAGTTTTAATTGCATATCTGAAGAAGTGTAAGCTATTGTTAACCACTCCCTGTTTACAGGCACTTTCCTCAATGCACTAAGAATAATATAGATTCTTCAGCATTAGCCATTTTCGGCCAATTTCTAATCTTCCATACTTAAGCAAAATTCGGGAGAAACTGTTTTTCAAACATCTAAAATATTTTTGGGGAAGTGCCAACTGTATTTCTGAAAATTCCGATCTGGTTTTCATGCACACCTTATCACAGATGTTAAAGTGGTAAATTATCTTCAGCCAACAGATGCCAAACTCTTGGATTTAAGTGCTGCATTCGACTCTGTTGACCATGATGTCCTTCTGGATAGACTGGAGAGGTGGGTTGACCTTTCCGGTCCTGTTCTAAATTGGTTTAGGACCTATTTAACCGGTCAATAGTTTCGTCACCCTTGGTGAACATAGCTCAGAGAAAATAGATATCACAAGTGGCTTTCCACAAGGTTCGATTTTGGGTCTGGTACTGTTTAGTTTATAAATGTTACCCCTTGGCAGTGTTATCAGAAAGCACAGCATTGATTTTCACTGCTACGCAGACAACACACAACTTTCCATTTCTGTGTCACCAGAGGATTTTAGCTCCACAGATACATTATTTGACTGTATTAGTGATTGAAATACTTGGATGGCTCACAACTTCCTCCAGCTAAATCAAGACAAGATCGAGGTACTTATTATTGGAGCCAAAGCACAGAGAGAATCTGTCCGCACATTTTAATGAATGGGCAATAAAGGTTAACCACCTTGGTGTCATTTTAGATTCTGAACTCGATTTCGAATCACATGTTCGGTATGTGACCAAAATGGCTTTTTACCACCTGAGGAGCATTGCCAACATGTGGACGTTTCTGTCTCAGGCTGATATTCATCCATGCTTTTATTATAAGCACGCTTGACTACTGTAATGCTGTCTTGTCCTGTCTACTAAGCATGCCATTGGTCAACTACAAAACATATAGAATGCTGCAGCTCAGGCACTGACCAAGACCAGATGGAGAGCACTGACTGCCTGTGAGTTTTAGAATTAATTTGAAGTTTATTCTATTGGTTTTTAAATCAATCCACTATTGTGCACCCCAATACATATCAGACGTGTTTAAAACACCTTTTTAACTTTCCTTAACCTTATGGTCCTTTTTGAGTCTTTCTAGTTTTGTTATTCATTTTTGTAACCTCTTATGTTTGTGTAGTAGTAAATATATATATATTTTTTTTCATTGTGTTTTTAAGTATTTTTTTCCTGTGAAGCTCATTACGTTGCATTCATGTTTGCAATGTGTTATGTAAATGAAGTTTGATTGAGGGCAAAATGTGTAGTAGGAATACCGCTGCTAGTCATTGTGCAGCTCGTGAGCTGCATGTTGCTCTCACGAACTAATTGGCAGCTTGCGAAAATATATATTTTTTTAGTAGGGGTCCTCACCCAGGGGATCATAACATTTGGGGGTCCTTGATGTTAAAAAGTTTGAAAACCCCTGTACTATCCAGCCCCAAGTAACCTCAAGTTAGCATCTACTATTCACGTAAAAACCTCCATATAGATCTGTTTTACTGCAGTAACATTCACTAGGCCCAGTCTTCCAGACTAACTGTATACATTTCTATAAATGCTGTGTTTCAGTGTCTGTTCTGCTTCCTTTCCCACTAGGTGGCACCCAGCTGGAGGTGAAGCTGGTGTTGCTATGGAAACACAACATACTATTAGAGTACCTAGCGGTGGCCCAGTGGCCCCTGGACCCTGCCAAATGGACCACCTGGGTAGAGGTCACCATGGAAGGAAGCTACGACATCCTCCATGATATCAGCTGTACTCTGAGGAAACCCATCTCCTCCCCATACCGCACCTCTGTCATACGACGATTTTGGAACACACTGCAGAGGTCAATAAAATAGATACTCTATTGGCAATTTTGTGAATGTGAGAAAATGAGATTTGTCTTCTGCTTATCTCAACCCTCCTCAACTACACACGTTGAGAGGTACAGGTTCAGCCACGGAGTAGTACCTCAGGATAGAGGGTTGTTTAAAGTGCCTTGCTTCAAACAATTTTGTGAGCATATACTGTGTATTTCTCTTGTTAACGCCCATGTCATTCTGCCCTCTGTAGTATAAACCAGACGAATCAGATGCGGGTCTACTTGCAGTCCTTTAACTCTCTCCCAGAGAATTACACCATACCTGAGAGCACCAAGAACGGAGTTCCTCTCTCCTACATCCCCCCCTGGATCCACCATGCCGGTATCTACTCTGTCTGGCTTTCATACAATGCATTTTCACCATTAGGGACTGAGCCTAGTTAGTTTATTTAGCCTTTATTTGACCAGTTTGGAGGTACTCTGTCTGCTCTAAGTAACGTTGATTCAGCAAATAGAGGCTATTTTGAATGTTTTACTGGCAAATATTGTGATGGTTGTTTTCTGTACTGTGTTGTCACAAGCCACACCGACTCTATTTACCTCAGGACACATAGTCACAGTCTGTATCCCAAATGCGACCCTATTCCCTACATAGTGCACTACTTTTGACCAGAGCCCTGTTTTGTCCTCCAGGTTCTCTCCCTTCAGCACAGTTGCTCTAAAGACTCCTCCCAGTCCCAGTTTGCCTCATACTGGAAGCCCATCCTGTCCATGGATGCAAACCTCTGGCAGAGATGTCTTCACATGCACCGCATCACCATCATCCTGGAGCACGACATGTGAGAGATGCCTTGAGAGATTGTACCTTTTTTGTTGTTGTCAATTTATCAATATCATCCTTGGGAGCAGTCTTTACAGTCCTCTCCCAGTCAATAGTAGAGAGAGAGAACTGTGGACCTTCTCTTGTTCCGCTACTGACTGTTTCAGGTCTACGCACCAACTATTGTACAGTTGTTCCTCCTTTAAAAGTTGCGAGCTTACGCTGCGGGACTTAGAGGTCATTTGTGGTTTAGTATGGTACCCTGCGTCACCACTTCATTGCTCCAGTCCAGTGCAAGTGGGAGTTAGAGCACTGATTATGCTTTTGGGTCCTACTGTGTCTCTAGGAATCTACCATTTTTATGTCTCTGCGACCAGTATCAAATCAAATCAAATTGATTTATATAGCCCTTCGTACATCAGCTGATATCTCAAAGTGCTGTACAGAAACCCAGCCTAAAACCCCAAACAGCAAGCAATGCAGGTGTAGAAGCACGGTGGCTAGGAAAAACTCCCTAGAAAGGCCAAAACCTAGGAAGAAACCTAGAGAGGAACCAGGCTATGTGGGGTGGCCAGTCCTCTTCTGGCTGTGCCGGGTGGAGATTATAACAGAACATGGCCAAGATGTTCAAATGTTCATAAATGACCAGCATGGTCGTATAATAATAAGGCAGAACAGTTGAAACTGGAGCAGCAGCACGGTCAGATGGACTGGGGACAGCAAGGAGTCATCATGTCAGGTAGTCCAGGGGCATGGTCCTAGGGCTCAGGTCCTCCGAGAGAGAGAAAGAAAGAGAGAATTAGAGAGAGCATATGTGGGGTGGCCAGTCCTCTTCTGGCTGTGCCGGGTGGAGATTATAACAGAACATGGCCAAGATGTTCAAATGTTCATAAATGACCAGCATGGTCAAATAATAATAAGGCAGAACAGTTGAAACTGGAGCAGCAGCACGGCCAGGTGGACTGGGGACAGCAAGGAGTCATCATGTCAGGTAGTCCTGGGGCATGGTCCTAGGGCTCAGGTCCTCCGAGAGAGAGAAGGAGAGAATTAGAGAACGCACACTTAGATTCACACAGGACACCGAATAGGACAGGAGAAGTACTCCAGATATAACAAACTGACCCTAGCCCCCCGACACAAACTACTGCAGCATAATTACTGGAGGCTGAGACAGGAGGGGTCAGGAGACACTTATGACAGAAGTTAAATATTTTTGAATTCTAATTTATATAATTATTTCAAACAGTAACATGCAAAATGCAAAAAACAGAACAGCCAGAGGGAGTATACAAAGAAATAATGAAGAGGAAAATAATCCACATTATATCAAATGAAAAAGACATGTTTGTAACGAATACATTGAGACATTTTGTTTAGCATACATTTTAATGATTTAAATAGTTTTCCAAATACGTTTTTTTTTTTATTCAACAGGCATTTTTCTTCATTTTTTCATTTTTCTTCATTCAGAACTCTTTAGTGAGTCTTGCAACCGAGGACAGACTATTTTTATGTGCCGCGCACTTCCGTGGTCCGATTCTGTGAGCTTGTGTAGCCTACCACTTCGCGGCTGAGCCATTGTTGCTTCTAGAGGTTTCCACTGCACAATAATAGTACTTACATGGCCAAAAGTATGTTTCGTTGCGAAAACATGTTACTATCGATGTTCCTTAACAGATTTAAATTGTTTTCCCAAATTAAGGATTGGTAGCTGCATGAACAATGATGGAGAGCCCATGGCATACATAGTTTGCGCGGAATATCACTTGTTGGGCAGCTAGAGCATGCTCCTCAAACAGTGTGAAGTGAAATATGTGTTTTTATAGGTTTTTCTCAGCTGCTCATATTAAGCACATGCTCCACTATAAACCTGAAGTAGCCTACAAAACAGAACGGTGGGAAAGCGTGTAGGCTCCATTCGCTATTGGGGTGCATACAGAGAACGTGTCTTTTTTCCCTTGCCCCTGTTCCTGTTCCTGCCCCTGTTCCTGCCCCTGTTCCTGCCCATTTGATAATGGGCCATTCTAAATCTAAACTAATTTGACATGTTAGTAAAGATTAAATTGAGAATAGTTTGATGGGTGAAAACATTATCACTTGAGAGATCAGATATGCCGTCTGAGGCAAGGAACAGAACGCAAGCTTTTTTTGACACTTTCTCAAATCATCAATAGTCAATAGTCGCACCATGCAGCCCATATATGTTTTGATTTCTAAGACATTCTAAGGTTTGTATCATCACAACTGAAGTTGCCAAATAACTCTACATCTAGCATATAGGACCTGTTTCAAATGTTCATATGCACACTCGCTCTGTAATGGGAAAAATATCCTTTCTATTTTATTCAGCTAAGTACAATTATATTATTCTTACTATAAAATAAAATGTCACGGGACTCATACATAAGCATATATTGTATGTCACCGGACTCATGCATAAGCATATCTTGTATGTCACGGGACTCATGCATAAGCATATCTTGTATGTCACGGGACTCATACATAAGCATATCTTGTATGTCACGGGACTCATACATAAGCATATCTTGTATGTCACGGGACTCATACATAAGCATATCTTGTATGTCACGGGACTCATGCATAAGCATATCTTGTATGTCACGGGACTCATGCATAAGCATATCTTGTATGTCACGGGACTCATGCATAAGCATATCTTGTATGTCACGGGACTCATACATAACCATATCTTGTATGTCACGGGACTCATGCATAAGCATATCTTGTATGTCACGGGACTCATGCATAAGCATATCTTGTATGTCACGGGACTCATACATAAGCATATCTTGTATGTCACGGGACTCATACATAAGCATATCTTGTATGTCACGGGACTCATACATAAGCATATCTTGTGAGCTAAATGAACAAGCCTACAGCCTATAGCAGGAATCATCAACTAGATTCAGGCGCGGGACAATTTTAACTTGAGTGGATGGTCTGGGGGCCGGAACATAATTACAAATCATTTGTAGACTGCAAATTGACCGCAAGAATACCAAACAGATAGAAAATGTCTATTAATAACTGGGCCGCCAGATGGGGGTTTCTGGCCTATGGAATGGAGCACAGCCATATAACATAGGCCTACAGTAGGCCAACTCATATTCTGTTCTTCTGAAATACATTTTTTTTCACATCATAATGTTTCTTTAGACCTGACTAAAATAAATAATGGATATATTCTGATGGTATGTATTAAACTGATTTATTCAACTTTTAAATGTAGATGATCCAAAAGGTAAGCATTAATGGCTTGTATGTGTGTAGGCCTGGAGATGCTAAGCATGACAATAACATCTGACAAAATTCCATGACAGCCACAGCTCTAGACACAGAGAACGTTATTTTTTTTTAACGGTAGGGGTGTGGATAAAAAAAACAGTCAGTATCTGGTGCTACCACCATTTGCCTCATGCAGTGTGACATCTCCTTCGCATAGAGTTGATCAGACTGTTGATTGTGGCCTGTGGAATGTTGTCCCATTCCCATTCAATGGCTGTGCGAAGTTGCTGGATATTGGCGGAAACTGGAACATGCTGTCGTACACATCACTCCAGAGCATCCCATACATGATCAACGTCCGGTGAAATCCTATGTATTTAGGCTAGCTACCAGCCTAGTATCATGTGCTCGTTTTAACTGATTGTGACCTGCTTATCACCAGAAAGTGCTATTGCTACAGTGCCGTGTGTTTATAGACGTTAGTAACATTACCGTGTCAATAAAGCTCTGAGCGTTGTTGTTTTCTCTGCAGATATTCAGATGTTGATGTCATCTGGGCTGGATACAGAGCCCCAGGGTAATGAAGAGGATGATGACACCCTAATTATCAGCAACAAATCACAGGCCGATTCTCACTCTGTCTCCACCAATGGGCTGGATGGTGGGTTGACTGGCGAGCTGATGTCCCCTCTGCTTTCCCCTGGTGGTGGTGTTCCTGTGAGACCCCGGTCTAGCCTGCTCTCATGCTCCACGGTGGAGCATGATAACTGGGAGAGCCGGCCTTCTGAGCCAGAAAATGGCACCAAAGGTGCATTTATATTATTCTTAGTCTGTTGCTTCCAACATACATACCTCCTCACCAACCCCATCTCTACCTCTCTCTCTCTCTCTCTACCTCTACCGCTCTCCCTCCCTCTACCTCAGCAATAACATAATATTACTGTTGTGGAAGGGAAAGGATGGGGCTCCCAGAACAAATTGTGGTTATTTTGCTTTCTGGCGTCACGCTGAAATGAATCCCCCCTCTCTAGTTGTAGCTGTAAATGATTCTCTCTCTACCCCTCTCTCTACTTCTCTCTCTTTCTCCCTCCTTTCTTGCTCTCTCTTTCCCTCCCTCTCTCAGGTGTGGATGAGAGGGATGGGGTGCAGTTTGCTGAGCCCCAGAAGCGAGACTTCCACATCACGTTCAGTAGCCAGGGGTCCCAGCAGAGCTCATGGGACCTGTCCCATCCGTGCTGCCCTGTGTACATCTATAACGGTTCCCTGGACTCTCTAAAGGACCAGCTAGTCCATCCCCACTTCAACAGGCAGCCAAGGGACATCTTCAGGTATCCAGTAACACACACACTTGGGCTACTGATGGGAAGCACATCTGTGTTCAATAGTATTTGTTTTCTTTCGAGTTCTTTATCTGCATTTGATTGAGCTTGCCTGATACCATGGAACTAATGGAATATTCTCAGCAGTGGAAATATAGCCATCTGGGACACTGGACAGGCTCAATCAAAATCTCCAAGTATTATGAGGAACAAATAGAATTTCAACCCAGGTCCGGGGAGGGGAATGCCATCAATCATATGTGACTGACTCTTGAAACTCTCTATCAAAAGTCGTACCATGTCATACCTGATTATACCCTTCATAAGTTTACCCTTCACTCAACATTGGTGTACAGCAAGGTCATTGTGGTTACCTGTGCCACATGCTAATGTTGTTTTCCTTTATTATGATGAAAAATAGACCTCAAGACGCTGATTCCTAGGAGATGCATCAGCAGATGAAGTTCAGGTAGAACAACACTGCTAGCTTACTGCTGCTTCCATCATCCTGCCTGTCTCCTCCTCTGTTGAGATCCATCTCAATTCATCTGTCCTCAATTTCTTGCATCTTTGAGGGGATGGGACCGATACGGTTGAGATGGAGGTGAGGGGAAAGGATGGAAGGAGTCATGGAAAGATTAACTGAGCTGTGGTGTCTGGATCGGTGCCTGTGGGAGGAGCTTAGGCCTAATCACATGCTCCCATCTCCTCTGTTTTCAGACCAGGGAGAGGCTCCTGGGGTTGAGTAAATCACTATCTCACTCCAGGCTGTGTTGCTATGGGGCTGTTGGTATATACCTCCAGAGAAGACTGTCGCCTCTAGACATTTTGACTTGATATTCAATAACATACTTGAAGGCTTGACTCCACAAAGCATGACCCTTATATTTGCTGGAGCTCCTAGCTTCTTTTAGGAGGCCGTCTCTCTGTCTATAGTCATGTATAATGGGTAGAACTGCCAAAAGTCAACATGGCTGCTGTGTGAACTGACAATATCTTACTTATTGTAGGTTCCCAGGTTCTTGCAGTTAGGGTCATTTTGTCTTGACATTTGCAGACCCTACTAGCATTGTGCTATGAAAAAAGCTGGTAGGGGAGCTGGTAGGGGATGCTGAAAGATGCAGGTGGGTGAGGGCTGGTAGGGGATGCTGAGAGAAGCAGGTGGGTGAGGGCTGGTAGTGGATGCTGATAGAAGCAGGTGGGTGAGGGCTGGTAGAGGATGCTGAGAGAAGCAGGTGGGTGAAAGCTGGTAGGGGATGCTGAGAGAAGCAGGTGGGTGAAGGCTGGTAGGGGATGCTGAAAGATGCAGGTGGGTGAGAGCTGGTAGGGGATGCTGAGAGATGCAGTTGGGTGAGGGCTGGTAGGGGATGCTGAAAGATGCAGGTGGGTGAGGGCTGGTAGGGGATGCTTTGAGATGCAGGTGGGTGAGGGCTGGTAGGGGATGCTGAAAGATGCAGGTGGATGAGGGCTGGTAGGGATGCTGAGAGCTGCAGGTGGGTGAGGGCTGGTAGGGAATGCTGAGAGATGCAGGTGGGTGAGAGCTGGTAGGGGATGCTGAGAGAAGCAGGTGGGTGAGGGCTGGTAGGGAATGCTGAGAGATGCAGGTGGGTGAGAGCTGGTAGGGGATGCTGAGAGAAGCAGGTAGGTGAGGGCTGGTAGGGGATGCTGAAATATGCAGGTGGGTGAGGGCTGGTAGGGGATGCTGAAAGATGCAGGTGGATGAGGGCTGGTAGAGGATGCTGAAAGATGCAGGTGGGTGAGAGCTGGTAGGGGATGCTGAGAGATGCAGGTGGTTGAGGGCTGGTAGGTGGATACGGCAGGATGATTAAAGCTGCCACACGTTAGATGCGCATGAAAGTGGATATTATTGGACTGGGGTATCCAAGAGACTAGTTGCTGTTGCTTAAAATATGTAAGTGAATTTATAAACAAAACTGACTGTATAAACAGGCACCAGCTGGTTATTTAGAACTATAGGGCTGAAGAATGTGGTATTGTCGTGTTCAAAAATGTTGGTATCATGACGTTTTTATACAGTGACATTACCGTGGTACTGGTATACCGTGCAACACTAGTATGTTATTTCCTATCAGTTGCTCTCAGTCTTTGCAGTAGTTGTGTATCCACTCTCCAGGACAGTGAAGAAAACACTAAATAACTGCGACTGGGAATAACACAGTGCTCTTCCTCCTTTATTTTTTGTTCTCCTCATGAGGACTCTGATGGGGAAGAGAAGAGACAACCTAGTGAAGAGGTTGTGTCAGAGGCTGAGCCTGCTACAGAGGACGGTGAGGATCCTTGTATTTTATATGATCTATTTGACAATACATCAAATACTCTATACTCATCCTCTGGACCATAGAGAACATGTAGTTAAGGATATGTCATAAATCCTGTGTACTATCTCACCGTTAATAACCTCACACTCAATGTCAACAAAACTAAGGAGATGATTGTGGACTTCAGGAAACAGCAGAGGGAACACCCCCCTATCCACATCGATGGAACAGTAGTGGAGAGGGTAGCAAGTTTTAAGTTCCTTGGCATACACATCACAGACAAACTGAATTGGTCCACTCACACAGACAGCATCGTGAAGAAGGCGCAGCAGCGCCTCTTCAACCTCAGGAGGCTGAAGAAATTCGGCTTGTCACCAAAAGCACTCACAAACTTCTACAGATGCACAATCAGGAGCATCCTGTCGGGCTGTATCACCGCCTGGTACGGCAACTGCTCCGCCCACAACCGTAAGGCTCTCCAGAGGGTAGTGAGGTCTGCACAACGCATCACCGGGGGCAAACTACCTGCCCTCCAGGACACCTACACCACTCGATGTCACAGGAAGGCCATAAAAATCATCAAGGACAACAACCACCCGAGCCACTGCCTGTTCACCCCGCTATCATCCAGAAGGCGAGGTCAGTACAGGTGCATCAAAGCTGGGACAGAGAGACTGAAAAACAGCTTCTATCTCAAGGCCATCAGACTGTTAAACAGCCACCACTAACATTGAGTGGTTGCTGCCAACACACTGACTCAACTCCAGCCACTTTAATAATGGGAATTGATGGGAAATGATGTAAAATATATCACTAGCCACTTTAAACAATGCTACCTAATATAATGTTTACATACCCTACATTATTCATCTCATATGTATACGTATATACTGTACTCTATATCATCTACTGCATCTTTATGTAATACATGTATCACTAGCCACTTTAACTATGCCACTTTGTTTACATACTCATCTCATATGTATATACTGCACTCAATACCATCTACTGTGTCTTGCCTATGCCGCTCTGTACCATCACTCATTCATATATCTTTATGTACATATTCTTTATCCCCTTACACTTGTGTCTATAAGGTAGTAGTTTTGGAATTGTTAGCTAGATTACTTGGTGGTTATTACTGCATTGTCGGAACTAGAAGCACAAGCATTTCGCTACACTCGCATTAACATCTGCTAACCATGTGTATGTGACAAATAAAATTTGATTTGATTTTGATTTGATTTATGTGGGCAGCAGGTAGCCTAGCGGTTGGGCCAGTAACCGAAAGGTCGTTGGTTTGACTCTCAGAGCTGACTAGCTGAAAAATGTGCCCTTGAGCAAGGCACTAATTGCGCCTGTAAATTGCTCTGGATAAGAGCAGCTGCTAAATTACATGTTTTCTACATTTATTTTGATGTAAAAACGTAAATCCACCTGTGTACCTCAGAGAACATGTCAGGCTGTTGCATTGTGACCGAGAGCGACACAGACCTGGAGGTGGAGTACCAGGAGAGGGCTGGAGGCCGGAGATCTTTAGGGGCAGACAGAGAGGGGGAAGCAGGGGGAGAGGGGGAGGATATGAGTCCCTGTCTGACTCCAACACAGTCAACCAGGATGATGTCTCCTTCAGAATCCTAGAGGGAGACAGCCTGTTGGAGCCAGAGGGGCCACAGCCTGAGATGCCCCCGCTGTTCATCCACCTCACCTGCTCTGTTAACATGAAGAGCTGCCACGGATCCATGCCCATAACCACGCTACCCACCTGCCTGGGTGAGTACACACTGCCTCTGCTCTGTACCTGGCACCCCTCACAGAATAGACTCAAGTCAATAGACAGCATGTGAATCAGACCTGGGTTGAAATAGCTGCACTTTGAGTTTGTCTGGCACATTGGAACCAGTGGACTAGTTCTTAAAGTGCTAACCCTTTCTGGCACTACAGGCAGGCTCACTCCTACACTCAACGTATTTGAAAGACAACAAATACTATTTGAACTCAGGTCTGGTGTGACGTTTTAATGATATTAAATGCCCTAGTGTTTATGTTGAGACGTGTACTGTGTTATTGCAGGTGAGGTGATCATGTGTCTGGAGAATGCCCCTCAGGCTGTGAATCTGAATAATCTGTCTGTCACACTGGACATCTGTCTGTCACATCTTTGTTCTCACCTTACCCCTGGAGATAGAGGACATGCAATCAGACTTGAGACACAACAGGTTAGATCCTACTTTTTTTTAAATGTGGTTGAAAATGACAGATTTGGTCAATGATAAGTACATAAATTGGAACACAGTGGCTGCACAGTAACATACTATGAATGATGTCAGAGCATGAATGGTTTTGGATTGTGTAAACAACAACAGTAGCTGTGTGATTTGATGGGGATGCAGTGCTGTCTTCCAAAGAAAACAACTACAAGTGTGCTTGCTTTAGTTCCTCAACGGCACAGCTAGGAGAGCTGAAAAAAACAACTTATAGTTTGACTGTTCTTTGAGTCATAAAAGGGTATTGAAATGACTTAGGAACTGTGTACACTTTGGAGAGGTGTGTGGAGCCACCAGTTAGTCCTCTCACTCAAACCCTTGTCATTGTTTTGTCTTATGTTGCGCCTACCCCACATTTTCAGATTGTGTTAACAACAAATGCAGCAAAAAGTACAGTAAATGTAAAATGCACATAATCAACAGTGTAAAAAGTCTTGTCAGGTGAACTGTTGTGTCCTCAATTTTGGTCTAATAATTTTCACATCAACCCCCAACAGTTCCCTCTCAATTGCTACCATGCTTATGCATATGCATGCCATATTTATTTTGTGAGAAACATTTTAAAAGAATTTGGAGCTGAAACTTGTAGGATATCACTCATCCAAACACACACAGGCACTCTTACCGGACACATTATCATTTCATTGATAAGGTGCAATGTGGATGAGCATAGCCCTGTGCTGTATACGTTCATCAAACTGCATTTCTTTCACAAGAAGGTGATCATGTTAACTAACAGCCTGCACTCTCTCTAGGTACACGTCAGAGTGTGTCTCTGAACCACTCTCCAGGTCAGCCCTCTTCCTACCGCTCTGATGAGGATGTGATGGGCAACCTGGACAGAGTAGTAGAGGTCGACGGGTGAGTCATTGGGAAGGATGAGAAGCGGAGAAGTCTTGTCCTATATCTGTTTGTGCTGTATAGCCGTTGTCAGTTGGCTTTACAGCACAAACAGTTCTGGGACCAGGCTAAAGGAGTAGGTGTTAATGGGTGATTGATCTTGATTTTACTGGACTGCTGGTACCTGCATATGATGGTCATGGTGCTTTCAAAACAACTGGGAACTCTGGAAAAAAAACTAGGTCAAATCATGATGTCTGTGATCTTCAGGTCTGAAAGTCAGAGGTGTGAGTTGGATGACCGTTCAAAACGATTTTTCCCAGTCGGTTCTCGTTTTTTTCCGACTTCCCATTTTTCTTGAACACACTGAAGTGCGACTGACCAGAGAAAAGGGACACCCTCTTTCACCTGATGGCAAAACTTGAGTCGCACCGCATCTGCCTCATACTCAAATTCATGTTGTTTCTATGATCAGATAATTTTTTTGTTGTTGTCGATATTAAAATGGACATGACAAGCTGCTTATAATAAAGTGTTGACAGTGCTGAATAAAAAATGTAATATAGCTCTTAGCTGTATTCTTTGACAGTCTCTCTGTGGTCATGGTATTATTAAATCTTATGTAAGCTAGTATCAAACTTTGCTGTGACTTCAATTCTTAAAAATGGGAACACTTAACCGCTGGGCATGGCTTCTGAATCAAGTGCACCTACTGACAACAGCGCAACGAATTAAACAGAAAGGAGTGCAAGCCTTTATCACAGCCTTTATCATTGGTTTTTCTACAGAATTGTTAGGTGTTCCACTAGGAATTACTTGAAGATGGACCAGTCAATCGCCATAGACTGGTTGGTGACCACTGATCTAAACGGTAGATAAAAGCATGTTGAGGGTTTGGCTGATGATGACATTTGTCAGCCTGCATGATTTCTGTGACTTTGCAGTAGTTCATTATTTCTTTATTTCAACAGGGTTGGAGGATACTCTTTCTCCAAACTCGATCTTGGAACTCGATCTTGATATGATTTGAGCTAGTCGAACCACTAAATAGCCGGAATTCCTCTGTCACTGAGCTACATGTTTCTGGCCCATTCACTCAGATCTCCCTGTTGCCTCTCGCTGTAGATCCGTTGGCTCCTGGAGGATGAGATTGTGTCAGCTCTGCGTCACTCCCGGGTTATCAGCTTGTCCAAGCTACAGAAGGTGGCGGGTCACATGCTTCGCTCAGGCGGGCGACCACGCTGCCACAGTGAGGTCGTTCCTCTGCAGTTTGTCTTCGGCCCTGAGCAGTCCCTGGAAAAGTTCAAAGAGGTGGGCTGGGATGATGACCAGGAGGGGTGACAACTGTTCTTCTTTCATATGAGAGATGAGTTTCTGTCCTTTTTTCTGGGGGGGTCAATATGTTTTTCCCATCGTTACGAACCTTGCATGTTTGTTGCACACCCAAGTTCTACTCTGTCAATGGCTTTTAAATTAGGAAAATTGGTATTGGAATTTCAGTTTTCTTCCTGGATTAAGATGGAACTGACCCTAACCCTTCAATCTTATCCTCAACAGGAGTTCCGTAGGATGTCAGCAGGACAACTTCCACTACATTTCTCGGAGTAGACTCCACCCACAGAGGATCCAGGCTTCTAAGAGGCTGTCTGAGAGTGCTGTTAACACTGAGGGGGCGGGACAGGCCACCCAACCCAAAAATCACTGTGCTGATGTGGACGACAGTGCCAGGGCTCCGTCCAATCATGGTGCACCAGGAAGAAGACCTGACCACGAAACAGAGGTGGAGAGGGTGAAGCTAGACAGTGAGGTTTGTCAAACTTTTTTGGGGGGGGTTTCAACCTGACCAACTAGTTTATTTCCATACATCCTCTTTCATGATCCTTTGAGTCGAATGAAGGTTTCCTATCTTTTTCATGTTTATTTCTGAATAAATGCAATTTGTATGAATGAATGAATGTATGGATGAATGTGTATGAATTTGAACTGAATTAATTATTCTATATATTTTATTTTTAATTTTTTTATTTCACCTTTATTTAACCAGGTAGGCTAGTTGAGAACAAGTTCTCATTTGCAACTGCGACCTGGCCAAGATAAAGCATAGCAGTGTGAACAGACAACACAGAGTTACACATGGAGTAAACAATTAACAAGTCAATAACACAGTAGAAAAAAAAGGGGAGTCTATTTACATTGTGTGGAAAAGGCATGAGGAGGTAGGCAAATAATTACAATTTTGCAGATTAACACTGGAGTGATGAATGATCAGATGGTCATGTACAGGTAGAGATATTGGTGTGCAAAAGAGCAGAAAAGTAAATAAATAAAAACAGTATGGGGATGAGGTAGGTAAAAGTGGGTGGGCTATTTACCGATAGACTATGTACAGCTGCAGCGATCGGTTAGCTGCTCAGATAGCAGATGTTTGAAGTTGGTGAGGGAGATAAAAGTCTCCAACTTCAGCGATTTTTGCAATTCGTTCCAGTCACAGGCAGCAGAGATCTGGAACAAAAGGCGGCCAAATGAGGTGTTGGCTTTAGGGATGATCAGTGAGATGCACCTGCTGGAGCGCGTGCTACGGATGGGTGTTGCCATCGTGACCAGTGAACTGAGATAAGGCGGAGCTTTACCTAGCATGGACTTGTAGATGACCTGGAGCCAGTGGGTCTGGCGACGAATATGTAGCGAGGGCCAGCCGACTAGAGCATACAAGTCGCAGTGGTGGGTGGTATAATGTGCTTTAGTGACAAAACGGATGGCACTGTGATAAACTGCATCCAGTTTGCTGAGTAGAGTGTTGGTAGCAATTTTGTAGATGACATCGCCGAAGTCGAGGATCGGTAGGATAGTCAGTTTTACTAGGGTAAGTTTGGCGGCGTGAGTGAAGGAGGCTTTGTTGCGGAATAGAATGCCGACTCTTGATTTGATTTTCGATTGGAGATGTTTGATATGAGTCTGGAAGGAGAGTTTACAGTCTAGCCAGACACCTAGGTACTTATAGATGTCCACATATTCAAGGTCGGAACCATCCATGGTGGTGATGCTGGTCAGGCGTGCGGGTGCAGGCAGCGAACGGTTGAAAAGCATGCATTTGGTTTTACTAGCGTTTAAGAGCAGTTGGAGGCCACGGAAGGAGTGCTGTATGGCATTGAAGCTCGTTTGGAGGTTAGATAGCACAGTGTCCAAGGACGGGCCGGAAGTATATAGAATGGTGTCGTCTGCGTAGAGGTGGATCAGGGAATCGCCCGCAGCAAGAGCAACATCATTGATATACACAGAGAAAAGAGTCGGCCCGAGAATTGAACCCTGTGGCACCCCCATAGAGACTGCCAGAGGACCGGACAGCATGCCCTCCGATTTGACACACTGAACTCTGTCTGCAAAGTAATTGGTGAACCAGGCAAGGCAGTCATCCAAAAAACTGAGGCTACTGAGTCTGCCGATAAGAATATGGTGATTGACAGAGTCGAAAGCCATGGCAAGGTCGATGATGACGGCTACACAGTACTGTCTTTTATCGATGGCGGTTATGATATCGTTTAGTACCTTGAGCGTGGCTGAGGTGCACCCGTGACCGGCTCGGAAACCAGATTGCACAGCGGAGAAGGTACGGTGGGATTCGAGATGGTCAGTGACCTGTTTGTTGACTTGGCTTTCGAAGACTTTAGATAGGCAGGGCAGGATGGATATAGGTCTGTAACAGTTTGGGTCCAGGGTGTCTCCCCCTTTGAAGAGGGGGATGACTGCGGCAGCTTTCCAATCCTTGGGGATCTCAGACGATATGAAAGAGAGGTTGAACTGGCTGGTAATAGGGGTTGCGACAATGGCGGCGGATAGTTTCAGAAATAGAGGGTCCAGATTGTCAAGCCCAGCTGATTTGTACGGGCCAGGTTTTGCAGCTCTTTCAGAACATCTGCTATCTGGATTTGGGTAAAGGAGAACCTGGAGAGGCTTGGGCGAGTAGCTGCGGGGGGGGGGGCGGAGCTGTTGGCCGAGGTTGGAGTAGCCAGGCGGAAGGCATGGCCAGCTGTTGATAATCATGGATTTATCGGTGGTGACCGTGTTACCTAGCCTCAGTGCAGTGGGCAGCTGGGAGGAGGTGCTCTTGTTCTCCATGGACTTCACAGTGTCCCAGAACTTTTTGGAGTTGGAGCTACAGGATGAAAACTTCTGCCTGAAGAAGCTGGCCTTAGCTTTCCTGACTGACTGTGTGTATTGGTTCCTGACTTCCCTGAACAGTTGCATATCGCGGGGACTATTCGATGCTATTGCAGTCCGCCACAGGATATTTTTGTGCTGGTCGAGGGCAGTCAGGTCTGGAGTGAACCAAGGGCTATATCTGTTCTTAGTTCTGCATTTTTTGAACGGAGCATGCTTTTCTAAAATGGTGAGGAAGTTACTTTTAAAGAATGACCAGGCATCCTCAACTGACGGGATGAGATCAATGTCCTTCCAGGATACCCGGGCCAGGTCGATTAGAAAGACCTGCTCACAGAAGTGTTTTAGGGAGCGTTTGACAGTGATGAGGGGTGGTCGTTTGACTGCGGCTCCGTAGCGGATACAGGCAATGAGGCAGTGATCGCTGAGATCCTGGTTGAAGACAGCGGAGGTGTATTTGGAGGGCCAGTTGGTCAGGATGACGTCTATGAGGGTGCCCTTGTTTACAGATTTAGGGTTGTACCTGGTGGGTTCCTTGATGATTTGTGTGAGATTGAGGGCATCTAGCTTAGATTGTAGGACTGCCGGGGTGTTAAGCATATCCCAGTTTAGGTCACCTAACAGCACAAACTCTGAAGCTAGATGGGGGGCGAACTGTTTGGGTATGGACTGCTATCTCTGCAGTAAACTGCAACTCCTCCCCCTTTGGCAGTTCTATCTTGACGGAAAATGTTATAGTTGGGTATGGAAATCTCAGAATTTTTGGTGGCCTTCCTGAGCCAGGATTCAGACACGGCAAGGACATCAGGGTTAGCAGAGTGTGCTAAAACAAACTTAGGGAGGAGGCTTCTGATGTTGACATGCATGAAACCAAGGCTTTTTCGATCACAGAAGTCAACAAATGAGGGTGCCTGGGGACATGCAGGGCCTGGGTTATGTGTTACATTATTTCCTTCCAGGTGCAGGGAGAAGAGAAGAAGCCTGCTGTTGGGGATGTTAGTGATTCTGGTAGTGACCTAGCCCAGGACCCCTGCAACCCTCCAGCCAAATCTACCCGGGATGACTCAAAGGAGGGCCCCAGATCTCTGTTGAGCTCAGCCGGTGCAACCTCCACAGCCATGGGGGATGGACCTCGGGAGAGTTCTGTTGGTGTCTCCACCGGCCAACCCCGACTGAGCTCTGTGGGCAGAAGAGGAGAGGTGATAGGACCTCAGCTGAGCTCTGTAGGCTCCTCCTTCACGGCCATGGGGGATCAAGGCCATCCCAGCACCCCCCACCTCAAGCCCAGCACCGACCGCTCCTCAGAAAACACCAAGACCCCATCCGCAGTCAGCCTGGCCGAGTCGGTGCAGTCCACCACCCACAGTGAGTGTCCCTGTCCCCCAGAGCCCAGACCCAGACAACATCTAGGACCTTAAGTGATGAGAAGTTACAGCTACACTGCTTGGGTAATATTCCGTTTTTCATTTAAAAAACAAAACAAAGTGCAACAAGGAGGCTCGCTGTTTTTGCAACGCTGTGAAATGACAGAACCCATTCACATGGTAACTTCCTACAGTCCTGTATGTTTGCCCATACATTTTTTTTTATGGAACCATGCTGTGACCTGCCATATCTCCCAGCAGAGGAGAGATTACTAGTTCAGCTCTTTGTCTGTGTGTGTCTATACAGTGCATTTGTCTGTGTGTGTCTATACAGTGCATTTGTCTGTGTGTGTGTGTCTATATAGTGCATTTGTCTGTGTGTGTCTACACAGTGCATTTGTCTGTGTGTGTCTACACAGTGCATTTGTCTGTGTGTGTCTATACAGTGCATTTGTCTGTGTGTGTCTACACAGTGCATTTGTCTGTGTGTGTCTATACAGTGCATTTGTCTGTGTGTGTCTACACAGTGCATTTGTCTGTGTGTGTCTATACAGTGCATTCGGAAAATATTAAGACCCCTTCCCCTCTTCCACATTGTGTTACGTTACAGCCTTATTTTAAAATGGCTTTAAAAAATCCCCTCATCAATCGACACAGAATACCCCATAATGACAAAGCGAAAACATTAATACCGTATTTACATAAGTATTCAGACCCTTTGCTATGATACTGGAAATTAAGCTCAGGTGCATCCTGTTTCCATTGATCATCCTTGATGTTTCTACAACTTGATTGGAGTCCACCTGGGGTAAATTCAATTGATTGGACATGAAGGCTCACACCTGTCTATATAAGGTCCCACAGTTGACAGCACATGTCAGATCAAAAACCAAGCCATGAGGTCGAAGGAGTTGTCCGTAGACCTCCAAGAGAGGATTGTGTTGAGGCACAGATCTGGGGATAGGTACCTAAAAATGTCTGCAACATTGAAGGTCCCCAAGAACACAGTGGCCTCCATCATTCTTAAATGGAAGAAGTTTGGAACCACCAAGACTCTTTTAGAGCTGGCCACCTGGCCAAAATGAGCAATCGGGGGAGAAGTGCCTTGGTCAGGGAGGTGACCAAGAACCCAATGGCACATGAAAGCCCGCTTGGAGTTTGCCAAAAGGGACCTACAAACTCTCAGACCCGTGAGAAACCAAATTCTCTGGTCTGATGAAACCAAGTTGAACTCTTTGGCTTGAATGCCAAGTGTCATGTCTGGAGGAAACCTGGCACCATCCCTACGGTGAAGCATGGTGGTGGCAGCATCATGCTGTGGGGATGTTATTCAGCGGTAGGGACTGGGAGACTAGTCAGGATCAAGGAAAATATGAATAGAGCAAAGTACAGAGAGATCCTTGATGAAACCTGCTCCAGAGCACTCAGTACCTCAGTCTGGGGCGAATGTTCACCTTCCAACAGGATAATGACCCTAAGCACACAACCAAGACAACACAGGAGTTGCTTCGGGACAAGTCTTTGAATGTCTTTGAGTGGCCCAGCCAGAGCCTGGACTTGAACCAGATCAAACATCTCTGGGGAGACCTGAAAATAGCTGTGCAGCAACGCTCCCCGTCTTCCCTGACCAGAGCTTGAGAGAATCTGTCTCAGCCTCCAGTATTTATGCCGCAGTAGTTTATGTGTCGGGTGGCTAGGGTCAGTTTGTTATATCTGGAGTACTTCTCCTGTCCTATCCGGTGTCCTGTGTGAATTTAAGTATGCTCTCTCTAATTCTCTCTTTCTTTCTCTCTCTCGGAGGACCTGAGCCCTAGGACCATGACTCAGGACTACCTGACATGATACCTCCTTGCTGTCCCCAGTCCACCTGGCCGTGCTGCTGCTCCAGTTTCAACTGATCTGCCTGTGATTATTATTATTTGACCATGCTGGTCATTTATGAACATTTGAACATCTTGGCCATGTTCTGTTATAATCTCCACCCGACACAGCCAGAAGAGGACTGGCCACCCCACATAGCCTGGTTCCTCTCTAGGTTTCTTCCTAGGTTTTGGCCTTTCTAGGGAGTTTTTCCTAGCCACCGTACTTCTACACCTGCATTGCTTGCTGTTTGGGGTTTCAGGCTGGGTTTCTGTACAGCACATTGAGATATCAGCTGATGTACGAAGGGCTATATAAATACATTTGATTTGATTTGATTTTGATCTGCAGAGAAGAATGGGATAAACTCTCCAAATACAGGTGTTGCCAGCTTGTAGCATCATACCCAAGAAGACTTGAGGCTGTAATCGCTGCCAAAGGTGCTTCAACCAAGTACTGAGTAAAGGGTCTGAACACTTAAGTAAATGTGATATTTCCATTTATTTTTTAAATAAATGAGCAAACATTTCCCCCCAATTTTTGTTTGCTTTGTCATTATGGGGTATTGTGTGTAGATTGACGAGAAGAAATAAACTATTTAATCCATTTTAGAATAAGGCTGCAATGTAACAAAATGTGGAAAAAGTCATGGGGTCTGAATACTTTCCAAAGGCACTGTATGCGTGTGTCTGTGTGGATAGTCTCTTGCGAGGCTGGCTGTGTGACAGATAGTGACACACCGATGAGGAGAGTGTGAGTGAGGGAATCTTCGGCACAGTACTAGCAGCACAAGTCTCTTACGTCTGTTGACTGAGCTGGCAGCTTTACCGCGTTTCTCCCTCTCCATTCCCAAATCAACAGGCAGCAGCACTCCGCTCAGAGCTGACAGACAGAATATTACATGAGATGACCCCCCCCACAAACACACTCTTCTCTCTAGAGTACATGTTCCAACATTGAGGTGGGGAGACTCCTAGGGCCTGCCAGTGTAGAAGCGGAGGGAGAAGGAGAAATCCCAGTGGGTCTTAGTCATGTCTCTGACAGTCTAAGATAGTGGGCTTCTGTAGATTAATCTCTGCTACCTCAGGTGAATGTGGTGTAAAACTGTAAAACTTGTCTCCTCCTCAGGTAGTGGCAAGCTGAGGCCCAGCAGAGTACAGAGTGTGGTCTCCAGTCAAGGCAGCCTGCACTCTGACATACTGGGTAAGAGATGGACATTATAATGAGTATGATAGTGTTGCTCATAACGAGGATAATGATGATCATGATGTTTATCACAATGATGATAACGACGGTGGTGACGATCATGATGATGATGATGCTGCTAATGAAAGCTAATAAAACATTTTTAGCCGTATATTTTTAGGTTATGATGGTGGCAGCAGTGACTCTGAGTGTGAGAGCCCCACCATGGAAGAACAGGAGTCCCAGTCCCCCCTGGTGCCTGACTTCTGGCTCATCGTTAAGATCCACCAGGACAAAGCAGAGGTGTACTCCCACTCCAGGTGAGAGAGGGCAGGGGCTTCGGGAGGATGCAGTTCATATCTGCTGCTCACCTTCAGCCATTTAGAATGTTCAGTGTGCCTTTTTACATGACACAATTATTACATAATGATTCCATTATTTATTTATACAGGTTATTCTCATCGAGATAAACATCTCAAAAGAGACCTGTAAGAGATCAATTCGTCATGGAATATTGTTTGCAGGAGCTTCAACGAAGGGAAGGAGGACGGAGTAGGGGAGGAGGAGGACGTGCCAGAGTACTTACAGTTGCATCAGATGGTGGTGAGGAAGATTGGGGAGATCTTCCGTATAGTCAATCAGATAGGTTATACTCCTTTGTGTGATTGTGATTCTCTGTTTGTTTGGCCTTTAATAGACATTTTCAATTGTTCGAAATAGGTAGATTACACTCTCCCATTAAGACATTTCTGACACTTCAATGCTTATACAGTTGAAGTCGGAAGTTTACATACACTTAGGTTGGAGTCATTAAAACTCGTTTTTCAACCACTCCACAAATGTATTGTTAACAAACTATAGTTTTGGCAAGTCGGTTAGGACATCTACTTGTGCACGACACAAGTAATTTTTCCAACAATTGTTTACAGACAGATTATTTCACTTATAATTCACTGTATCACAATTCCAGTGGGTCAGAAGTTTACATACACTAAGATGAATGTGCCTTTAAACAGCTTGGAAAATTCAAGAAAATTATGTAATGGCTTTAAATGCTTCTGATAGGGTAATTGACATAATTTGAGTCAATTGGAGGTGTACCTGTGGATGTATTTCAAGGCCTTCCTTCAAACTTCCTTCAAACAGTCCCTCTCTGCTTGACATAATGGGAAAATCAAAAGAAATCTGCCAAGACCTCAGAAAAACAATTGTAGACCTCCACAAGTCTGGTTGATCCTTGGGAGCAATTTCAAAATGCCTGAAGGTACCACGTTCATCTGTACAAACAATATTACGCAAGTATAAACACCATGGGACCATGCAGCCGTCATTCCGCTCAGGAAGGAGACACGTTCTGTCTCCTAGAGATGAACGTACTTTGGTGCAAAAAGTGCAAATCAATCCCAGAACAACAGCAAATGACCCTGTGAAGATGCTGGAGGAAACAGGTACAAAAGCATCTATATCCACAGTAAAACGAGTCCGATATCGACATAACCTGAAAGGCCACTCAGCAAGGAAGAAGCCACTGCTCCACCATAAAAAAGCCAGACTACGGTTTTCATCTGCACATGGTGACAAAGATGGTACTTTTTGGAGAAATGTCCTCTGGTCTGATGAAACAAAAATAGAACTGTTTGGCCATAATGACCGTTGTTATGTTTAGAGGAAAAGGGGGATGCTTGCAAGCCAAAGAACACCATCCCAACCGTGAAGCACGGGGGTGGCAGCATCATGTTGTGGGGATGCTTTGCTGCAGGAGGGACTGGTGCCCTTCACAAAATAGATGTCATCATGAGGCAGGACAATTATGTGGATATATTGAAACAACATCTCAAGACATCAGTCAGGACGTTAAAGCTTGGTCGCAAATGGGTCTTCCAAATGGACAATGACCCCAAGCATACTTCCAAAGTTATGGCTTAAGGACAACAAAGTCAAGATATTAGAGTGGCCATCACAAAGCCCTGACCTCAATCTTATAGAAAATTTGTGGGCAGAACTGAAAAAGCGTGTGCGAGCAAGGAGGCCTACACACCTGACTCAGTTACACCAGCTCTGTCAGGAGGAGTGGGCCAAAATTCACCCAACTTATTGTGGGAAGCTTGTGGAAGTCTACCCAAAACGTTTGACCCAAGTTTTAACAATTTAAAGGCAATGCTACCAAATACTTGTTGAGTGTATGTAAACTTCTGACCCACTGGGAATGTGATGAAAGAAATAAAAGCTGAAATAAATAATTCTCTCTACTATTATTCTGACATTTCACATTCTTAAAATAAATCCTAACTGACCTAAGACAGGGAATTTTTACTACGATTTATTGTCAGGAATTGTGAAACTGAGTTTAAATGTATTTGGCTAAAGTGTATGTAAACTTCAGACTTCAACTGTATATAGTGTTCACCCATTCTGGTGATTGGTTGAAATTGCGTTTGGTGATGAGATTTTACTTCCTTATGTTATCAAATACATTTTACCAAGACAAATATGATTCTTCATGTTCTGAATTGTTCAGTGGGGTCTTTCTCTAACATATCATTATCGGATTTCATAACCTAATGCATCCGATAATAAGCCCCGAACTCAGTTGACATAGCGGTGCAGGTTTCTCGTAAAACCTTTTGAGGATTTTACGTCTTGTGGTCTTCTTCTTCAAAGTTATTCTGTGGGTCGCAAAAAGCTAAATTAGCGTGACACAAGCTGAATTAAATAAAACTGATTTGAAAATAAAAAGCTGGGTATATGCTCAGTGCTCCGTTGACATTTCACAGAGATACGTTTGTTTTGTGAGAAATCTTTCAACTTAATATGAAAAGTGTATAAAAAAATATGAAAATACAAAATTTCATGTCTCAAATCGATATCCACCTTACCTCCTATATTGTTTTATTTCCTGTGGATTCGAGAAGAAGGATGACGAGTTTAATGGGAAAGTGAGCCACCCAGCTAGCCATGTAGCCTTAATTCTTGCAGAGAATCCACCAAGCTGATGCGATGCAATTTTTCAGATTTTTGAACAGCAATTTGTCAGATTTTCTCCTCTGGCCTCCATTGATTTAGTCACCCTGATTCTGGCCAGCCTCCAAGGGTAAAAACATCCCTCTCTCTGTCTAGTTGGTGCTGTTCAACCTCTAAGGCTACGTTCAAATATCCACAGTAGCATACCACTTATAACAAAGCAATTACATTCTAAGTAGTATGCTAGTGTGGATATTGGAACAGGAACAAACTCCCTCTGTCTGGTCTCATCTCTCCTATGTCTGGTCTCTCATCTCTCCTCTGTCTGGTCTCTCATCTCTCCTGTGTCTGGTCTCTCATCTCTCCTCTGTCTGGTCTCTCATCTCTCCTCTGTCTGGTCTCTCATCTCTCCTCTGTCTGGTCTCTCATCTCTCCTATGTCTGGTCTCTCATCTCTCCTCTGTCTGGTCTCTCATCTCTCCTCTGTCTGGTCTCTCATCTCTCCTATGTCTGGTCTCTCATCTCTCCTCTGTCTGGTCTCTCATCTCTCCTCTGTCTGGTCTCTCATCTCTCCTCTGTCTGGTCTCTCATCTCTCCTCTGTCTGGTCTCTCTTCTTCTTTACTCTGTTTCTCCACAGCGTCTGCTACTCCAGGACCTCAATGACAGCCACGTGTGTAACTCTCTTCTGGTGGCAGAGAGTGAAGAGGATATCTGGAAGAACGAGTCCCTGTGTCTGGTCTCTCATCTCTCCTCTGTCTGGTCTCTCATCTCTCCTCTGTCTGGTCTCTCATCTCTCCTCTGTCTGGTCTCTCATCTCTCCTATGTCTGGTCTCTCATCTCTCCTCTGTCTGGTCTCTCATCTCTCCTCTGTCTGGTCTCTCATCTCTCCTATGTCTGGTCTCTCATCTCTCCTCTGTCTGGTCTCTCATCTCTCCTCTGTCTGGTCTCTCATCTCTCCTCTGTCTGGTCTCTCATCTCTCCTCTGTCTGGTCTCTCATCTCTCCTCTGTCTGGTCTCTCATCTCTCCTCTGTCTGGTCTCTCATCTCTCCTCTGTCTGGTCTCTCATCTCTCCTCTGTCTGGTCTCTCATCTCTCCTCTGTCTGGTCTCTCATCTTTCCTCTGTCTGGTCTCTCATCTTTCCTCTGTCTGGTCTCTCATCTTTCCTCTGTCTGGTCTCTCATCTTTCCTCTGTCTGGTCTCTCATCTTTCCTCTGTCTGGTCTCTCATCTTTCCTCTGTCTGGTCTCTCATCTTTCCTCTGTCTGGTCTCTCATCTTTCCTCTGTCTGGTCTCTCATCTTTCCTCTGTCTGGTCTCTCATCTCTCCTCTGTCTGGTCTCTCATCTCTACTCTGTCTGGTCTCTCATCTCTACTCTGTCTGGTCTCTCATCTCTCCTCTGTCTGGTCTCTCATCTCTCCTCTGTCTGGTCTCTCATCTCTCCTCTGTCTGGTCTCTCTTCTTCTTTACTCTGTTTCTCCACAGCGTCTGCTACTCCAGGACCTCAATGACAGCCACGTGTGTAACTCTCTTCTGGTGGCAGAGAGTGAAGAGGATATCTGGAAGAACGAGTCCCTGTACAGACAGAGACTGGCCAACTCTGATGGTTAGTCAGTCAACACTCACGATCACTATCATCTGCACACACTTATACACACGCTACAGACAGACACTTGCCGTATATTTTCAAATAACTGTATTTTTCTGTCTCGCAAATTGCTTTTAACTAACAATTTGTTTCGAAATAGAATCTGTGCAGCCCTCTGCTGAAGTATTTTATCCTCGCTCCAAAATGTTTGCCCATCCTTGCTTTAGAAGGGCTCTCCAATACATTTTTGCAAACACCATAAACTTAATGTACATCATATGTACGCCCTTGATGGCACTGAGTTTGTCATTGTAAAGTACACAAGTTAATAATGCATTGCACTTTCTTGGCCCTGTGAGCTCCCAACTGTCCCAGTGATGATGGAGCACAATCAATACAGGGCCAAGTAGAAGGAAACACACACTCTCTCTCTCTCCCTCTAATAATGTATGCAAGGTTACAGGGAAGAGCATCAGTGACAGGCCAGTGAAGTATGCTTGGAGAGGGAACCAGTGGGAACGCTCATGCGATTAACTTGATCTTTTATGGAAGCCGTTAAGACAGAATTACCAACTGTAATTTCCTAATATTTCTGTTTGTTTTGCTCCAGTGTGTGTAAATGAATTGGATCCTGGAGAGGGGATAGGCATCAGAGAGGGCTTGTTGTTTGTGACTGCAGTGCAATAACATAATGTTACTGGGGCTGGGAAAAGGCTCCCATAGCGATTGTGTTGTTTCTTTTCCTGGCTGGCGTCACACTGAAATGCATCTCCCCTCTCTCTCACCCATCTCCCCTCTCTCTCACCCATCTCCCCTCTCTCGCACCCATCTCCCCTCTCTCTCACCCATCTCCCCTCTCTCTCACCCATCTCCCCTCTCTCTCACCCATCTCCCCTCTCTCTCACCCATCTCCCCTCTCTCTCACCCATCTCCCCTCTCTCTCACCCATCTCCCCTCTCTCTCACCCATCTCCCCTCTCTCACCCATCTCCCCTCTCTCTCACCCATCTCCCCTCTCTCTCACCCATCTCCCCTCTCTCGCACCCATCTCCCCTCTCTCTCACCCATCTCCCCTCTCTCTCACCCATCTCCCCTCTCTCTCACCCATCTCCCCTCTCTCTCACCCATCTCCCTCTCTCTCACCCATCTCCCCTCTCTCGCACCCATCTCCCCTCTCTCTCACCCATCTCCCCTCTCTCTCACCCATCTCCCCTCTCTCTCACCCATCTCCCCTCTCTCTCACCCATCTCCCCTCTCTCTCACCCATCTCCCCTCTCTCGCACCCATCTCCCCTCTCTCTCACCCATCTCCCCTCTCTCTCACCCATCTCCCCTCTCTCTCACCCATCTCCCCTCTCTCGCACCATCTCCCCTCTCTCTCACCCATCTCCCCTCTCTCTCACCCATCTCCCCTCTCTCTCACCCATCTCCCCTCTCTCTCACCCATCTCCCCTCTCTCTCACCCATCTCCCCTCTCTCTCACCCATCTCCCCTCTCTCTCACCCATCTCCCCTCTCTCTCACCCATCTCCCCTCTCTCTCACCCATCTCCCCTCTCTCTCACCCATCTCCCCTCTCTCTCACCCATCTCCCCTCTCTCTCACCCATCTCCCCTCTCTCTCACCCATCTCCCCCTCTCTCTCACCCATCTCCCCTCTCTCTCACCCATCTCCCCTCTCTCTCACCCATCTCCCCTCTCTCTCACCCATCTCCCCTCTCTCGCACCCATCTCCCCTCTCTCTCACCCATCTCCCCTCTCTCTCACCCATCTCCCCTCTCTCTCACCCATCTCCCCTCTCTCTCACCCATCTCCCCTCTCTCACCCATCTCCCCTCTCTCTCACCCATCTCCCCTCTCTCTCACCCATCTCCCCTCTCTCGCACCCATCTCCCCTCTCTCTCACCCATCTCCCCTCTCTCTCACCCATCTCCCCTCTCTCTCACCCATCTCCCCTCTCTCTCACCCATCTCCCCTCTCTCTCACCCATCTCCCCTCTCTCGCACCCATCTCCCCTCTCTCTCACCCATCTCCCCTCTCTCTCACCCATCTCCCCTCTCTCTCACCCATCTCCCCTCTCTCACCCATCTCCCCTCTCTCCTCTCTGCAGTTGTGGTTGTAAATTATGTTCTCTTTTCTGTCTCTCTCTCTCTCTCTCTCTGTCTCACTCACCCACCCACCCCCTCTCTCTCCCATCTTCTTCACCCCCTTCACCCACCAACAGATTACAATGTTGAGGAGAACTACCTTGCTGCCACCATGCAGTTCATCCCAGGTCACTTTGCCTGTGAGGTGGTGTGGAGCACCGTCATCCACATCCACCCTCGCCTCAAAGTGGGACCCAACGTAGGTGTGTTCAGGGGTGAGTCAGTGCCACTGGCAAAATACAGAACAAAAATGTTTTTTGAGCGTGCAGAGAAATAAAGACCACTGACAGAGTAGGAATTCATGTCTTCATGACCATTAACAATAACATATTGATCCTGAATTGTACTTTAAATATGCCAATATTAACAAAGGTATGACAATTATGTGCAAATGATGATGATGAATAGGAAAATGAATGACTTCCTTTACTTAAAGGAGCAGTGCAGTCAAAAAATGATTTTTCTGTGTTTTATCTATATTTCCACACTATGAAAGTTGGAATAATACTGTGAAATTGTAAAAATTATGATAATGCCCTTTTAGTGTAAGAGCTGTTTGAAAAGGCCTCCTGAAATGTCAGTTTGTTTGCATGGGTGGGGGTTTTCAATGGCCTGGTGACATCACCAGGCAATATAAATGAATAGACCAATAACAAAGAGAGTTTGCCCTCCTCTCTTCAAATAACAGATAGTTTTCTGGTTACACATCCCTCCCATTAGGCCCCTAACTCAGGCCACTCCCAGACAGTCTTAGGAACATTTTTGCTTGAGAAATTGCTTTTGCTAAGAAGATATTTGTATTTATTATTTTTCTTAAATTTAATTACTTTCTTAAATTTGTTACCCAGAAATGATTTGATATTAACATACAAATTGCTGCTTTGGCCTTTAAAAAAAGACTTTAATATGATGAATTCAATACAATCAGTGTCAGTATAATTGAGATGGTTTGCTCAGTATCTTTATTTGTGTTGAAAGACTCTCTTCTCTCCATATCCCAGCTATCCAGGCTCTGCGGTCAGTGCTCAACGCCTTGTGTGTGGTCTATAAGGAGCGCACTACCAAATCAGTCTTCTACCTCAGGTTAGCCCTGGTGCCCCCCTTATTCTTACGCCACTGCCTCCCCTCATTGTAGAACAGTCCCACCTCTTCATAGGCACTTCTCTCTGCTGCATCCAACCCTACACCCAGAGACTTGTTGAAGGAATTGAGTTGAGCATGCCACTTCTTGATTATGCATTTTAAAGTTTCCTTACCCGCAACATATTCCCATGATCTCTGTTCTTCCCAGACTTTGTGAGACTTCTCAAACAGGGAAGTACTGTGACCTGGATGGCAGCCTACAGCCCATGTCTCGCCCGGAGCCAGGGGCCCCTCTTCTCTGAGGAGTTCACGGTGCAGTAGCACACTTACAGAGGGCTTCTCTATTGCTCAACAAGCAACTGTGGCCCTGAAGCACCATTAGGGCTGTATACTCTGAGGATCCCATAGTACAGTAGCAAGCTCATAGTTGATTTCTCTATTGAAGTGCAGGCAACTGTGGCACTGAGAAACCATTAGGGCTCTGAAGTGGTGTCACCAATACATGCCCTTGGGTTAGAGATGATTTTAGGTTGTAATGTCAAATATCTGCAGTGGTCTGACGTGTGTGTGTCTGCATGTGTGTCTTTCTGTGCATGCGTGTATGTTTTACTCCATCCATCTGCAGGGCTCCCGGTCATCTCTGGAAGGTGTCCGTCCAGTGGGACAGGTGGACAAACACATCCTGTTGCTGGTGTATGGAGTGGGAAGTGCTGGTAAGACAGGGATTTGGAGAGCAAGGGGAAGAGAGGGGCTCATGGGGATCGGGGAGCATTGGGACAGAATTCTGCAGTGTATGGATTGTGAGCAGAGGTAGCATAATGAGAGATGGGCTGAGCCTGCAGTTAACAACGGAAGTTAGGACTAAGAAACCTCTGTACACCTCTGTGTCCCCTCTCAGTCCATTCCCACTCTGAGATAAACTTGCCCACACTACTGTCCTCATGGCTAACTTAAGAGTAACAGATGAAATCGCTGATTCATTGTGGGTGTCAAATAGTGTGAACATTCTGTACGCTGTGCTGCAGTACCTCTAACACCCTTCTAGATGGCACTGTTGATCTTGCTCCATTTAACTCTGCCCAGGCTTCATCTATGATGTTTTTTCATTTTTTTATTTTATTTCACCTTTATTTAACCAGGTAGGCTAGTTGAGAACAAGTTCTCATTTGCAACTGTGACCTGGCCAAGATAAAGCATAGCAGTGTGAGCAGACAACAAAGAGTTACACATGGAGTAAACAATTAACAAGTCAATAACACAGTAGAAACCAAAGGGGGAGTCTATATACAATGTGTGCAAAAGGCATGAGGAGGTAGGCAAATAATTACAATTTTGCAGATTAACACTGGAGTGATGAATGATCAGATGGTCATGTACAGGTAGAGATATTGGTGTGCAAAAGAGCAGAAAAGTAAATAAATAAAAACAGTATGGGGATGAGGTAGGTGAAAAAGGGTGGGCTATTTACCAATAGACTATGTACAGCTGCAGTGATCGGTTAGCTGCTCAGATAGCTGATGTTTGAAGTTGGTGAGGGAGATAAAAGTCTCCAACTTCAGCGATTTTTGCAATTCGTTCCAGTCACAGGCAGCAGAGTACTGGAACGAAAGGCGGCCAAATGAGGTGTTGGCTTTAGGGATGATCAGTGAGATACACCTGCTGGAGCGCGTGCTACGGATGGGTGTTGCCATCGTGACCAGTGAGCTGAGATAAGGCGGAGCTTTACCTAGCATGGACTTGTAGATGACCTGGAGCCAGTGGGTCTGGCGACGAATATGTAGCGAGGGCCAGCCGACTAGCGCATACAAGTCACAGTGGTGGGTGGTATAAGGTGCTTTAGTGACAAAACGGATGGCACTGTGATAGACTGCATCCAGTTTGCTGAGTAGAGTGTTGGAAGCCATTTTGTAGATGACATCGCCGAAGTCGAGGATCGGTAGGATAGTCAGTTTTACTAGGGTAAGCTTGGCGGCGTGAGTGAAGGAGGCTTTGTTGCGGAATAGAAAGCCGACTCTTGATTTGATTTTCGATTGGAGATGTTTGATATGAGGGCGGCAGCGTAGCCTAGTGGTTAGAGCGTTGGACTAGTAACCGGAAGGTTGCGAGTTCAAACCCCCGAGCTGACATGGTACAAATCTGTCGTTCTGCCCCTGAACAGGCAGTTAACCCACTGTTCCCAGGCCGTCATTGAAAATAAGAATGTGTTCTTAACTGACTTGCCTGGTTAAATAAAGGTAAAATAAATAAATAAATAAATGAGTCTGGAAGGAGAGTTTGCAGTCTAGCCAGACACCTAGGTACTTATAGACGTCCACATATTCTAGGTCGGAACCATCCAGGGTGGTGATGCTATTCGGGCATGCGGGTGCAGGCAGCAACCGGTTGAAAAGCATGCATTTGGTTTTACTAGCGTTTAAGAGCAGTTGGAGGCCACGGAAGGAGTGTTGTATGGCATTGAAGCTTGTTTGGAGGTTAGATAGCACAGTGTCCAATGACGGGCCGAAAGTATATAGAATGGTGTCGTCTGCGTAGAGGTGGATCAGGGAGTCGCCCGCAGCAAGAGCAACATCATTGATATACACAGAGAAAAGAGTCGGCCCGAGAATTGAACCCTGTGGCACCCCCATAGAGACTGCCAGAGGACCGGACAGCATGCCCTCCGATTTGACACACTGAACTCTGTCTGCAAAGTAATTGGTGAACCAGGCAAGGCAGTCATCCGAAAAACCGAGGCTACTGAGTCTGCCGATAAGAATATGGTGATTGACAGAGTCGAAAGCCTTGGCAAGGTCGATGAAGACGGCTGCACAGTACTGTCTTTTATCGATGGCGGTTATGATATCGTTTAGTACCTTGAGTGTGGCTGAGGTGCACCCATGACCGGCTCGGAAACCAGATTGCACAGCGGAGAAGGTACGGTGGGATTCGAGATGGTCAGTGACCTGTTTGTTGACTTGGCTTTCGAAGACCTTAGATAGGCAGGGCAGGATGGATATAGGTCTGTAGCAGTTTGGGTCCAGGGTGTCTCCCCCTTTGAAGAGGGGGATGACTGCGGCAGCTTTCCAATCCTTGGGGATCTCAGACGATATGAAAGAGAGGTTGAAGAGGCTGGTAATAGGGGTTGCGACAATGGTGGCAGATAGTTTCAGAAATAGAGGGTCCAGATTGTCAAGCCCAGCTGATTTGTACGGGTCCAGGTTTTGCAGCTCTTTCAGAACATCTGCTATCTGGATTTGGGTAAAGGAGAACCTGGAGAGGCTTGGGCGACGAGCTGCGGGGGGGGCGGAGCTGTTGGCCGAGGTTGAAGTAGCCAGGCGGAAGGCATGGCCAGCCGTTGAGAAATGCTTATTGAAGTTTTCGATAATCATGGATTTATGTCAGCTGTTTCTCTCTGAAAGTCTTTCTGGGCTTCAACAACAAGTGACTTATTAAAATATTCCCAAGTTTTTTTTCTTCTCCCCAACAACTGTTCATACAGCTCAACTTCCTTTGTTTACAGAGGGTTTACGTTTTCTATACGTGTGTGTATGTGTTTCAATTCAATGTTTGTTTCTAAGGCTCAAACACCTCACTGAGCATTGATTTGCATAAATATATCAGAGAGAGAAAGACACCACTAGGGTTGCACATTTTGGGGAATATTCAGAGGTGTAAACTTTCCGTGGGACTATATGGGAATTAAAGGAAATATATGCAAATGAATATTAATACCATTTAAATGTAGATGTTTTTTGCATTGGATATATCTACCATATCATATGGAGACAGAAACATGAACCTTTTACCTCATCATAATTAGACATAATTGAAAATTATTAAATCCTTTCAATAGACATTTTTAAAAACAATTTACTTACTAATTGAACTTTAAGTAAATGAGTTGACTCTTCACATGGGATGATTTCACTGAACAACAAAAGAAAGGGAATTGAATGATCCCCAATGATACATTGCATCTCCCAAAGAGTTTTTAACATACATCTGTAAAATGTTAGTCTAGAAACTAAAGCTTTGGTTGTCTTCCTCTCAGGCTTCCATGTCTTCTGCCTGGACCTCCTCAATGTCCACCTCTTGGACATCAGACTCTGAGGCCTCATCTTCACTGTCACTTTCCAGCCTTGTTGAGGATGGCTTGTTGTCAGGCTCAAAAAGCCTCAAATTTGCCAGGATGGCCACCAATTTTTCAACACTTGTATTGGTCAGCCTGTTGCATGCTTTGGTGTGTGTTCCCAAACAAGGACCAGTTGCGCTCTGAGGCGGCTGATGTTGGTTTGATTTAGAGGATGATGGAGGCAACAGGGGAAATAGCCTCAGATCCACAAAGTCCCTTCCACCAGGTGGCTGATGAGAGACGTTGGCACGACTGCCATATTGCATCTCCATCCCAAAGACTGTCAAGAACCTTGCCCTCATCCAGGCCAAGGTGGCGAGACACGGTAGTGATGACACCATAGGCCTTGTTGATCTCTGCACCAGACAGGATGCTCTTGCCAGCTTGCCAGCATACTCTGGGTTCAACGTGTACACTGCGGCGTGTATGGGCTTCAGGCAGAAGTCTTCACACTTTTTGATGTATTTCAGAACTGTAGTTTTCTCTGCTTGTAGCAACAGTGGAAACAGTGAAGTGGGCAGGTCAGTGTAGATTTCTTCTCTTACATCTACAAGCAGAGTCTGAACATCAGACAGGATGGCATTGTCTCCCTCAATCTGTGCAATGGCTACTGCTATAGGTTTCAGGAGTTTCAGGCTGCTTACCACTCTCTCCAAAAATACATCATCCAGGAAGATCCTCTTGATGGGGCTGTCCATATCAGCAGATTGTGATATGGCCATTTCTTGGAGATACTCCTTCCCCTCCAGGAGACTGTCAAACATTATGACAACACCACCCCAATGGGTGTTGCTGGGCAGCTTCAATGTGGTGCTCTTATTCTTCTCACTTTGCTAGGTGAGGTAGATTGCTGCTATAACTTGATGACCCTTCATATACCTAACCATTTCCTTGGCTCTCTTGTAGAGTGTATCCATTGTTTTCAGTGCCATGATGTCTTTGAAGCGCAGATTCAATGCATGAGCAGCACAGCCAATGGGTGTGATGTGAGGGTAGGACTCCTCCTCTTTAGACCAAGCAGCCTTCAAGTTCGCAGCATTGTCTGTCACCAGTGCAAATACCTTCTGTGGTCCAAGGTCATTGATGACAGCCTTCAGCTCATCTGAAATGTAGAGAACGGTGTGTCTGTTGTCCTTTGTGTCTGTGCTCTTGTAGAATACTGGTTAAAGGGAAGGAGATGATGTAGTTAATTATTCCTTGCCCACTAACATTCAACCACCCATCAGAGAGGATTGCAATACAGTCTGCTTTCTCTATGATTTGCTTGACCTTCACTTGAACTCTGTTGAACTCTGCATCCAGCAAATTAGTTGATAAAGCATGTCTGGTTGGAGGGGTGTATGCTGGACGAAGAACATTCATAAATCTCTTCCAATACACATTGCCTGTGAGCATCAGAGGTGAACCAGTTGCATACACAGCTCGAGCAAGACATTCATCAGCATTTCTCTGACTACGTTCCTCCATTGAGTCAAAAACACCTCTGATTCCAGGAGGACCATGAGCTGTTGCCATCGATAAGGTGTCTGATTCATCATTTTCACCTCGAATAAAAGTAGAGGGACTTTCGTCAGAGGTTGCTTGTTGTGAGCACTGAGGGAACTTTATGCCCTTGACCAGATGATTATGCATCTTTGTTGCATTCTTCACATATGACTTGGCACAGTATTTGCAAATGTACACAGCTTTTCCTTCTACATTAGCTGCAGTGAAATGTCTCCACACATCAGATAGTGCCCGTGGCATTTTCCTTTAAAGATTAGAAAAACACAAGTAAAAAAAAAAATACAATCCATGTACAGATAAATAGTTAAGCACTTAGATTTAACAACTCCTTAGTAAGATAAATGTTTTAAAATTAAATATGTATGGAAACAGGTGAATTAACACTCAGTTAGCAGGCTCAAGCAAGCTAAAACCCACATGGTAGCAAAAACGAATTAGCAGAAATTGTTAACAAGTTAGAAATGATTTAAACACACTTTGCTGTAGGCTACTATTTACTAGTTAACAAAAAATCGTGTATGTCATATAAAATATATTCACCCAACCCATTATTGTAATCAAAACTTACCAGAAAGCATGTAGTCCTTGGCTCAGACAGTGTAGTAGTGTGGGCTCAGTAGCATCTCATTAGTGTGAAAGATCTTGAGAATCATCTGGACATGTGAATGCACTGTGCATGCAGAGGGTTGCAATTCCATTGAATTGGGGATAGTTTAACTAACATATGCCACAAGACCAAGAATGTGTATCCCATAAAAAAGGTTAACTGTTATAAGCTAACTTTTTTTGATGAATTTTTCAAAAATTCCAAAATCCCCGTCTTAACTTCCCAATGGACATTTCCAACCCTTTGCAAACCTAGACACCACTGAGGTATCCTCTGTCAACACTACTGGAAGTAAAAAATACGCATTTAAAGGGATACTTCGGGATTTTGAAAATGAGGCCCTCTACTTCCCCAGGGTGACATGGGCTCTATTTCAATTGCTTTAAAATCTGTCCTCTCCTTGTCTACTCCCAATCATCTGCCCTGATGGGTAAAAGACTTGACAGGTGGAAACGGTGTGGTGGACGCTCATTATTAGACTGCCCTTCACCTCGCTCTGTCTCGCGCTCTCTCTGTCTCGCGCTCTCTCTGTCTCGCTCTCTCTGTCTCGCTCTCTCTGTCTCGTTCTCTCTGTCTCGCTCTCTCTGTCTCGCTCTCTCTGTCTCGCTCTCTCTGTCTCGCTCTCTCTGTCTCGTTCTCTCTGTCTCGCTCTCTGTCACGCTCTCTCTGTCTCGCTCTCTCTGTCTCGCTCTCTCTGTTTCGCTCTCTCTGTCTGGCTCGCTCTCTCTGTCTCGCTCTCTCTGTCTCTCGCTCTCTCTGTCTCGCGCTCTCTCTGTCTCGCTCGCTCTGTCGCGCTCTCTCTGTCTCGCTCTCTCTGTCTGTCTCGCTCTCTCTGTCTCGCTCTCTCTATCTCGCTCGCTCCGTCTCGCGCTCTCTCTGTCTCGCTCTGTCTATCTCGCTCTCTCTGTCTGTCTCGCTCTCTCTGACTCGCTCTCACTGTCTCGCTCTCTCTGTGTCGCTTTCTCTGTCTCGCGCTCTCTTTGTCTCACTCTCTTTGTCTCGCTCTCTCTGTCTCGTTCTCTCTCTCTGTCTCGCTCTCTCTGTCTCGCCCGCTCTCTCTGTCTCGCTCGCTCACTCTGTCTCGCTCGCTCTCTCTGTCTCGCTCGCTCGCTCTGTCTCGCTCGCTCTCTCTGTCTCGCTCGCTTTCTCTGTCTCACTCGTTTTCGCTCGCTCTCCCTGTCTGTCTCACTCGCTCTTGCTCGCTTTCTCTGTCTAGCTCACTCGAGCTCTCTCTGTCTCGCTCTCTCTGTCTGTCTCGCTCTCTCTGACTGTCTCGCTCTCTCTGACTCGCTCTCTCTGTCTCGCTCTCTCTGACTCGCTCTCTCTGTCTCGCTCTCTCTGTCTCGCTCTCTCTGTCTCGCGCTCTCTCTGTCTCTGTCTCTCTCTGTCTCGCTCGCTTTCTCTGTCTCGCTCACTTTGTCTCGCTCTCTCTGTCTCGCTCTCTCTGTCTCGCTCTCTCTGTCTCGCTCGCTTTCTCTGTCTCGCGCTCTCTTTGTCTCGCTCTCTCTGTCTGTCTCGCTCTCTCTGACTGTCTCGCTCTCTCTGACTCGCTCTCTCTGTCTCGCTCTCTCTGTCTCGCTCTCTCTGTCTCGCTCTCTCTGTCTCGCGCTCTCTCTGTCTCGCGCTCTCTCTGTCTCGCTCTCTCTGTCTCGCTCTCTTTGTCTCGCTCTCTCTGTCTCGCTCTCTCTGTCTCGCTCGCTTTCTCTGTCTCGCTCGCTTTCTCTGTCTCGCTCGTTTTCGCTCGCTCTCTCTGCCTGTCTCACTCGCTCTTGCTCGCTTTCTCTGTCTAGCTCACTCGAGCTCTCTCTGTCTCGCTCTCTCTGTCTGTCTCGCTCTCTCTGACTCGCTCTCTCTGTCTCGCTCTCTCTGACTCGCTCTCTCTGTCTCGCTCTCTCTGTCTCGCTCTCTCTGTCTCGCGCTCTCTCTGTCTCTCGCTCTCTCTGTCTCGCTCGCTTTCTCTGTCTCGCTCTCTTTGTCTCGCTCTCTCTGTCTCGCTCTCTCTGTCTCGCTCTCTCTGTCTCGCTCGCTTTCTCTGTCTCGCGCTCTCTTTGTCTCGCTCTCTCTGTCTGTCTCGCTCTCTCTGACTGTCTCGCTCTCTCTGACTCGCTCTCTCTGTCTCGCTCTCTCTGTCTCGCTCTCTCTGTCTCGCTCTCTCTGTCTCGCGCTCTCTCTGTCTCGCGCTCTCTCTGTCTCGCTCTCTCTGTCTCGCTCTCTTTGTCTCGCTCTCTCTGTCTCGCTCTCTCTGTCTCGCTCGCTTTCTCTGTCTCGCTCGCTTTCTCTGTCTCGCTCGTTTTCGCTCGCTCTCTCTGTCTGTCTCACTCGCTCTTGCTCGCTTTCTCTGTCTAGCTCACTCGAGCTCTCTCTGTCTCGCTCTCTCTGTCTGTCTCGCTCTCTCTGACTCGCTCTCTCTGTCTCGCTCTCTCTGACTCGCTCTCTCTGTCTCGCTCTCTCTGTCTCGCTCTCTCTGTCTCGCGCTCTCTCTGTCTCTCGCTCTCTCTGTCTCGCTCGCTTTCTCTGTCTCGCTCGCTTTCTCTGTCTCGCTCTCTTTGTCTCGCTCTCTCTGTCTCGCTCTCTCTGTCTCGCTCTCTCTGTCTCGCTCGCTTTCTCTGTCTCGCGCTCTCTTTGTCTCGCTCTCTCTGTCTGTCTCACTCGCTCTTGCTCGCTTTCTCTGTCTAGCTCACTCGAGCTCTCTCTGTCTCGCTCTCTCTGTCTGTCTCGCTCTCTCTGACTGTCTCGCTCTCTCTGACTCGCTCTCTCTGTCTCGCTCTCTCTGACTCGCTCTCTCTGTCTCGCTCTCTCTGTCTCGCTCTCTCTGTCTCGCGCTCTCTCTGTCACGCGCTCTCTCTGTCTCGCTCTCTCTGTCTCGCTCTCTTTGTCTCGCTCTCTCTGTCTCGCTCTCTCTGTCTCGCTCTCTCTGTCTCGCTCGCTTTCTCTGTCTCGCGCTCTCTTTGTCTCGCTCTCTCTGTCTCGCTCTCTCTGTCTGTCTCGCTCTCTCTGTCTCGCTCGCTCTCTCTGTCTCGCTCGCTCTCTCTGACTCGCTCTCTCTGTCTCGCTCTCTCTGTCTCGCTCTCTCTGTCTCGCGCTCTCTCTGTCTCGCTCTCTCTGTCGCGCTCTCTCTGTCTCGCTCTCTTTGTCTCGCTCTCTCTGTCTCGCTCTCTCTGTCTCGCTCTCTCTGTCTCGCTCTCTCTGTCTCGCTCGCTTTCTCTGTCTCGCTCGCTTTCTCTGTCTCGCGCTCTCTTTGTCTCGCTCTCTCTGTCTCGCTCTCTCTGTCTGTCTCGCTCTCTCTGTCTGTCTCGCTCTCTCTGTCTCGCTCGCTCTCTCTGTCTCGCTCGCTCTCTCTATCTCGCTCGCTCTCTCTGTCTCGCTCGCTCTCTCTGTTTCGCTCACTTTCTCTGTCTCACTCGCTCTCTCTGTCTGTCTCGCTCTCTCTGTCTTGCTCGCTCTCTCTGTCTTGCTCGCTCTCTCTGTCTTGCTCGCTCTCTCTGTCTTGCTCGCTCTCGCTCGCTCTCTCTGTCTCACTCACTCTCTCTCGCACTCTCTCTCGCTCTCTCTGTCTCGCTCTCTCTCTGTCTCTTTCTCTCTCTCTTGCGCTCTCTCTCTCTCTCTCTCTCGCTCTCTCTCTAGGTCTCTCTCTCTCTATTGCTCACTCTGTCTCGCTCGCTCTGTCTCGCTCGCTCTGTCTCGTCGCTCTGTCTAACTTTTTCTGTCTCGCTGTCTCGCTCTCTCTGTCTCTGTCTCGCTCTCTCTGTCTCGCTCTCTGTCTCGCTCTCACTGTCTTGCTCTCGCTCTCTCTGTCTCGCTCTGTCTCGCTCGCTCTCTCGGTTTCGCTCGCTCTCTCTGTCTCGCTCGCTCTCTCGGTTTCGCTCGCTCTCTCTGTCTCGCTCGCTCTCTGTCTCACTCGCTCTCTGTCTCGCTCTCTCTGTCTCGCTCGTTCTGTCTCGCTCGCTGTCTCTTTCTGTCTCGCTCTCTCTCTGTCTCACTCGCTCTCTGTCTCGCTCTCTCTGTCTCGCTCGCTCTGTCTCGCTCGCTCTGTCTCGCTCGCTCTCTCTGTCTCGCTTGCTCTCTCTGTCTTGCTCGCTCTCTCTGTCTCGCTCGCTCTCGCTCGCTCTCTCTGTCTCGCTCACTCTCTCTCGCGCTCTCTCTCGCTCTGTCTCTCTCTCTCTCTCTCTTGCACTCTCTCTCTCTCTCTCGCTCTCTCTCTAGCTCTCTCTCTCTCTATTGCTCACTCTGTCTCGCTCGCTCTGTCTCGCTCGCTCTGTCTCGCTCGCTCTGTCTGGTCGCTCTGTCTAACTTTTTCTGTCTGGCTGTCTCGCTCTCTCTGTCTCGCTCTCTCTGTCTCTGTCTCGCTCTCTCTGTCTCGCTCTCTGTCTCGCTCTCACTGTCTCGCTCTCGCTCTCTCTGTCTCGCTCTGTCTCGCTCGCTCTCTCGGTTTCGCTCGCTCTCTCTGTCTCGCTCCCTCTCTGTCTCACTCGCTCTCTGTCTCGCTCTCTCTGTCTCGCTCGTTCTGTCTCGCTCGCTGTCTCTTTCTGTCTCGCTCTCTCTCTGTCTCACTCGCTCTCTCTGTCTCGCTCTCTCTGTTTCGCTCTCTCTGTCTCGCTCGCTCTCTCTGTCTCGCTCGCTATCTCTGTCTCGCGCTATCTCTGTCTCGCTCGCTCTCTCTGTCTCGCTTTGTCTCGCTCTCTCTGTCTCTCTCACTCTCTCTCTCTCGCTCTCTTGCTCTCGCGCTCTCTCTCGCTCTCTCTCTGTCTCGCTCTCTCTCTGTCTCACTCTGTCTCTCTCTAGCTCGCTCTCTCTCTATTGCTCACTCTGTCTCGCTCGCTCTGTCTCGCTCTCTCTGTCTCGCTCGCTCTGTCTCGTCGCTCTGTCTAGCTTTTTCTGTCTCGCTGTCTCGCTCTCTCTGTGTCGCTCTCTAGGTCTCTCTGTAAGTGTCTCGCTCTCGCTGTCTCGCTCTCGCTGTCTCGCTCTGTCTCTGTCTCGCTCTCACTTTCTCGCTCTCACTGTCTTGCTTTCGCTCTCTCTGTCTCGCTCGCTCGCTTTCTGTCTCACTCGCTCTCTGTCTCGCTCTCTCTGTCTCTCTCGCTCTGTCTCGCTCACTCTCTCTTTCTGTCTCGCTCGCTCTCTCTGTCTCGCTCTCTCTGTCTCGCTCTCGCTCTCTATGTCTCGCTCTCTCTGTCTCGCTCTCGCTCTCTCTGTCTCGCTCTCTCTGTCTCGCTCTTTCTGTCTCGCTCGCTCTGTCTCGCTCGCTCTCTCTGTCTTACACTCTCGCGCTCTCTCTGTCTTGCTCTCTCTCTCTGTCTCGCTCGCTCTCTCTGTCTCGCTTGCTCATTCTCGCTCGCTCTCTCTGTCTCGCTTGCTCATTCTCGCTCGCTCTCTCTGTCTGTCTCTCTCTGTCTCGCTCTCTCTGTCTCGCTCGCTCGCTCTCTCTGTCTCGCTCGCTCGCTCTCTGTCTCGCTCGCTCGCTCTCTGTCTCGCTCGCTCGCTCTCTGTCTCGCTCGCTTTGTCTGTCTCGCTCGCTTTGTCTGTCTCGCTCGCTTTGTCTGTCTCGCTCTGTCTAGCTCTGTCTCTCTCTGTCTCGCTCGCTCTCTCTGTCTCGCTCGCTCTCTCTATCTTGCTCGCTCTCTCTGTCTCGCTCTATCTCACTCTCTCTGTCTCTGGCTCTCTCTGTCTCTGGCTCTCTGTCTCTGGCTCTCTCTGTCTCTATCTCTGGCTCTCTCTGTCTCTGGCTCTCTCTGTCTTTGTCTCTGGCTCTCGCTCTCTCTGTCTCTGGCTCTCGCTCTCTCTGTCTCTGGCTCTCTTTCTGTGTGTGTCTCTGTCTCTCTCTAAGCACTATTTCCGTCAGAGTAGAGAGCTTCCTGACTCTGATATCTACCTCTCCAATAAGCCTGGGGGCCAGGGGACCGGAGGGAAAGGTAATGACGTTCTCGCTCTCTCTCACTCTCCATGTTTTCAGTGTGTGTGCGTGCGTACTCGTGTGTGCACATGTTTTTTTTAAGCTGCTGACTTAGAGGGAGTGATATCACGGGTTGTGCTGACAGCCTCTTCCCATATTTATACCTCCCAACACATAAAATAATGCACAGCAAATGATCACAGCACTGTCTTGCCATGCATAGCTAATAAACACTAATCTAATTTCTCCTATATCTGCTACGATGCTACTGGTTAGTGCTACACTCATTCTCCAAGTGACTAGACTGTCATTCTCCAGCTTCCGTATGCGATGTGTGGTGGTAACTTTTCTGAATTTGAATGATCACCTGTTGTTTTGCATTACTCTGTTTGAGGTTCAGGTATTATTTATCTGTTGACAGGCAGCACATACTATTGTCGTGTATGGGGGTGGGTGGGTGAGTGTGTGGGGGTGGGTGGGTGAGTGTGTGGGGGTGGGTGGGTGGGTGGGTGTGTGGGGGTGGGTGGGTGGGTGGGTGTGTGGGGGTGGGTGGGTGAGTGTGTGGGGGTGGGTGGGTGGGTGAGTGTGTGGGGGTGGGTGGGTGAGTGTGTGGGGGTGGGTGGGTGGGTGAGTGTGTGGGGGTGGGTGGGTGAGTGTGTGGGGGTGGGTGGGTGGGTGGGTGAGTGTGGGTGGGTGAGTGTGTGGGGGTGGGTGGGTGAGTGTGTGGGGGTGGGTGGGTGGGTGAGTGTGGGTGGGTGGGTGGGTGGGTGAGTGTGTGGGGGTGGGTGGGCGGGTGAGTGTGGGTGGGTGAGTGTGTGGGGGTGGGTGGGTGAGGGTGTGGAGGTGGGTGGGTGAGTGTGTGGAGGTGGGTGGGTGAGTGTGTGGGGGTGGGTGGGTGAGTGTGTGGAGGTGGGTGGGTGAGTATGTGGGGGTGGGTGGGGGATGGTGTGGGGGTGGGTGGGTGAGTGTGCAATATGGCCACCTGTCAGTTATGATTAGCCTATAGTAAGACAGTACTCCGATTATGATTAGCCTATAGTAAGACAGAACTCATGGGTGGGTGAGTGTGGGGGTGGGTGGGTGGTTGAGTGAGTGTGTGGGGGTGGATGGGTGAGTGTGTGGGGGTGGGTGGGTGGGGGATGGTGTGGAGGTGGGTGGGTGAGTGTGCGGGGGTGGGTGGGTGATTGTGTGGGGGTGGGTGAGTGTGTGGGGGTGGGTGGGTGAGTGTGTGGGGGTGGGTGGGTGAGTGTGTGGGGGTGGGTGGGTGAGTGTGTGGAGGTGGGTGGGTGAGTGTGTGGGGGTGGGTGGGTGAGTGTGTGGAGGTGGGTGGGTGAGTGTGTGGGGGATGGTGTGGGGGTGGGTGGGTGAGTGAGTGTGCAATATGGCCACCTGTTAGTTATGATTAGCCTATAGTAAGACAGTACTCCGGTTATGATTAGCCTATAGTAAGACAGTACTCCAGTTATGATTAGCCTATAGTAAGACAGTACTCCGGTTATGATTAGCCTATAGTAAGACAGTACTCCACTTATGATTGGCCTATAGTAAGACAGTACTCCAGTTATGATTAGCCTATAGTAAGACAGTACTCCAGTTATGATTAGCCTATAGTAAGACAGTACTTCAAATTGATTTATATAGCCCTTCTTACATCAGCTGATATCTCAAAGTGCTGTACAGAAGCCCAGCCTAAAACCCCAAACAACAAGCAATGCAGGTGTAGAAGCACGGTGGCTAGGAAAAACTCCCTAGAAAGGCCAAAACCTAGGAAGAAACCTAGAGAGAAAGCAGGCTGTAAGGGGTGGCCAGTCCTCTTCTGGCTGTGCCGGGTGGAGATTATAACAGAACATAGCCAATATGTTCAAATTTTCATAGATGACCAGCAGGGTCAAATAATAATAATCACAGTGGTTGTAGAGGGTGCAACAAGTCAGCACCTCAGGAGTAAATGTCAGTTGGCTTTTCATAGCCGATCATTAAGAGTATCTCTACCACTCCTGCTGTGTCTAGAGAGTTGAAAACATCAGGTCTGGGACAGGTAGCACGTCCGGTGAACAGGTCAGGATTCCATAGCCGCAGGCAGAACAGATGAAACTGGAGCAGCAGCACGGCCAAGTGAACTGGAGACAGCAAGGAGTCATCATGCCAGGTAGTCCTGAGGCATGGTCCGAGGGCTCAGGTCCTCCGAGAGAGAGAAAGAAAGAAAGAGAATTAGAGAAAGCATACTTAAATTCACACAGGACACTGGATAAGACAGGAGAAGTACTCGAGATATAACAGACTGACCCTAGCCCCTCGACACATAAACTACTGCAGCATAAATACTGAAGGCTGAGACAGGAGGGGTCAGGAGACACTGTGGCCCCATCCGATGATACCCCCGGACAGGGCCAAACAGGAAGGATATAACCCCACCCACTTTGCCAAAGCACACCACTAGAGGGATATCTTTAACCACCAACTTACCATCCTGAGACAAGGCCGAGTATAGCCCTCAAAGATCTCCGCCACGGCACAACCCAAGGGGGGGGGGGGGGGCGCCAACCCAGACAGGAAGATCACGTCAGTGACTCAACCCACGCAAGTGACGCAACCCTCCTAGGAACTGCATGGAAGAGCACCAATAAGCCAGTGACTCAGCCCCTGTAATAGGGTTAGAGGCAGAGAATTCCAGTGGAGAGAGGGGAACCGGCCAGGCAGAGACAGCAAGGGCGGTTCGTTGTTCCAGAGCCTTTCCGTTCACCTTCACACTCCTGGGCCAGACTACAATCAATCATATGACCCACTGAAGAGATGAGTCTTCAGTAAAGACTTAAAGGTTGAGAACGAGTCTGCGTCTCTCACATGGGTAGGCATACCATTCCATAAAAATGGAGCTCTATAGGAGAAAGCCCTGCCTCCAGCTGTTTTCCCATAAATTCTAGGGACAATTAGGAGGCCTGCGTCTTGTGACCGTAGCATACGTATAGGTACAGTGGGGCAAAAAAGTATTTAGTCAGCCACCAATTGTGCAAGTTCTCCCACTTAAAAAGATGAGAGAGGCCTGTAATTTTCATTATAGGTACACTTCAACAAAAAATATCCAGAAAATCACATTGTAGGATTTTTAATGAATGTATTTGCAAATTATGGAAAGAAAGTATTTGGTCAATACTTTATTATATATCCTTTGTTGGCAATGACAGAGATCAAACGTTTTCTGTAAGTCTTCACAATGTTTTCACACACTGTTGCTGGTATTGTGGCTCATTCCTCCATGCAGATCTCCTCTAGAGCAGTGATGTTTTGGGGCTGTTGCTGCGCAACAATAAAAAAACTGACAGAAGCATTTCGTATACATTGTTTGTCTCCAGGAAGGCAGTGAGAGGAATGGAAGATCCGATATAGGCCGATAGTTTTTTATATTTTCTGGGTCAAGTTATGATTAGCCTATAGTAAGACAGTACTTCAGTTATGATTAGCCTATAGTAAGACAGTACTCCAGTTGTTCAACGCTGGTCCGACCAATCTGATTCCACGCTTCAAGACTGCTTCGATCACGTGGATTGGGATATGTTCCGCATTGCGTCCAACAACAACATTGACGTATACGCTGATTCGGTGAGTGAGTTCATTAGAAAGTGCGTCGGCAATGTTGTACCCACAGCAACTATTAAAACATTCCCAAACCAGAAACCGTGGATTGATGGCAACATTCGTGCGAAACTGAAAGTGCAAACCACTGCTTTTAATCAGGGCAAGGTGACCGGAAACATGACCGAATACAAACAGTGTAGCTATTCCCTCCGCAAGGCAATCAAACAAGCTAAGCGTCAGTATAGAGACAAAGTAGAGTTGCAATTCAACGGCTCAGACACGAGGTATGTGGCAGGGTCTACAGTCAATCACGGATTACAAAAAGAAAACCAGCCCCGTCGCGGACCAGGATGTCTTGCTCCCAAACAGACTAAATAACTTCTTTGCTCGCTTTGAGGACAATACAGTGCCACTGACACGCTACCAAATCCTGCGGACTCTCCTTCACTGCAGCAGACTTGAGTAAAACATTTAAACGTGTTAACTCTCGCAAGGCTGCAGGCCCAGACGGCATCCCCAGCCGCGTCCTCAGAGCATGCGCAGACCAGCTGGCTGGTGTGTTTACGGACATATTCAATCAATCCTTATCCCAGTCTGCTGTCACCACATGCTTCAAGAGGGCCACCATTGGTAACTGGTAACTGAGCTAAATGACTACCGTCCCATAGCACTCACTTCCGTCATCATGAAGTGCTTTGAGAGACTAGTCAATGACCATATCACCTCCACCCTACCTGACACCCAATTTGCTTACCGCCCCAATAGGTCCATAGACGACGCAATCGCAACCACACTGCACACTGCCCTAACCCATCTGGACAAGATGAATACCTATGTGAGACTCAACCCACGCAAGTGACGCAACCCTCCTAGGAACTGCATGGAAGAGCACCAATAAGCCAGTGACTCAGCCCCTGTAATAGGGTTAGAGGCAGAGAATTCCAGTGGAGAGAGGGGAACCGGCCAGGCAGAGACAGCAAGGGCGGTTCGTTGTTCCAGAGCCTTTCCGTTCACCTTCACACTCCTGGGCCAGACTACAATCAATCATATGACCCACTGAAGAGATGAGTCTTCAGTAAAGACTTAAAGGTTGAGAACGAGTCTGCGTCTCTCACATGGGTAGGCATACCATTCCATAAAAATGGAGCTCTATAGGAGAAAGCCCTGCCTCCAGCTGTTTTCCCATAAATTCTAGGGACAATTAGGAGGCCTGCGTCTTGTGACCGTAGCATACGTATAGGTACAGTGGGGCAAAAAAGTATTTAGTCAGCCACCAATTGTGCAAGTTCTCCCACTTAAAAAGATGAGAGAGGCCTGTAATTTTCATTATAGGTACACTTCAACAAAAAATATCCAGAAAATCACATTGTAGGATTTTTAATGAATGTATTTGCAAATTATGGAAAGAAAGTATTTGGTCAATACTTTATTATATATCCTTTGTTGGCAATGACAGAGATCAAACGTTTTCTGTAAGTCTTCACAATGTTTTCACACACTGTTGCTGGTATTGTGGCTCATTCCTCCATGCAGATCTCCTCTAGAGCAGTGATGTTTTGGGGCTGTTGCTGCGCAACAATAAAAAAACTGACAGAAGCATTTCGTATACATTGTTTGTCTCCAGGAAGGCAGTGAGAGGAATGGAAGATCCGATATAGGCCGATAGTTTTTTATATTTTCTGGGTCAAGTTATGATTAGCCTATAGTAAGACAGTACTTCAGTTATGATTAGCCTATAGTAAGACAGTACTCCAGTTGTTCAACGCTGGTCCGACCAATCTGATTCCACGCTTCAAGACTGCTTCGATCACGTGGATTGGGATATGTTCCGCATTGCGTCCAACAACAACATTGACGTATACGCTGATTCGGTGAGTGAGTTCATTAGAAAGTGCGTCGGCAATGTTGTACCCACAGCAACTATTAAAACATTCCCAAACCAGAAACCGTGGATTGATGGCAACATTCGTGCGAAACTGAAAGTGCAAACCACTGCTTTTAATCAGGGCAAGGTGACCGGAAACATGACCGAATACAAACAGTGTAGCTATTCCCTCCGCAAGGCAATCAAACAAGCTAAGCGTCAGTATAGAGACAAAGTAGAGTTGCAATTCAACGGCTCAGACACGAGGTATGTGGCAGGGTCTACAGTCAATCACGGATTACAAAAAGAAAACCAGCCCCGTCGCGGACCAGGATGTCTTGCTCCCAAACAGACTAAATAACTTCTTTGCTCGCTTTGAGGACAATACAGTGCCACTGACACGCTACCAAATCCTGCGGACTCTCCTTCACTGCAGCAGACTTGAGTAAAACATTTAAACGTGTTAACTCTCGCAAGGCTGCAGGCCCAGACGGCATCCCCAGCCGCGTCCTCAGAGCATGCGCAGACCAGCTGGCTGGTGTGTTTACGGACATATTCAATCAATCCTTATCCCAGTCTGCTGTCACCACATGCTTCAAGAGGGCCACCATTGGTAACTGGTAACTGAGCTAAATGACTACCGTCCCGTAGCACTCACTTCCGTCATCATGAAGTGCTTTGAGAGACTAGTCAATGACCATATCACCTCCACCCTACCTGACACCCAATTTGCTTACCGCCCCAATAGGTCCATAGACGACGCAATCGCAACCACACTGCACACTGCCCTAACCCATCTGGACAAGATGAATACCTATGTGAGAATGCTGTTCATCGACTACAGCTCAGCATTTAACACCATAGTACCCTCCAAACTCGTCATCATGAGACCCTGGGTCTCGATCCCACCCTGTGCAATTGGGTACTGGACTTCCTGACGGGCCGCTCCCAGGTGATGAGGATAGGTAACAACATCTCCACCCCGCTGATCCTCAACACTGGGGCCAGTACTCCGGTTATGATTAGCCTATAGTAAGACAGTTGTCCTGTTCATTATATAGTTTGTTTTTACTTATATTATCCCCACAGCATTCCTGTTGTTATAAATCATGTTTAAAACCAGTGGAATTGAATAGCTGCTGATATCTCACTTAAACTGACCTCTTTCTGTAGTGTCAGAATCAAAGTACCAAGGCTGATGTTCATTGAAGAGGCTTTTTTCTCTCCATTATGTGTCCCAAATGGCAAACTATTTTCCTATAAAGTGCACTACTTTTGACCAGAGCCCATCAAAACTAGTGCACTATAATTGGAATAGGGTGCCATTTGGGATGTACACAACCCAGGCCTTGCATTCATTTCCCATGCAGTCTAACTTCTTTTTAATTGCTGTGAAGGGAAGCTCTGATTTCATCTCATTAATTTGAAGACTTGCACAACAAGGTGCTTAAGTTATTTGAATTACTTGATCCCTGCCCAGCGTGACATAATTATGTCAGGTGCAGACTGCTACTCAGACAGTTAGGGAAGTTTTTGGCAGAGCTGGAAGGTGTTTAGTCTTGCACTGTTGTATTCCATTGCCAGCTAATTAAGAAACTGTTTGCCACATTAATCTTGTCAAACTCGGAGCCTAAAATACACGTCTACAGTGCTTGAATACCAAGGACTGCTTCAGTGATTCCATCTCAGAGAGCTAATAGAGTTTTATTGCAGAATGCAGAAAGATACATTTTCCTCTTACTAATAGCTGTGCACCAAGGCCCTGTGACAAATAACGCATATTATAACTCATACTCTATGTGCTAGAATAGTAGCAATGACCGTGGGTAAAGGGAGGTAAGGAGTTGGAGTGCCAGGCTAGCTCTTGTCCAGGGCATAAATGTGGCTCGTTAACGCTGAGCCTTCCTTCAAGCCTCACTCACACCCTGGACCAGAGCTACACTAGTGGAGGCCCAGCAGAGGGTCTTCTGGACATTTGAGTTAAATTGTAGATCAATTAGAGCTAGGGTTCTAAAAAAAAGGAAATCCTCTGCAGTATTTGTGGAAAACCTGTGAATTTTGGGAAAGTTAGCAGAACCCTTTGCGACCCTAATTAGAGATGATGTTATGATGCTGTTCCACTGACTCCCCTCACTCCTCAGCAGTTTCTTCAGTTTACACTACTTAGTACACAGTTTGCAAATTACCATACATTTCATTAGCAGCTGATGCACCATCTGGCTTTCAGAAGGAGCTGATAAGAAACACCTCTCATAGCATACAGTGCCTTCAGAAAGTATTCACACCCCTTAATTTTTTTCACATTTTGTTGCATTAAAGGGATTTTGTCACACAATACCTCATAATGTCAAGTGGATTATGTTTTTAGAAATGTATACGAATTAATAATAATTAAAAGCTGAAATGTCTTGTGTCAATAAGTATTCAACCACTTTTTTATTGCAAACCTAATAAGTTCAGGAGTAAAATGTGCTTAACATGTAGGGGTGGCAGGTAGCCTAGTGGTTAGAGCATTGGACTAGTAACCGGAAGGTTACAAGATCGAATCCGCGAGCTGACAAGGTAAAGATCTGGCTTCTGCCCCTGAACAAGGCAGTTAACCCACTAAGCTGTTCCTAGGCCGTCATTGAACATCTTTTTTTCTTTCTTAACTGGCTTGCCTAGTTAAATAAAGGTTCAATAAAAAATACATGTTGCATGGACTCAGTCTGTGTGCAATAATAGTGTTTTAACATGATGGTTTTTATGATTACCTCATCTCTGTACCCCACACATACAATTATAATTAAGGTTCCTAGGTCGAGCAGTGAATTTCAAACACAGATTCAACCACAAAGACCAGGAAGGTTTTCCAATGCCTCGCAAGAAGGGCACCTATTGGTAAATGGGTGTAAAAAAAAAAGTAAAAAAATATGTATAATAAAAAAAGACATTTGAATATCCATTTAAGCATGATTCATTTATTAATTACACATTGGATGGTGTATCAAGAAACACAATTACTACAAAGATACATGCGTTCTTCCTAACTCAGGTGGCAGAGAGAAAGGAAACTCAGTGATTTCACAATGAGGCCAATGGTGACTTTTTAAAACAGTTACAGAGTTTAATGGCTGTGATAGGAGAAAACTGAGGATGGATCAATAATATTGTAGTTACTCCACAATACTAACCTAAATGACAGAGTGAAAAGAAGGAAGCCTGTACAGACTAAAAAAATATTCCCAAACATGCATCCTGTTTGCAACAAGGCTCTAAAGTAAAACTGCAAAAAATGCACACAAAAAAAACTGCTTTGCTTTATTCTTGACCAGGTTGCAGTTGTAAATGAGAACTTGATCTCAACTAGACTACCTGGTTAAATAAAGGTGAAATATATATATATATTTTTTAAACTATCCTAGAGGAAAATCTGGTTCAGTCTGCTTTCCACCAGACACTTGGAGATGAGTTCTCCTTTCGGCAGGACAATAACCTACACTGGAGTTGCTTACCAAGAAGACAGTGAAAATGATCAACAACCAATTTCACAGAGTTTGAAGAATTTTTAAAAGATAATGTGCAAAAGTTGCACAATCCCGGTGTGAAAAGCTCTTAGGGCCCGATGCCTTTCCTATGCATATCAGTAGATGGTATTCAGACTTACAGTATGAAGGTGTGTAACGGGCTTTACCTGCGTGGTTCCCTTGCGCACACTGAACAAATGTAATTCAACCACTGAAAAAACCCTCCCACTTGCTGGCCAACAGATTGTTTTGTTGTGGAGTTTTCATTCAAAAGGGTTTTCAGTACATTTATCTTAAGCCATCCCTTTACATACGCTGTACATTTTTAGTTTTCATTTTTGCCGACTGACTCAATAAAATGTATCGAGAGATCGGGTTCAGAATATTAGGCATCAATTAAAGAAACCCATCTAAATATATGCATTTTTTGTGTCCGTTTCAGCACCAATTGGTAGATGTAAAAAATACTATGATCTTGTAGATTATTTAGGGTTAGAAAAGTGTTTTTGAATCATAAACAGGTTTGAGAGCCTTTACGCATGGAAGAAAGAAAATGGTGGATTGATTCATTCTGAAAATTGCCACATTCAGTTCTTCAACCCATGGTAATATTGTAAGATTAGTGTACATATATAATTATAATAGGGAGAATAGTGTACAATAGTAGGCTATACCCTCATCTATTGCCTGCACTAACCTTGGAACTGTGTGACGAAACAGCCAAGTATTTCACCATGTGTCGTGTTCAAACTGTTATGGCTTGGTCTGTGCTCCGCTCCGTAACGATTTAATTAGTCTACAGGTTATTTTTATATTATCAACTGTCAATGTTCCTCAACATCAACCACATGGCTGTGATGGAATTGACAGATGAAGCAAATTAAGGTAAACTAAACAATGTCATTAAATGGAATGATAATGTAGGTTATACCAACTGAAGGGAGCTAACAGTAAATTGTCAGTTGAATAATGTGTTAGGCCTACTGACAGTCAATGCTGATTTACAGTGCTAGTGACAGGAGAGAGTAAGTCTGGGTAGCCTATAATTAAGACATTCGATAGTGCCCATCCCTGCAAGTTAAAAAGCTATACAATTTAAATGCTGCGTAATGGCACAGCATTTCATAAACTTTACTGTGGGAAAGTTGATGTGAATCAGTTTGCTGCCATATGGCTGGTTACACCTTTGTCTTCAGCAATGATAAGGTGACATATTTCTAAAACAAGTGTCATTTATATTTGCAATTCCCTTATCTAAACAGATGACTCATTTACCTAGCTCTTATCAAGTTGAAATGACAGTGCATGGAGAATGGTGTTATTTATATCGGGAAAAAATTAAGTAGATGCCTTTTCCTCTTGGAACCGGTAGGGTCACTAGATCTTATTCACTAGATTTTATGAGGGAATTAAGTCAAGGTCAGAATACATCATATCTGTAGACACACCTCCTCCATACCTTCATTTATTCAATCTCCACCCAAAACGAATAGCAAGTGAATAGCACACTATTCTCATGCTTAAATTCGTCAGAATATGCACAGAGAGAGGTGTATAAAAAGGGAATTCCATTCCATTTACGCACGCTTCACTCAGGTCATAATCGTGCTCTTAGAGATTTACCCAGAAAGATTCACAGCTGTAATCGCTGCCTTAGGTGCTTCTACAAAGTATTGACTCAGGGGTGTGAATACTTATGTAAATTAGATATTTCTGTTTAATTTTAAGTGAATCAAATTAAAAACTAAAAAAAAACTAAAAACATGTTTTTACTTTGTCATTATGGGGTTAGAAAATGTAATCTATTTAATCCAAATGTGAAATAAGTCAAGAGGTATGAATACTTTCTGAAGGCACTGTATCTGATAGCAGAAGGTAATGTATTAAGGGTATGTCTGTCTGTCTCTGCCTGTCTGTCTGTTGACTCGGGTACCATGTCGGACCTCATTCAGCACCTCTGCCCACCCTCTCAGTTCCAAGGTATCTGTTGTCATGAACCTCCCACTCTGCAGCCTGTCCTGTGCACAATAGCGCCATCTACTGGCCTGGCTGGCTGAGTGTGCTTCTTGCTCTTGCTCTTGCTTCATCTTACTGTACCTTTGCAAGTCAATTGGCTGTACTTCAACAGCAGTAGTCTTTAATGTGGACCGGAATGTTATGTCCAGTAACCCTATGCTCCTTGCATTACTTTTTAAGTGGCATGCAGAGTGACGTGTGTGTCTCTCTCTCTCTCTCTCTCTCTCTCTCTCTCTCTCTCTCTCTCTCTCTCTCTCTCTCTGTCTCTCTGTCTCTCTCTCTCGCCCCCCCTCCACTTCAGCTGGACACTGTAGGTGGGCTCAGGCTGTGTTGCATGGTCTTTCTTTCATGTAGTCCAGTATGTTGCTGCATTAAAGCTTTAATGTGTGTGTTTAACTGGCTTTGGTCTCGGTTATAATGGCTTTTCTAGCCTATGAAGAGATGCTGCTCAATAAGAAATGAAATGGAAAATAATCAAGCAAAATAATGTGTGCATTCGTTTTAAGAGCATTCAGTTAATTTAATGGTTTTCCGATTAGGCAGTGATATTTACGGCTGATGAGACTTGTCCCATGAGAGATATAGGCTGACTAAACACAGAGTTACTGCAATGTACTCATGCATAGTGGAATAATTCTGTTGAGTAGAGTTAAGAATGGTCTAGTCTTATATGAACCTTTCTTTAGGAAATATGGGTATCTTTAGAACTGTGGAGTTCTATTCGTTTTGAAAAGTACCCCCTCATGGATTTTACCAGTAGGCCTATGGTATTATGAGTATAATCAAGTACCCCTTGTGGGCAGCCGTCACGGAATCTGGACACCTTGTCAGAGGCTGCATCCCAAATGGAACCCTATACTCTATATACAGTTGAAGTCAGAAGTTTACATACACCTTAGCCAACTACATTTAAACTCAGTTTTTCCCATTTCCTGACATTTAATCGTGGTGAAAATTCCCTGTCTTAGGTCTGTTAGGATCACCACTTTATTTTAAGAATGTGAAATGTCAGGATAATAGTACAGAGAATGATTTATTTCAGCTTTAATTTCTTTCATCACATTCCCAGTGGGTCAGAAGTTTACATACACTCAATTAGTATTTGGTAGCATTGCTTTTAAATTGTTTAGCTTGGGTCAAACGTTTTGGGTAGCCTTCCACAAGCGTCCCACAATAAGTTGGGTGAATTTTGGCCCATTCCTCCTGACAGAGCTGGTGTAACTAAGTCAGGTTTGTAGGCCTCCTTGCTCACACACGCTTTTAAAGTTCTGATCACAGATTTTAAATAGGATTGAGGTCAGGGCTTTGTGATGGCCACTCCAATACCTTGACTTTGTTGTCCTTAAGCCATTTTGCCACAACTTTGGAAGTATACTTGGGGTCATTGTCCATTTGGAAGAACCATTTGAGACCAAGCTTTAACTGCCTGACTGATGTTGCTTCAATATATCCACATAATTGTCCTCCCTCATGATGACATTTATTTTGTGAAGTGCACCAGTCCCTCCTGCAGCAAAGCAACCCCACAACATGATGCTGACACCCCGTGCTTCACGGTTGGGATGGTGTTCTTTGGCTTGCAAGCATTCCCCTTTTTCCTCCAAACATAACGATGGTCATTATGGCCAAAAGGTTCTATTTTTGTTTCATCAGACCAGTACAATCTTTGTCCCATGTGCAGTTGCAAACCGTAGTCTGGCTTTTTTTAATGGAGGTTATGGAGCAGTGGCTTCTCCCTTGCTGAGCGACCTTTCAGGTTATGTCGATATAGGACTCGTTTTACTGTGGATATAGATACTTTTGTACCTGTTTCCTCCAGCATCTTCACAAGGTCCTTTGCTGTTGTTCTGGGATTGATTTGCACTGTTCGCACCAAAGTACGTCTCTAGGAGACAGAACGTGTCTCCTTCCTGACCGGTATACGACGGCTGCATGGTCCCATGGTGTTTATACTTGCGCAGTATTGTTTGTACAGATAAACGTGGTACCTTCAGGCGTTTGGAAATTGCTCCCAAGGATCACCCAGACCTGTGGAGGTCTTGGCTGATTTTTTTTTCATTTTCCCCTGATGTCAAGCAAAGAGGCAAAGAAGTTTGAAGGTAGGCCTCGAAATACATCCACAGATACACTTCTAATTGACTCAAATGATGTCAATTAGCCTATCAGAAGCTTCTAAAGCCATGACATCATTTTCTGCAATTTTCCAAGCTGTTTAAAGGCACAGTCAACTTAGTGTATGTACATTTCTGACCCACTGGAATTGTGAAAGAGTGAATTATAAGTGAAATAATCTGTCTGTGAACATTTGTTGGAAAAATGGCTTGTGTCATACACAAATTAGATGTCCTAACAGACTTGCCAAAACAGTAGTTGAAAAGTGAGTTTTAATGACTCTGACCTAATGTATGTAAACTTCCGACTTCAACTGTACAGTACATTCAGAAAGTATGCAAACCCCTTGACCTTAAAATAAATAAAATGGATTAAATCATTCTTCCCCCTCATCAATCTACACAATACCCCATAATGACAAAGCAAAAACAGTTTTTTTGAAATGTTAGCAAATGTATAAAACATACTAAACTGAAATATCACATTTACATAAGTTTTTAGACCCTTTACTCAGTACTTTGTTGAAGCACCTTTGGCAGCGATTACAGCCTTAATTCTTCTTGGGTATGACTCTACATGCTTGGCACACCTGTATTTTGGGAGTTTCTCTGATTCTTCTCTGCAGATCCTCTCAAGCTCTGTCAGGTTGGATGGGGAGTGTAGCTGCACAGCTATTTTCAAGTCTCTCCAGAGATATTAGATTGGGTTCAAGTCCAGGCTCTGGCTGGGCTACTCAAGAACATTCAGAGACTTCAGAGACCAGCGTTGTCTTGGCTGTGTGCTTAGGGTCGTTTTCCTGTTGGAAGGTGAACCTTCACCCCAGTCTGAGGTCCTGAGTGTTCTGAAGTAGGTTTTCATCAAGAATCTTTCTGTACTGTGTCCCGCTCATCTTTCCTTCGGTCCTGACTAGCCTTCCAGTCCCTGCTGCCGAAGAACATCCCCACAGCATGATGCCACCACCATCATGCTTCACCGTAGGGATGGTGCCAGGTTTCCTCCAGACGTGATGCTTGGCATTCAGGCAAAGAGTTCAATCTTGGTTTCATCAGACCAGAGAATCTTGTTTCTCATGGTCTGAGAGTGCCTTTTGGAAGACTCCAAGTGGGTGGTCATGTGCCTTTTACTGAGGAGTGGCTTCTGTCTGGCCACTCTACCATAAAGGCTTTATTGGTGGAGTGCTGCAGAGATGGTTGTCCTTCTGGAAGGTTCTCCCATCTCCACAGAGGAACTTTGGAGATCTGTCAGAGTGACCATTGGGTTCTTGGTCAGCTCCCTGACCAAGGCCCTTCTCCCTAGATTGCTCAGGTTGTCTGGACGGCCAGCTCTGAGAAGAGTCTTGATGGTTCCAAACTTCTTCCATTTAAGAATGATGGAGGCCACTGTGTTCTTGGGGACCTTCAATGCTGCAGACATTTTTTGGTACCCTTCCCCAGATCTGTGCCTCGACACAATCCTGTCTTCTTTTTTGTTGTTGCTTTTGTCATTGTGCGGTATTGTGTGTAGATTGATGTGGTGGAAAAAAATATTTAATCTCTTTTAGAATAAGGCTGTAACGTAATAAAATGTGGAAAAAGTCAAGGGGTCTGAAAACTTTCAGAACGTACTGTAGTGCACTACTTTCTACCAGAGCTCTATGGGCCATTTGGGACACAGCCTGTCAGAGTAAAGCCACTGCGATGGTACGGATGGAGAGACTACTGAGCCCAAATGGACTCTTGCTGAGGTGTGTGTGAGAGAGAGACTCGCAAGCGACGTCCTGTCAGACTCTGCTAAAGTAACCAAAGCAAAACACAAAGGGCAAACACATCAAGTCACTCGCTCCGACGGACTCTTTCAGTCATCAGAATGCACAAACACATAGTATTACCAGTAGCCAAACCTTCTGGAGAGAAACAGTAACATGATAAGTGGGTTTAGTGGTTTGAGAATGACATGTGGCGGCTTTGTTGACTGGCTGACTGCAAATAGGCAGATACGCAGGCAGTGTGAAGCTCAGCCCAGCACAGGGGGTTGTAGAAGAGATGGCTGTGTCTGTTCTGCTGATTTATTCCAGGTCATTTCTGTAATACATGTCTGTCTTCAGCACGCCAGGCTTCTAGGTACACGAGCACATCACTACACCACACATGCCTCTATCCCCACTAATGGTGCATGCTCATAGCCATATCAAACCAAACATGGGCCGGGCAGATCAGCTGTAATATTATTTAACACCGGTGTCCCGTGTGGGTGAGGAATGCCTGCCTGTATGGTGCAGGATTAATGAGGTGAGGCTGAAGCACGGCTTTGGTGAGAATCCGAAGACAAGGTGCTCTGGGTTTATGTGTTGGGATGGAACATCAACTTACTTGTAGTAGGAAGGTGGACTCCAACTACCTCAGCTCAGGTAAAGCCCGGTAGGTTTTCTCTAGAGATCAGGGTCCTGTTCATTAGGGCAAATTGTAGCAAAATGTTTTGCAACGGAAAATGAAAAGTATTGTTTCTTAAAAGACTGTCAGATAATACCTCTCTGTTTAGTGCTGATGAACATGACCCTGCCAGGGTAGCCAGAGAAACCATTGGTGGAGTTGTTGCTGTGTATTCTTCTTATTGAACAGTATCATAAAATTGGTTTTATATTATGTGCTGCATTGTCAATTTCTTCTATCAAATCAACTTGTATTTGTCACATACACATGGTTAGCAGATGTTAATGCGAGTGTAGCGAAATGCTTGTGCTTCTAGTTCCGACAATGCAGTAATAACCAATGAATAATCTAACCTAACAATTTCACAACAACTACCTTATACACACAAGTGTAAAAGGATGAAGAATATGTACATAAAGATATATAAATGAGTGATGGTACAGAACGGCATAGGCAAGATGCAGTAGATGGTATAGAGTATAGTATATACATATGAGATGAGTAATGTAGGGTATGTAAACATTATATTAAGTGGCTAGTGATACATGTTTTACATCAATTTTTCCATTATTAAAGTGGCTGGAGTTGAGTCAGTGTGTTGGCAGTAGCCACTCAATGTTTAACAGTCTGATGGCCTTGAGATAAAAGCAGTTTTTTCAGTCTCTCGGTCCCTGCTTTAATGCACCTGTACTGACCTTGCCTTCTGGATGATAGCAGGGTGAACAGGCAGTGGCTCAGGTGGTTGATGTCCTTGATGATCTTTATGGCCTTCCTGTGACATCGGGTGGTGTAGGTGTCCTGGAGGGCGGGTAGTTTGCCCCCCGTGATGCGTTGTGCAAACCTCACTACCCTCTGGAGAGCCTTGTAGTTGTGGGCGGAGCAGTTGCTGTACCAGGCGGTGATACAGCCCGACAAGATGCTCTTGATTTGTACATCTGTAAAAGTTTTAGTGCTTTTGGTGACAAGCCAAATTTCTTCAGCCTCCTGAGGTTGAAGAGGCACTGCTGCACCTTCTTCACGATGCTGTCTGTGTGGGTGGACCAATTCAGTTTGTCCGTGATGTGTATGCCGAGGAACTTAAAACTTACTACCCTCTCCACTGCTGTCCCGTCAATGTGGATAGGGGGGTGCTCCCTCTGCTGTTTCCTGAAGTCCACGATAATCTCCTTTGTTTTTGTTGACGTTTAGTGTGAGGTTATTCTCCTGACGCCACACTCCGAGGGCCCTCACCTCCTCCCTGTAGGCCGTCTTGTCGTTGTTGGTAATCAAGCCTACCACTGTAGTGTCGTCTGCAAACGTGATGATTGAGTTGGAGACGTGCGTGGCCACGCAGTCGTGGGTGAACAGGGAGTACAGGAGAAGGATCAGAACGCACCCTTGTGAATCAACACTGGGATGTGGAGATGTTGTTACCTACCCTCGCCACCTGGGGGCGGCCCGTCAGGAAGTCCAGTACCCAATTGCACAGGGCGGGGTCGAGACACAGGGTCTCGAACTTGATGACGAGTTTGGAGGGTACTATGGTGTTATTCTGAGCTGTAATCAATGAACAGCATTCTCACATAGGTATTCCTTTTGTCCAGATGGGTTAGGGCAGTGTGCAGTGTGGTTGTGATTGCGTCTTCTGTGGACCTGTTGGGGCGGTAAGCAAATTGGAGTGGGTCTAGGGTGTCAGATAGGGTGGAGGTGATATGGTCCTTGACTAGTCTCTCAAAGTACTTCATGATGACAGAAGAGATTGTTACGGGGCACACTACACAGTAGTGAGCAGTAATCGCTCCGCCGTTTCCTGGTTGCTAAAATCCTAATTGTTCGCCTAATTTCAGTTTATGTGACAAAGCAAGCAAGTGTGGTAATCTAGTGAATCATTATGTATTTGTGTAGGGTTAGCAATCAGAGGCCCACTACCTGAGCTGTTTAAATCTGTTGGGCCTTGTGTTCTGCAGTCTGCACTAGCCTGGTCCCAGATCTGTTTGTGCTGTATAGCCAACTCCTATTTATTTTTTATTTCACCTTTATTTAACCAGGTAGGCAAGTTGAGAACAAGTTCTCATTGACAATTGCGACCTGGCCAAGATAAAGCAAAGCAGTTCGACACATACAACAACACAGACTTACACATGGAGGAAAACAAACTTACAGTCAATAATACAGTAGAAAAATAATTCTATATACGATGTGAGCAAATGAGGTGAGAAGGGAGGTAAAGGCAAAAAAAGGCCATGGTGGTGAAGTAAATACAATATAGCAAGTAAAACACTGGAATGGTAGATTTGCAGTGGAAGAATGTGCAAAGTAGAAATAAAAATAATTGGGTGCAAAGGAGCTAAATAAATAAATACAGTAGGGGGAGAGGTAGTTGTTTGGGCAAAATTATAGATGGGCTATGTACAGGTGCAGTAATCTGTGAGCTGCTCTGACAGCTGGTGCTTAAAGCTAGTGAGGGAGATAAGTGTTTCCAGTTTCAGAGATTTTTGTAGTTCGTTCCAGTCATTGGCAGCAGCTGGAAGGAGAGGCGGCCACAGGAAGAATTGGTTTTGGGGGTGACCAGAGAGATATACCGGCTGGAGTGCGTGCTACAGGTGGGTGCTGCTATGGTGACCAGCGAGCTGAGATAAGGGGGGACTTTACCTAGCAGGGTCTTGTAGATGACCTGGAGCCAGTGTGGCGACGAGTATGAAGCGAGGGCCAGCCAACGAGAGTGTACAGGTCGCAGTGGTGGGTAGTATATGGGGCTTTGGTGACAAAACGGATGGCACTCTGATAGACTGCAACCAATTTATTGAGTAGGGTGTTGGAGGCTATTTTGTATATGACATCGCCGAAGTCGAGGATTGGTAGGATGGTCAGTTTTACGAGGGTATGTTTGGCAGCATGAGTGAAGGATGCTTTGTTGCGAAATAGGAAGCCGATTCTAGATTTAACTTTGGATTGAAGATGTTTGATGTGAGTCTGGAAGGAGAGTTTACAGTCTAACCAGACACCTAAGTATTTGTAGTTGTCCATATATTCTAAGTCAAAACGGGCAGGTGTGGGCAGCGATAAGTTAAAAGAGCATGGCTGAGGTGCACCCATGACCAGCTCTGAAACCAGATTGCATAGCGGAGAAGGTGTGGTGGGATTCGAAATGGTCGGTAATCTGTTTGTTGACTTGGCTTTCGAAGACCTTAGAAAGGCAGGGTAGAATAGATATAGGTCTAGAGTGTCCCCCCTTTGAAGAGGGGGATGACCGTAGCTGCTTTCCAATCTTTGGGAATCTCAGACGACACGAAAGAGGTTGAACAAGCTAGTAATAGGGGTTGCAACAATTTCGGCAGATCATTTTAGAAAAAAAGTGTCCAGATTGTCTAGCCCGGCTGATTTGTAGGGGTCCAGATTTTGGCGCTCTTTCAGAACATCAGCTGAATGGATTTGGGAGAAGGAGAAATGGGGAAGGCTTGGGCGAGTTGCTGTGGGGAGTACAGTGCAGTTGACCGGGGTAGGGGTAGCTCGGTGTAAAGCATGGCCAGCCGTAGAAAAATGCTTATTGAAATGTTCAATTATAGTGGATTTATCCTATCCTCAGTGCAGTGGGCAGCTGGGAGGAGGTGTTCTTATTCTTCATGTACTTTACAGTGTCCCAGGACTTTTTTGAGTTTGTGTTGTAGGAAGCAAATTTCTGCTTGAAAAAGCTAGCCTTGGCTTTTTTAACTGCCTGTGTATATTGGTTTCTAACTTCCCTGAAAAGTTGCATATCACGGGGGCTGTTCAATGCTAATGCAGAACGCCATGGGATGTTTTTATGTTGGTTAATTAAGGGTAGTCAGGTCTGGAGAGAACCAAGGGCTATATCTGGTCCTGGTTCTACATTTCTTGAATGGGGCATGCTTATTTAAGATGGTGAGGAAGGCATTTAAAAAAAATAACCAGGCATCCTCTACTGACGGGATGAGGTCATTATCCTTCCAGGATACCCGGGCCAGGTCGATTAGAAAGGCCTGCTCGCTGAAGTGGTTTTGGGAGCGTTTGACAGTGATGAGTGGAGTTCGCTTGACCGCTGACCCATTACGGATGCAGGCAATGAGGCAGTGATCGCTGAGATCTTGGTTGAAAACAGCAGAGGTGTATTTAGAGGGCAAGTTGGTTAGGATGATATCTATGAGGGTGCCCGTGTTAACGGCTTTGGGGTGGTACCTGGTAGGTTCATTGATAATTTGTGTGAGATTGAGGGCATCAAACTTAGATTGTAGGATGGCTGGGGTGTTAAGCATGTTCTCATTGCCAAGACAGCAAAAACAGAATTGGGACCAGGCTAGTTCAATGACCATAGGAGTTGGGTCATTGCCAAGACAGCAAAAACAGAATTGGGACCAGGCTTGTTCAATGACCATAGGAGTTGGCAAGATGACACAAACAGATCTGGGACAAGCAAGGGCCTGGCTTGACATTGTCCCATGACAATGACCATAGGAGTTGGCAAAACAGCACAAACAGTTCTGGGACCAGGCTAGTTCTACACATGCTCAGTGCTATGTTCATCAGGCAGTTGATCATCTGTTCTTCCTGACAGGGTCAGAGATGAGGGTGCGTTTTGACATTTGGGAACAAGGAAACGTTTCCCCCCTGCAGCTGACTGACAAACTGCGAGGATCCCTGCGCCACACCCTCTGTGATGTCATCATGGAACTGAGGGTCCTGCCCAATCCGCTGTGCCTGTAGACGTTCCTTACCACACCTGGGAGATGTCAGAGAGAAGACACAACTAACGGTGAGGAAATGCTACTATTACACTACCTGAACTGCAAATGTGAATTCAGATTGTTGTTTAAAATGGTAGACTATGTTATCAATCAAATTCAGATTTGTTTTGAAATCAATCAATGTTATCAGGTTCATCCCTTGTCTATCTCCACATCTTCTCTTTAGGTCATTTAAGTTCCCCTCCATTGGAAGTGAATCTCTGGCTCCTCTCTCACTCCTCTCTGACTCCTCTCTGGCTCCTCTCTCGCTCCTCTCTGGCTCCTCTCTCGCTCCTCTCTGACTCCTCTCTGGCTCCTCTCTGGCTCCTCTCTCGCTCCTCTCTCGCTCCTCTCTCGCTCCTCTCTGACTCCTCTCTGGCTCCTCTCTCGCTCCTCTCTGGCTCCTCTCTCGCTCCTCTCTGGCTCCTCTCTGGCTCCTCTCTCGCTCCTCTCTGGCTCCTCTCTCGCTCCTCTCTCGCTCCTCTCTGGCTCCTCTCTCGCTCCTCTCTGGCTCCTCTCTCGCTCCTCTCTGGCTCCTCTCTCGCTCCTCTCTCGCTCCTCTCTGACTCCTCTCTGGCTCCTCTCTGACTCCTCTCTGGCTCCTCTCTCGCTCCTCTCTGGCTCCTCTCTCGCTCCTCTCTGGCTCCTCTCTGGCTCCTCTCTCGCTCCTCTCTGACTCCTCTCTGGCTCCTCTCTGGCTCCTCTCTCACTCCTCTCTGACTCCTCTCTCGCTCCTCTCTGGCTCCTCTCTGGCTCCTCTCTCGCTCCTCTCCGACTCCTCTCTGGCTCCTCTCTGGCTCCTCTCTCGCTCCTCTCTGACTCCTCTCTGGCTCCTCTCTCGCTCCTCTCTTACTCCTCTCTGGCTCCTCTCTCGCTCCTCTCTGGCTCCTCTCTGGCTCCTCTCTGACAGGAGAGGAGGTAATATAAAAGATGATCTGCTTCCCAAACCGATTGTCTGTTTCACTTGATGGGCTCTGGTCTAAAGTAGTGCACTGTAAAGGGAATAGGGTGCCATTTGGGATGAAGCCGTCGTCTCCTATCTCGTCTCTGTGAGAGACTCTCATTTTCTGTTTCTTCTCCTTTTCTCTCGCTCTGTCTCTGGTGTAAACAGGATGCCCGTCCATTCAGCAGTGCACCGCTGAGATTGCCTCCCAGTTCCTGCTTCCTCCCATCCTGACAGAGATTGTCAATCTGGTCAGGACCCTGGCCAGTGACACCACTGTCAAGGTGTTTGAGAGGACGAGGTGGATAATTTGAAAGAATCAAGTCGATCGCTGGAAAGACACAATCACTAGAAAGAATCAAGCATTTGAATATGTGCATTATTTTAAAAGCTTCCAGCTAGTATGGAAAGAGTATATATCCGGAATGCATGTATATACATACATACGCTTACAAACACATTTCACAAACTTCATCTTTCAAGGCAGTTTTGAAAGGATATGTTTTTATATATAATGACTTTATCATTTGTGTTTTTGTTTGGTCCCCTAGTTGTCCCCAAGGAGACATCTTTGTTCCCATGCCTCTGATCCAACACCCCACCTGCCACCTCTAGAACCTTCATCCTCATTGGAAGGATCTTCCACCAGTGGCATTGCTGCACAGAGCAAGGTACCTGCTATAGCCAGAGTTCTATTATCTCTGTGCTCTGAAAGAAGTCACTGTTTGCTTGACCCGTGATTTTGTTTGCTTATTTGATTCATGGAGTTAAACATAATCATTGCCCTTTATAAGTATGTGATTCTCATTTTATTCACCTCAAATGATGCCCCATTACCTATTATTTTTGAGAAATAAAAAAATGTGGAGGTACCCTTTTCACCTGATGTACTTTTTTCCTCTCTGTAACTTTGGAATATGGTCAAACATACTTTACTAAATGACTTAATGAAAGTAGTAATACATCAGCATAATAGAGAGACATTATTATGATGCTAACAGGCAGATTTGGGCACAAACCCAAATACTAAATTCTAACCCAACCTGGAACATTTCTAGCTATTTCCCAATGTCTCATCGCAACTCTTCTCTCTCCACTTCAGAAACAGCATGCCTTTTATGGCATGGTTCTAATAACTATTGCTAATGATTAACTGTAGATGTGAAGATGTGCATTATATACACACAGGCAGCATTGTTTCTAAGCTTAGTGTGACATGACATGCTTTCTCTGCTACTGTTCTGTACTTGGGTTCTCTCTCTCCTCTGTCACTCTGACAATCAAAGCAACCCTTTTCAAACTTTAACTGCCTAACATTTCTTTCTTTCTTTCTTTTGAAACAATCTCTGTGTCTGTAGCTTAAGCTTAGTGTCTCTGTGTAGCTAGCTCCTATAGAGCTGTCTGTTGCCAGTGCCTGCATCCTGCCAGTGCCTGCATCCTGTCAGTGCCTGCATCCTGCCAGTGTCTGCATCCTGTCAGTGCCTGCATCCTGTCAGTGCCTGCATCCTGCCAGTGTCTGCATCCTGCCAGTGCCTGCATCCTGTCAGTGCCTGCATCCTGCCAGTGTCTGCATCCTGTCAGTGCCTGCATCCTGCCAGTGTCTGCATCCTGTCAGTGCCTGCATCCTGCCAGTCCCTGCATCCTGCCAGTGCCTGCATCCTGTCAGTGTCTGCATCCTGCCAGTCCCTGCATCCTGCCAGTGCCTGCATCCTGCCAGTGCCTGCATCCTGCCAGTGTCTGCATCCTGCCAGTCCCTGCATCCTGCCAGTGCCTGCATCCTGCCAATGTCTGCATCCTGTCAGTGTCTGCATCCTGCCAGTGTCTGCATCCTGCCAGTCCCTGCATCCTGCCAGTCCCTGCATCCTGTCAGTGTCTGCATCCTGCCAGTCCCTGCATCCTGCCAGTGCCTGCATCCTGCCAGTGTCTGCATCCTGTCAGTGCCTGTATCCTGTCAGTGTCTGCATCCTGCCAGTCCCTGCATCCTGCCAGTGCCTGCATCCTGCCAGTGCCTGCATCCTGCCAGTCCCTGCATCCTGCCAGTGCCTGCATCCTGCCAGTGCCTGCATCCTGTCAGTGACTGCATCTTGCCAGTGCCTGCATCCTGCCAGTGACTGCATCCTGCCAGTGCCTGCATCCTGCCAGTGCCTGCATCCTGTCAGTGACTGCATCCTGCCAGTGCCTGCATCCTGCCAATGACTGCATCCTGCCAGTGCCTGCATCCTGCCAGTGCCTGCATCCTGCCAATGACTGCATCCTGCCAAAGCCTGCATCCTGCCAATGACTGCATCCTGCCAATGCCATGCTGTTTGTTTGTGCTCATCTCTATTTCCCCACAGAAGACAGTTCAGATGATGAGAACACCCCTGTGCTTAGTAAGTTCACACGTAAGTCTGACACTGCCCTCTTCCTCATAGTAGGTTGACAGGTGAGTCTGACTCTGCCCTCTTCCTCATAGTAGGTTGACAGGTGAGTCTGACTCTGCCCTCCTCCTAATAGTAGGTTGACAGGTGAGTCTGACTCTGCCCTCCTAATAGTAGGTTGACAGGTGAGTCTGACTCTGCCCTCCTCATCATAGTAGGTTGACAGGTGAGTCTGACTCTGCCCTCCTCATAGTAGGTTGACAGGTGAGTCTGACTCTGCCCTCCTCATCATAGTAGGTTGACAGGTGAGTCTGACTCTGCCCTCCTCATCATAGTAGGTTGACAGGTGAGTCTGACTCTGCCCTCCTCCTCATAGTAGGTTGACAGGTGAGTCTGACTCTGCCCTCTTCCTCATAGTAGGTTGACAGGTGAGTCTGACTCTGCCCTCCTCCTAATAGTAGGTTGACAGGTGAGTCTGACTCTGCCCTCCTAATAGTAGGTTGACAGGTTAGTCTGACTCTGCCCTCCTCATCATAGTAGGTTGACAGGTGAGTCTGACTCTGCCCTCCTCATCATAGTAGGTTGACAGGTGAGTCTGACTCTGCCCTCCTCATCATAGTAGGTTGACAGGTGAGTCTGACTCTGCCCTCCTCCTCATAGTAGGTTGACAGGTGAGTCTGACTCTGCCCTCCTCCTAATAGTAGGTTGACAGGTGAGTCTGACTCTGCCCTCCTCATCATAGTAGGTTGACAGGTGAGTCTGACTCTGCCCTCCTCATCATAGTAGGTTGACAGGTGAGTCTGACTCTGCCCTCCTCATCATAGTAGGTTGACAGGTAGCCAGCCCAACCAAGCAACACTATCTCTAGGCTGTTCTGGTTTCATTCAGATTTCTTAAAAATCATATGGAATTCTATTTACCTGTTGAGCCTCATAAAATTTGTCCAAAAAATAATGGTGAAAAAACGGAATCTCTGCTGCCTTCAAAAAGTATTCGTACTCCTTGACTTATTCCACATTTTGTTGTTACAGCTGGGATTCAAAATCGATTAAATTGAGTGTTTTTCTCTCACCCACCTACATACAATACCCCATAATAACAAAGTGAAAAGGTGTTTTTAGATTTTATTTCAAATGTATTGAAAATGAAATAGACATGTAAATTATGTAAGTATTCATACCCCTTTTCTATTACACTCCAACTTGAGCTCCGGTGCATCCAATTGCCTTTGATAATCCTTCATGTCATTAAAACTTGATTGGAGTCCACGTGTGGCCAATTCAATTGTTTGGATAGAAAGAAACTGTTTATATAAGGTCCCACAGTTGACAGTACATGTCAGAGCAGAAACTATATCATGAATTCCAAGGAACTGTCTGTAGATCTCCGAGAATTATGATGAGGCATATACTCTATCTTCCCAAGAAAGGGTATAAAACCATTTCTAGAGTGTTGAACGTTTCCAAGAACACAGTAGTTCTCCATCATTGGAAAATGGAAAAAATATGGAACTACCATATTTGCCTAGAACTGGCCGCCCAACCAAACTGAGCAACCGGGCAAGAAGGAGCTTGGTCAAGGAACCCAATGACCAAGAACCCAATGACCACATTGACAGAATTACAGAGTTCCTTGGCTGAGTTGTGAGAACCTGCACGAAGGACAACAGTCTTTACAGCACTTCACCAATCTGGGCTTTAGGGAGAGTGGCCAGACGGAAGCCACTCCAGAGAAAAAGGCACATGACAGGATGACTGGTGTTGCAAAAAGGCACGTGAAAGACTGGGAGCATAAGGCAAAAGATTCTGTTGTCTCATGAGACAGAAAACCAGGCACAGCTCATCACCCATCTAATACCATCCCTACTGTGAATCATGGTTGTGGCAGCATCATGCTATGGGGATGCTTTTCAGTGGCAGGGACTGGGAGACTGGTAAGGATAGAGGGAACAATGAATGGAGCCATATACAGGCAAATCCTTGATGAGAACCTGCTTCAGAGTGCAAACGACCTTAGACAATGACCCAAGCATACAGCCAAAGCAGCCCTGGAATGGCTTCAGGACAAAGTCCTTGAGTCCAGCCAAAGCCCAGACTTGAATCCCATTGATAAACTGTGGAAAGACTTGAAGATTGCTGTTCACTGCTGCTCCCCTTCTAACTTAAGAGCTTGAGAAAATCTACAAGGAAAAATAGGAGAGAATCCCCAAATACAGATTGGCAAATCTGATACAGACATACCAAAGATGACTCAAAGCTGTAATCGCAGCCAAAGTTGCTTCTACAAAGTATTGACTCAGGGTTGTGAATACTTATTTAAATTAGTTCTGTATTTAATTTTCAATAAATTAGCAAAAATGTATTAGAACGTGTTTTCACTGTCATAATGGAGTATTGTGTGTAGACGGGTGAGAAAAATAATCAATTTAATTCTTTTTGAATTCAGGCTGTAACACAACAAAATGTGGAATAAGTCAAGAGGTATGAATACTTTCTGAAGACACTAATTCATTTTTGGAATGTAAAGCTTTGTACTCAATGCTTAGCTGTATGCATGGTGATGAGCTGTGCATCATATCATGTTGCTTAATAAGGATGACCTTATATCTGTGAATATGAAGAGTTCACTGTTTCCTCTGTCTCCTCTCCCTCAAACTGACTTCATATTTCAATTCCAAATATCAAATCTCACTATTTCTACTTTCATAAATGGTTGCAATTTCTCTTTAAGCTTAAGTCTCTGGCTGTCTGGAAAAGTAATTTTTCCAGTGATGCTAAGTCTATTTCTTAGAAAGGGTAAGGTTTTATTTTTCTCCTGCTCTAAAAGCAGTAGCAGACAAGCCCCATGCATGCCTCTCAGGATGGCTCTGTGAATCATTTTATGCAACTTGCCCTGGGGGCTTAGAAAACCTTACTGAGATATTTTGCTGGTTATGTCCTAAATGACATACTATTCCTTACCTAGTACACTAGTTTTGACCACAGCCCATAGGCTATGTCTGCTAGGATGTAATGAGAACCATTTATGGTTGAATTTTAATAGCTTCATATTTAAAATTCACTTTCCCACAATAGGGTAGCTGACTATCCGTTTAGTCATATACTCTATGGTAAATAAGAGATTAAATATTCTGGTCCAAGACATTCAAGGTCCCCTAGTTAAATTGATTCTCAGCCAACCCTACCATGTCTTATCTTAGAAACAGGGTTTGGCTCCACTCAGGTCTCTCCTGTCTTCTGTCTGTCTGCTCCAGGGTTGGTTATGGTCAAATATGTTTAAATTCAGAAGTTAAACTGAAATTGCAGTTCCAATTGTCCTCATTACTTTTCAATGAAGAACATTCAGGAATTTAAATGTGATTAACCCCAGTCATCGTCCCCCCTTGTGGCCCACTCTGACTCTCTTCCCTCCCTATATGTCCAATCAGCTCATAAAGGCTTCCAGCACTTCGAGGCCTTGGAGCAGTCTGATTGGTTCAGCCCAGGGCAGTCCTGGAGGGGCGTGGCCCCAAGGCAGAGGTTTCTCCTCATACACATCCTGAAGTAGGTGGGGTGAAGAGGAGTGTGTTGTTATTATAAAACAAATTATTCGGAAGCAGCAGCTATTCTTCCTGGTGCCTGTGTTCCTGGTGCGTGTGTTCCTGGTGCGTGCCTGTGTGCGCACGGGAGTTGCCTATAACAAGAGATGGCTAAATTTATCAGGATGTTGCTCCATTTTCACTCAAAGGCTGTATGGGGTGGGTTGATCTCTAACTCTCTGCAGGTGACCCTGTATACCTATAACTGGTCAGTGGACCTTGGAGCCTCTCTGAACCGTGGGCTGGTGAGGCTGGTCCAGTAGCAGAATGCCAGGGCCCACGTTGCCCACTGTGTCCTCAACCATAAGATGGGTCTCTTCCACCACTGCTGCTTCTCTGACACACCGGCCCACACAGACCCCAAACAGGTAAACGTTTCTTACTCACCTTTACTCATATACATGTACCAGAAAATCCACTGTCAATCTCACACAACCATCATACTTGTATGAGTGTTAGATTGTAACCACACACCAAGACCATTACTGAGGTCTTTAAATCAGACACACCTGCCCAAGACCTGAAAAGGTAAACGCTCAGTCTCACACACAGCACAGCCGTCTGGTTTAATTCATCACAGTCTAACACCCTTTGATGCAACATAACTGTGGCCTATAAGTATACATTATATTAAACATATTCCACACACAGTCAAAGGATGGCACGATGTTAGGATTGGGACCATTGTCCTGGTGGCTTTAAAAGGTTGGGTCAGTCAGGGGGAATCAATCAAAGGATGGCACGATGTTAGGATTGGGACCATTGTCCTGGTGGCTTTAAAAGGTTGGGTCAGTCAGGGGGAATCAATCAAAGGATGGCACGATGTTAGGATTGGGACCATTGTCCTGGTGGCTTTAAAAGGTTGGGTCAGTCAGGGGGAATCAATCAAAGGATGGCACGATGTTAGGATTGGGACCATTGTCCTGGTGGCTTTAAAAGGTTGGGTCAGTCAGGGGGAATCAATCAAAGGATGGCACGATGTTAGGATTGGGACCATTGTCCTGGTGGCTTTAAAAGGTTGGGTCAGTCAGGGGGAATCAATCAAAGGATGGCACGATGTTAGGATTGGGACCATTGTCCTGGTGGCTTTAAAAGGTTGGGTCAGTCAGGGGGAATCAGTCTGTTAGTGGTGCATGATATAGGATTTACCTCAGTGTTTTAATCAAAAGGCTCAGTGTTTTCTGTTTCCTTCTACGCAGGCCAGTACCCTTGTCTCACTGGACCGTGGCTCCTGCTTTCACCTGGGGTTCAAAGCAAGGCCACGGGTACTTTTTAGATGGCATTTACATCACAATGTCACACGTGTAATGGTAACACAATTATACTAGAGTTTACATGAACATAAAACACTGGCGTCGAGGTAAGTCTCCATGGAAATGCGGTATTAGTGTTAGTGGAGCATCTGGTGGTGCAGCAGGTATAGGCCAGGCCACTCCCGAGGCAGGTTACACACATCTGTCAGCTCCTGAGGGTGGGACGTGGATTCCTTCCACACTAGCAGGTCCTGTACCTCCTCGTTGCTTTTATTTTATGTCCTCCTCTCATTCTCCTCTGCTTTGTCACTTCTCCTCTTAGCTAAAGCTGGGAGGCTGGGTGTCTTCTTGTCACCCCTCCTTCATCTCTGTTTCTCTGAGGTTTAAACAGCAGTCGTTTAAAACATCTGCTATCAACAGCTCTGTCACTTCTTGACTTTGTCCTTTACATTCAGTTCTTTCAGCCCTCATTGGAATTGCATTGCTAGGAGCTGCATTGTTAAATGGTGTAGAGTTACAATATGTGTTATATCATATACTTATATATCTCCAAGACTTATGCATCTGATCTTCCTGAATCCATTTCCACTGTTTTAAAATTCATAGTTGTTACGACTCCGACCGAAGGTGGCTCCTCTTCCCGTTCGGGTGGCGCTCGGCGGTCACCGGCCTACTAGCTGCCACTGATTCTTTCCTCCCCTTCCTTGTGTGTTTATTGGTTACACCTGTTATGAGTTTGTGGTAATTAGTTGGGCTTTCTTAGTCAGCCGGCCCGCCTGTTTCTTTGTGCGGGATGAATTATTGTAACATTTGTGTATGTTGGAGACGAACGTGTTTGTTTCTGTTCGTGGATTTTGCCGGACTGTTTTCGTCCCCAGTTTGGGGCATTTGTTTTGAGCACCCAGTGTTTTGTGGGGTGGCCGTTGTTCACCGTGTGTGCATTAAAAGAGCACTATATTGAATTCTCTGTTTCCTGCGCCTGACTTCACACCCACGACACCCAGATCGTTACAATAGTGCACTACTTTTGACCGGAGCCCTTTGATCCCTGGTTAAAAATAGTGCACTAAATAGGGAATTGGGTGCCATTTGGGATGTACACTTTGTCTGTTAATTGTACTGAGTAGATTCCCCTTGGTCTTTAATACAGAACATCACCATATCCTAATTTCCCCCCTCTCTCGGATCATCTCCCTCCCTCCCTCTTTTCCTCTTTTTCCCTCCCTCCCTCCCTTGGCATGGCATGTCAGCACTGAGGCCTTCATTCCTTCTTCTAGTCCTCTTTTTCACCTTTTCAGTGAACATCCCCGTCAGCCTCCTTGTATCTCTGAATCCTTTTGATAAGCTCCCGGAGAGGAGTGGAGAGAATGGCTGTGTCCCAAATATATCAAATCAATTATTTGTCACATGCGCCTTACCGTGAAATGCTTACTTACAAGGCCTTAACCAAAAATGCAGTTCAAGAAAAGTAGTTCAAGAAAATATTTGCCAAATAAACTAAAGTAAAAATGTAATTAAAGTAACACACTAAGATTACATAACAATAACGAGGCTATATACAGGGGCTACCGGTACTGAGTCAATGTGCGGGGGTACAGGTTAGTTCAGGTTACTTGTACATGTAGTTAGGGGTAAAGTGACTATGCATAGATAATAAACAGTGAATAGCAGGAGTGTAAAAACAAAGGGGGGGTGTCAATGTAAATTGTCTGGGTGGCCATTTGATTAATTGTTCAGAAGTCTTATGGCTTGGCGGTGATGCAACCGGTCAGGATGTCAAATATTTTCAGTCTCCTGAGGGGCAAAATGACTGTTTTGGTGTGTTTGGACCATGACACTTTGTTGTTGATGTGGGCACCAAGGAACATGAACTCTTGACCTGCTCCACTACAGCCCCTCAATGTTATTGGGGGCCTGTTCGGCCCTTCTTTTCCTGTAGTCCACGATCAGCTCCTTTGTGTTGCTCACATTGAGAGAGAGAGAGAGAGATGTTGTTGTCCTGGCACCACACCATGTAGTGGAATAGCACCCTATTCCCCTATGTAGTGCACTGCTTTTGACCGGGTGCCATTTGGGACACAGCTGAGTGTTGAGAATCACTCAGCTCTCTGACTTCACGGCCCGTGTTTTTAGTTCCGTAGCTCCAGGGTCAAAAACAAAGAATGCCTATAATTTCTGAGCAGTCTGCCTGAATGCTTGACTACAAGAGAGGAAAGAGTGAGGTATTTTTAGGTGCTTGATTTTGCTAACAGAATGGGCACTGTTTTACTCGTTGCTTTTCCCTTGGAACTTAAGACTTTGCGTTTTTGTTTAACAACAGTGATTTTGAGGTCATAACTGTGATAAATGGGACAAACATCCTCCCAACATTTTGTCAGTAAATAAGTGCAATGCCATTGCCCCCAGTGTCATCACAAGACAACCAATTACAGTGCAAAAAAGTCAACATAAAAGAAAGGAAATGTCCCAAACTTTTTCTCTATCTCTTAATCGCCTCTACACTAATGAATGAGGACAGAAGGCAGAGTCAAAGCGGCAGAAAATTTGCCCGCGCAGACCGTCATCTGTCACTGTCCTGATGAGGAGCACAGTGGGCACCAGTGCCCAGTTCAACCCCCTTCACCCCCTGGGCATGAGACAGACACTGGACAGAGGGCTCTGCCCATAGAGATCCTATTAAGTTATTATTCTAATTTCTAATTCTATGGCTTTGCCACACTGGGGCATCTGGGCCCTCCCCGTCCTCCTCTTCCTCCTTGTCCATTGCCCCGGTCCTGCCCAGCAGCCATTAAGCTGCTCTCTTGGGCTAACTTCCCCAAAAGTTCATTTTAGAAGGGGGGGAGGGGGGGTGAGGGCATATAAGCTGTGCAGTGTAAATCAGGGCATGCTGTCCATGCACCATCTCCAAAGCTTCAGCACTCCTTTGGGTTGACTATAATCCCTGCTACAGTTTGAGTCAAGGGCTCAGTTGTATTAGGCTTTTAAAGTAGATCATGGTTTCAGCCCTACCAGAGTTGATCTGTACATTTGATGTCTATAAACATATACTGTAGTTGATGAAAATATGGGTTTCTGAAATGTTATTCTACCGTTTAGGTTTATCAAATATGTCAAATAAAATCTAATTGTATTGGTCAAATACACGTGTTTAGCAGATGTTATTGCGGGTGTAGCGAAATGCTTGTGTTTCTAGTTCCAACAGTGCAGTAATATCTAACAGGCAATATCTAACAATTTCACAACAATACACACTAATCTAAGTAAAGGAATGGAATTAAGAATATATAAATATATATACGAGCAATGTCAGAGTGGCATAAACTAAGATACAGTAGAATAGAATATATACAGCTGAGATGAGTAATGCAAAATATGTGAACATTATTAAAGGGCTCCATTTTTATGGAATGGTCTGCCTACCCATGTAAGAGACGCAAACTCGGTCTCAACCTTTAACTTCTTGCGTCGAGCCATCCCGGATCCGGGATCGTGACTACAGCCTCAAGCCCATTACCATAACGCAACGTTAACTATTCATGAAAATCGCAAATGAAATTAAATAAATATGCTAGCTCTCAAGCTTAGCCTTTTGTTAACAACACTGTCATCTCAGATTTTCAAAATATGTTTCTCAACCATAGCAAAACAAGCATTTGTGTAACAGTATTGATAGCTAGCGTAGCATTTAGTGTTAGCATTCAGCAGGCAACATTTTCACAAAAACCAGAAAAGCATTCAAATAAAATAATTTACCTTTGAAGAACTTCGGATGTTTTCAATGAGGAGACTCTCAGTTAGATAGCAAATGTTCAGTTTTTCTTGAAAGATTATTTGTTTAGGAGAAATCGCTCCGTTTGGTGCGTCACGTTTGGTGCGCCAAACTTTTTTCCAAATTAACTCCATAATATCGACTGAAACATGGCAAACGTTGTTTAGAATCAATCCTAAAGGTGTTTTTCACATATCTCTTCGATGATATATCGTTTGTGGACGTGTGCTTTCTCCTCTGAATCCCATGGGAAAATGCCTGCAGCTGAAGATTACGCACCAATTTAGACAAAGGACACCGGGCGGACACCAGGTAAATGTAGTCTCTTATGGCCAATCTTCCAATGATATGCCTACAAATACGTCACAATGCTGCAGACACCTTGGGAAAACGGCAGAAAGCTTAGGCTCGTTCATGACACATTCACAGCCACAATGGAAAACAGAGCCTCAAACATTCTGCTCATTTCCTGTTTGAAGTTTCATCTTGGTTTCGCCTGTAGCATGAGTTCTGTGGCACTCACAGATAATATCTTTGCAGTTTTGGAAAGGTCAGAGTGTTTTCTTTCCAAAGCTGTAAATTATATGCATAGTCGAGCATCTTTTCGTGACAAAATATTGCGCCCCCTATATCCAAGAAGTTAAGTCTTTACTGAAGACTCATCTCTTCAGTGGGTCATATGATTGAGTGCAGTCTGGCCCAGGAGTGGGAAGGTGAATGGAAAGGCTCTGGAGCAACGAACCGCCCTTGCCGTCTCTGCCTGGCCGGTTCCCCTCTTTCCACTGGGATTCTCTGCCTCTAACCCTATTACAGGGGCTGAGTCACTGACTTACTGGGGCTCTTTCATACCATCCCTAGGAGGTGTGCGTCACTTGAGTGGGTTGAGTCACTGATGTGATCTTCCTGTCTGGGTTAGCGCCCCCCCCCCCCCCCCCCCCCCCCCCCCTTGGGTTGTGCCGTGGCGGAGATCTTTGTGGGCTATACTCGGCCTTGTCTCAGGATGGTAAGTTGGTGGTTGAAGATATCCCTCTAGTGGTGTGGGGGCTGTGCTTTGGCAAAGTGGGTGGGGTTATATCCTTCCTGTGTGGCCCTGTCCGGGGGTGTCCTCGGATGGGGCCACAGTGTCTCCTGACCCCTCCTGTCTCAGCCTCCAGTATTTATGCTGCAGTAGTTTATGTGTCGGGGGGCTAGGGTCAGTTTGTTATATCTGGAGTACTTCTCCTGTCCTATTCGGTGTCCTGTGTGAATTTAAGCGTGCTCTTTCTAATTCTCTCTTTCTCTCTTTCTTTCTCTCTCTCGGAGGACCTGAGCCCTAGGACCATGCCTCAGGACTACCTGACATGATGAGTCCTTGCTGTCCCCAGTCCACCTGGCTGTGCTGCTGCTCCAGTTTCAACTGTTCTGCCTTATTATTATTGGACCATGCTGGTCATTTATGAACATTTGAACATCTTGGCCATGTTCTGTTATAATCTCCACCCGGCACAGCCAGAAGAGGACTGGCCACCCCACATAGCCTGGTTCCTCTCTAGGTTTCTTCCTTGGTTTTGGCCTTTCTAGGGAGTTTTTCCTAGCCACCGTGCTTCTACACCTGCATTGCTTGCTGTTTGTGGTTTTAGGCTGGGTTTCTGTACAGCACTTTGAGATATCAGCTGATGTACAAAGGGCTATATAAATAAAATAGATTTGATTTGATTTAAAGTGACTAGTGTTTCATTATTAACGTGGCCAGTGATTTCATGTCTATGTATATTAGCAACAGCCTCTAATGTGCTGGTGATGTGATGGCTATTTAACATTTTGATCGCCTTGAGATAGAAGCTGTTTTTCATTCTCTTGGTCCCAGCTTTGATGCACCTGTACTGACCTCGCCTTCTGGATGATAGCGGGGTGAACAGGCAGTGGCTCAGGTGGTTGTTGTCCTTGATTATCCTTTTGGCATTGCTGTGACATCGGGTGCTGTAGGTGTCCTGGAGCACCACCCTCTGGAGAGCCCTGCGGTTGCGAGCGGTACAGTTGCCAAACCAGGCAGTGATACAGCCCGACAGGATGCTCTCAATTGTGCATCTGTAAAAGTTTGAGGGTTTTAGGTGCCACACCAAATTTCTTCAGCCTCCTGAGGTTGAAGAGGCGCTGTTGCGCCTTCTTCACCACATGGTCTGTATGGATGGACCATTTCAGTTTGTCAGTGATGTTTACGCCGACGAACTTGAAGCTTTCCACTTTCTCCACTGCAGTCCAGTCGATGTGGATAGGGGGGTGCTCCCTCTGCTTTTTCCTGAAGTCCACGATCAGCTCCTTTTGTTTTGTTGACGTTGAGTGAGAGGTTATTTTCCTGGCACCACACTCCCAGCGCTCTCACCTCCTCCCTGTAGGCTGTCATGTCATTGTTGGTAATCAAGCCTGCTACTGTTGTGTCGAGGCGTGCGTAGCTACGCAGTCATGGGTGAACAGGGAGTACAGGGGGGGCTGAGCACGCACCCTTGTGGGGCCCCAGTGTTGAGGATCAGCGAAGTGGAGATGTTGAACAACATTCTTACATAGGTATTCTTCTTGTCCAGATGGGATAGGGCAGTGTGCAGTGTGCAGTGCGATCGTCTGAGGATATATTGGGGCGGTAAGCACATTTAAGTGGGTCTAGGGTGGCAGGTAAGGTAGAGGTGATATGATCCTTGACTAGTCTCTCAAAGCACTTCATGATGACAGAAGTGAGTGCTACAGGGCGATAGTCTTTTAGTTCAGTTACCTTTGTTCCTGTATCCAAGAAAGCAATGGTTCCATCTTGAAGCATGTGGGGATAGCAGCATGGGATAGGGAGAAATTGAATATGTTCGTAAACACTCCAGCCAGCTGGTCTTCGCATGCTCTGAGGATGCGGCTAAGGATGCAGTCTGGGCTGGCATCCTTGCGAGGGTTAGCACGCTTAAATGTCTTACTCACGTCAGCCACGGAGATGGAGAGCCCACAATCGTTGGCACTGTGTTATCCTCAAATAGTGCGAAGAAGGGTTTTAGCTTGTCTGAAGCAAGACGTCGGTGTCCGCGACAGGGCTGGTTTTCCTTTGGTAATCCGTGATTGTCCGTAGACCCTGCCATATACAGATGAAGTCAGAAGTTTACATACATTTATGTTGGAGTCATTAAAACTTGTTTTTCAACCACTCCACAAATTTCTTGTTAACAAACTATAGTTTTGGCAAGTCGGTTAGGACATTTACTTTGTGCATGACACAAGTCATTTTTCCAACAATTGTTTACAGACAGATTATTTCACTTATAATTCACTGTTCACTGTTTCACAAATTCTCAATTCCAGGGGGTCAGAAGTTTAAATACACTAAGTTGACTGTGCCTTTAAACAGCTTGGAAAATTCCAGAAAGTGATGTCATGGCTTTAGAAGCTTCTGATAGGATAATTGACATAATTTGAGTCAATTGGAGGTGTACCTGTGGATTTATTTCAAGGCCTACCTTCACACTCAGTGCCTCTTTGCTTGACATCATGGGAAAATCAAAATAAATCAGAAAAATTGGAGACCTCCACAAGTCTGGTTCATCCTTGGGAGCAATTTCCAAACGCCTGAAGGTACCACGTTCATCTGTACAAACAATAGTACACAAGTATAAACACCATGGGACCACGCACCCGTCATACCGCTCAGGAAGGAGACACGTTCTGTCTCCTAGAGCTTAACCTCTCTGGGATATGTGGGACAGTAGCGTCCCACCTGGCCAACATCCAGTGAAAATGCAGAGTGCCAAATTCAAATAAATTACTAAAAAAATTAAACTTTGATGAAATCACACATTCAATATACCAAATTAAAGCTACACTTGTTGTGAATCTAGCCAACGTGTCAGATTTCAAAAATGTTTTACGGCCAAAGCAAACAATGCTATTATCTGAGGATAGCACCCCAGTAAACAAAGAGAGAAAAGCATATTTCTTTTTTTGCCCCACTGTATGTAAACTTCCGACTCCAACTGTACATACTGTACTGTCTATTGAATTATAATGTACATTATAATGTAGTATATTGATTTGTTTGTAATGGTTGTCTTGTATGTATGCTAGTTTTTACAGTTTCGTTAATGATATATTTATTTGTGAACTAAGGGGATTTGTAAAGCAATGTTTTTCTAACACCCAATGTCAATGTGTTGTTAAAGGTTTAAAGAGGGTGTTTAAATTACAAGATGCACTAGCTATGTTCATTTGATACAAGATGAGCCACACCAGTCCATCCCCAGCCAGGCAGGCAGTAACCGAGATGAAGTAGCCAGCTCTACTTATTGAGGAGATGTGGGTAGTCAGTCCTTGGCCCTAACAGAGACAGACAGTGCCATGCAGATCCAGGCAGGAGGCTCAAGGCCTGGCTGATAGCTGTTAGCTGCTGGCTCTGAGCTGTGAGGGATGGTTACCACATGCTACATGGCCCTGGGAACACTAGGCTGTCCTAAATGGTACCCTATTCCCTTTATAGTGCACTACATTCGACCAGAGCCCTATGTGTAGTACCATATAAAGAATAGGGTGCCATTTGTGACACATACTTACTTCTCCCCATTCCCCACCGCCGTGCTGTGTGACTAAAGAGTGTTCGTGTGGTTTAATCTCCATGTTGACAGAGATGGAGAAGCAGATAAAGATTGAGAACCTGTTTGTGACTTGGCAGCAGAGGTCAGCGCAGTCCAACATGCCCATCTCAGTAAGTACCACAGCCGTTCTAGACACACCAGAGTACCACAGCCGTTCTAGACACACCAGTGTACCACAGCCGTTTCAGACACACCAGAGTACCACAGCCGTTCTAGACACACCAGTGTACCACAGCCGTTTCAGACACACCAGAGTACCACAGCCATTCTAGACACACCAGAGTACCACAGCCGTTTCAGACACACCAGAGTACCACAGCCGTCCTAGACACACCAGAGTACCACAGCCGTCCTAGACACACCAGAGTACCACAGCCGTCCTAGACACACCAGAGTACCACAGCCGTCCTAGACACACCAGAGTACCACAGCCGTCCTAGACACACCAGAGTACCACAGCCATCCTAGACTGTCTTACAAATTCATGGACTTCAGAACATGCTGCGGAGTACACACACAGCGACTCTTATTCAAATCTCAGAAAATGGCATCTCTCCATCTCAAATAGATTTACACACATTTGCATGTGGGCACAAGTGCTTGTGTGAAATTCGTAAGATTCATCCAAGAGCCCCTATGCTGTCAGGAAGATGGGGGTTTTATGCACTGTAGCTAATTGATGTATATTTAACTCTTGCCATCTTTTACTAGTCTGGGACTTTGGCACAGAGAAATAAATAGGACATTATTTTTAAGTAGTCCCCTTTTAAATATCCCAACTAATTCACAATGGTTACAAGCTGCCAAGGAACATTTAAAGAGCTTTAAAGGAGAGACGTTAACTCTGGGCATCATGGGACTGTAGAGTTGATATTACAGCAGGCATCATGGGACTGTATTGATATTACAGCAGGGCATCATGGGACTGTAGAGTTGATATTACAGCAGGGCATCATGGGACTGTAGAGTTGATATTACAGCAGGGCATCATGGGACTGTAGAGTTGATATTACAGCAGGGCATCATGGGACTGTAGAGTTGATATTACAGCAGGGCATCATGGGACTGTAGAATTGATATTACAGCAGGGCATCATGGGACTGTAGAGTTGATATTACAGCAGGGCATCATGGGACTGTAGAGTTGATATTACAGCAGGCATCATGGGACTGTAGAGTTGATATTACAGCAGGGCATCATGGGACTGTAGAGTTGATATTACAGCAGGGCATCATGGGACTGTAGAGTTGATATTACAGCAGGGCATCATGGGACTGTAGAGTTGATATTACAGCAGGCATCATGGGACTGTAGAGTTGATATTACAGCAGGGCATCATGGGACTGTAGAGTTGATATTACAGCAGGGCATCATGGGACTGTAGAGTTGATATTACAGCAGGCATCATGGGACTGTAGAGGGTATATTACAGCAGGCATCATGGGACTGTAGAGTTGATATTACAGCAGGCATCATGGGACTGTAGAGTTGATATTACAGCAGGCATCATGGGACTGTAGCTGTAGATGTTTTTGAAACACTACATTAATTTCACCAAAAATGCAATGCCTACCTTCATCAAAAAAAGAAGATTGATGAAAACAACAGTCTCTTTCATGCTTAAATAACCACTGGTTACAGTATATACCCCTCAAACTCAACCCTGGACCTTGAAGCCAGTTCCACTGCGTTTTGTTCATTATTGTTCTCTAATCAGGGGGACACCAGGTGGATGCAATTCATTATCAGATAGAACAGACAACCAGCAGGCTACGGACCTCGTAGTGTCAGTGTTGAATAGCCCTGGTATAGACAGTCAGGAGAACACCACCAGTAGGCTACGGACCTCGTAGTGTCAGTGTTGAATAGCCCTGGTATAGACAGTCAGGAGAACACCACCAGTAGGCTACGGACCTCGTAGTGTCAGTGTTGAATAGCCCTGGTAGAGACAGTCAGGAGAACACCACCAGCAGGCTACGGACCTCGTATTGTCAGTGTTGAATAGCCCTGGTAGAGACAGTCAGGAGAACACCACCAGTATGCTACAGACCTCGTAGTGTCAGTGTTGAATAGCCCTGGTATAGACAGTCAGGAGAACACCACCAGCAGGTCTCATAAGTTACTTACACACCAGTCAGTCCCACTCAGACTCAGTCTAATGAGCTAGTGGCGGATGATGATATCGTCTGTCCTCCACTTGTGTTATCCCTCTCTCAGTATGTCACCACTCACCAGAGAAGGCTTATCCATTACTCTGCAGTCAGATGGCTGTCTTGCTGGCTGACTTGGCCCCTCCACAGTGGGGGACCCCTCTCCCTTTACTGGCCCCTCCACAGTGGGGGACCCCTCTCCCTTTACTGGCCCCTGAGGTCCCCAAGCATTATGGCCCTTGATCAGGCCTCCTGTGGATCCTTGACTTTATCTCTGACTTGTGATGGATTAGAAATGAGAGGAGATCACATCAGCACAGCAGAGTGTTGTGTTCTGTCTCCCACTCCCTCGTCTAACACACACAGTCCTATCTACATCTCTATGCCTGTCTATCTCCAGGCTGCACAGGGATGATAGATGTGTCAATAAGAATGATTTTATAAGAGAGCAACAGATTAAAGCCCGGATGAGATGAGCCATAACATTGAATCAGTCCTATTACTCTGTAGTATGCCCTGTCTGTAGTTTTCAGTAGACGGTTTGATTGTGGGATTAGGAAACTGGTCATTGATTCTCGGTGGGTGGGTGTGTGTGAGTGGGTGTGTGTATTTACATACTGGCACTTTTGGTATCATTAACTAGAAGAATTCACATTCGGCTCTAAGGACCATGAAATAAAAATAGAGATGTTTCCTTACTTTCCACAGGCAGTGGACTTGGACACTCTGAAGCAGTCATCCAGACTAGTGCACTACTGCGCCACCCCTCTGCTCTTTGACCGCGTGTTCAGGAAGCAGATCCAGGAAGAGCAGATTGTCCAAACTCAACATGTCAAGGAAACCATGGCTGCTTTCCCTTGGGACTTAACTCAACAAAGCTTTCTTAGTCTCCAACAAGCTTTCTCTGCCCTTAACCTTGTTCTGAACACCTCCAAAACAAAGGTAATGTGTTTTGGTAAGAAGAATGCCCCTCTCCCCACCGGTGTGATTACTACCTCTGAGGGTTTAGAGCTTTAGGTAGTCACCCCTTTCAAGTACTTGGGAGTATGGCTAGACGGTACATAGTCCTTCTCTCAGCACATATCAAAGCTGCAGCCCAAAGACTCAGTCATGGACGCTCTTACTGACAGTTGTGGCTGCTTCGCATGATGTATTGTTGTCTACCTTCTTACCTTTGTGCTGTTGTCTGCATCCAATAATGTTTGTACCATGTTGTGCTGCTGCCATGTTGTTGCTACCATGTCGTTGTCATGATGTGTTACTATCATGTTGTTATGTTGCTGCCATGCTATGTTCTTGTCTTAGGCCTCTCTTTATGTAGTGTTGTGGTGTCTCTTGTCGTGATGTGTGTGTTGTCCTATATTTTATTTTTAATCCCAGCCCCCGTCCCCGCAGGAGGCCTTTTGGAAGGACGTCATTGTAAATAAGAATTTGTTCTTAACTGACTTCCCTAGTTAAATAAAGGTTCAGTAAAATCAAAACAATTATAAAACTCAAACTTCTCAAATGGTTGTTCAATTCTCTCTTACTTAGAAAGATACCCTTAGTTGCAAAATCTTGGAAAGCATCCCAAACTTCCCAAGTTTTTGAAAAATCCTGGAAGGAGAATTTCCGGAATCAGGATGGAACAATCAGCAATCTTCCAACAGTCTTTCACCCAGAACCTCTGAAAATAATGGGAACTTTGTGAAAGTTTTCGATATTTAGCAAATTTAGACAAAGGTAGTCACAGTCTGATGAAACACCCCAGTTCACCTCTCCACTCTCCTCTCCCCTCATCCTCTCCAGAAGCGTCATCACTCCAGTGACTCCACGGCGACTGGCAGGGACCGTATCTACAGCACAGACTCAGTTGACAAACTGCCTAGCCGGCTGAGAGAGGGGCCCTGGTTGCAGGACATCTCTAACACCTTCCTCCAGCAGTATGTCCAGTACCTCCAGAGTATGGGCTTCATCCTGGTCCAGGTCCGGCCACAGTTCCCAGCGCGCAGGTATGTCTTACTGACAGTCCAGTGGTCCTCAACTCTCTAAACTATACTAGTAACCTATATTTCTACACCATACTAGTTCAAGTTTCAAGTTTATTTACCATGTGTAATGTATACATTGGAAATCTAACTCACCCGATCTCTCAACCCAAAAAAACACAATGAAAACACGATACAACTCAGGGCAAATGTCCTCTTTCTCTGAGTTTGCCTCCTAAGATCCTTTATGTGACTGTGAGCAGAACTATGAGCACTATTCATCCATTAGTCATCAGATGTGTTGTGATCCCCTCCAAGCCCCCAAAAGCCCCATCCCTCTGGTCATGCATGTGATATAACTACAGTAGACACTTGGCAGACAAACACATGGACAGACGGACGGACGGATGGACAGACGGACAGACACACACAGTACACTCTCTCTGTTTTTTTCCCCCCATCCCTACTTAACCCCTAACCCTGCCTGTCTCTCTCTCTCCTCTCTCCCTGTAGCATCCCCAGGGCCCGGGCAGCCATGTTCAGCTCATTGTCATCAGAGAGGCAGTCCTTCTCCTATAACAAAACCAGGAGCGAGGACAGCCCTAAGGTAAGTAGTGCTGATGCAAGCGCTGAGGATATTGCCACACGTACACTGGCTAAAAGGCACACAGGGATATATTGACTCTGACGCTCTCTTCCTCTCTCTCTGACAAACATACTCTCTCTAACGCTCACTCTATTCACACACACACACACACACACATATAAACACACACCGCTTCATCATCAACTCTTGAGGTAATGTTGTTTTTCTCCGCAGAGCACAGGGTCGGATATTACCGCATACTACCACCAGAGGCCGCTGCCAGGGGGCATCTTATTGATGGAGCTTGCCTTTCAGGTGAATCTTTCTCTCTCGCTCTCTCTCTTTCAAAGGGGGTTTATTGGCATGGGGAAAATGTTGCCAAAGGAGTGAAATAAACACAAGTGAGTATACACAAAACAACACAAACAAAAAACTATACAAATTTAACTGTAAATATGGCACTCAAAAGGTAACATTTTAAGTGTTATATCAGCTATGTGCAGTGTTTTTTTTTTTGGGGGGGGGGGGGGTAGATCAGCTTTAATAATAATTGTCTGTGTGGTCAGAAATTTTTCGTCAAACACCAGTCTCAAAGTCAACCGTGAAGAGGCGACTCCGGGATGCTGGCCTTCTAGGCAGAGTTGCATAGAAAAATCCATATCTCAACTTGGCCAATAAAAATAAAAGATTAAGATGGGCAAAAGAACACAGACACCGGACAGAGGAACTCTGCCTCGAAGGCCAGCATCCCGGAGTCGCCTCTTCACTGTTGACGTTGAGACTGGTGTTTTACGGGTACTATTTCATAAAGCTTAGAGTTGAGGACTTGTGAGGCGTCTGTTTCTCAAACTAGACACACTAATGTACTTGTCCTCTTGCTCAGTTGTGCACCGGGGCCTTTCACTCCTCTTTCTATTCTGGTTAGAGCCAGTTTGCGCTGTTCTGTGAAGGGAGTAGTACACAAAGTTGTACGAAATCTTCAGTTTCTTGGCAATTTCTCGCATGGAATAGCCTTTATTTCTCAGAACAAGAATAGACTGACGAGTTTCAGAATAAAGTTCTTTGTTTCTGGCCATTTAAAGCCTGTAAACGAACCCACAAATGCTGATGCTCCAGATACTCAACTAGTCTAAAAAGGCCAGTTTTACTGCTTCTTTAATAAGAACAACAGGTTTCATCTGTGCTAACATACTTGCAAAAGGGTTTTCTAGCCTTTTAAAATGATGAACTTGGATTAGCTAACACAACATGCCATTGGAACACAGGAGTGATGGTTGCTGATAATGGGCCTCTGTACACCTATGTAGATATTCCATAAAAAATCTGTTTCCAGCTACAATAGTCATTTACAACATTAACAATGTCTACACTGTATTGCTGATCATTTTATGTTATTTTAATTTACAAAAAATTAGCTTTTCTTTCAAAAAGAAGGACATTTCTAAGTGACCCCAAACCTTTGAACGATAGTGTATATACACAGTACCAGTCAAAAGTTTGGATACACCTACTCATTCCAGAGTTTTTCTTTATTTTTACTATTTTCTACATTAGAATAATAGTGAAGACATCAAAACTATGAAATAACATGGAATCATGTAGTAACCAAAAAAGTGTTAAACAAATCAAATATATTTTAGATTCTTCAAAGTATCCACCCTTTGCCTTGATGACAGCGTTGCACACTCTTGGCATTCTCTCAACCAGCTTCATGAGGTAGTCACCTGGAATGCATTTAAATTAACAGGTGTGCCTTGTTAAAAGTACATTTGTGGAATTTCATTCCTTCATAATGCGTTTGAGGTAATCAGTTGTGTAGTGACAAGGTAGGGTTGGTACAGAAAAGATAGGGATTGGTACAAGACCAAGCCCATATTATGGCAAGAACAGCTCAAATAAGCAAAGAGAAATGACAGTCCATCATTACTTTAAGACATGAAGGTCAGTCAATCCTGAAAATGTCAAGACCTTTGAAAGTTTCTTCAAGTGCAGTCGCAAAAACCATCAAGCGCTATGATGAATGAGGACCGCCACAGGAAATGAGGACCGCCACAGGAAATGAAGACCCAGAGTTACCTCTGTTGCAGGATACGTTCATTAGAGTTAACTGCACGACCTCTGCAGCCCAAATAAAAACTTCACAGAGTTCAAGTAACATACACATCTCAACATCAACTGTTCTGAGGAGACTGTGTGAATCAGGCCTTCATGGTTGAATTGCTGCAAAGAAATCACTACTAATCGACACCAATAAGAAGAAGAGACTTGCTTGGGCCAAGAAACACGAGCAATGGACATTAGAACGTTGAAAATCTGTCCTTTTGGTCTGATGAGTCCTAATTGATGTTTCGATCCAAACGCTGTGTCTTTGTGAGACACAGGGTAGGTGAATGGATGATCTCTGCATGTGTGGTTCCCACCGTGAAGCATGGAGGAGGATTTGTGATGGTGTGGTTGTGCTTTGCTGGTGACACTGTCAGTTATTTAGAATACAAGGCAGACTTAACCAGCATGGCTGCCACAGCATTCTTCAGCGATACACCATCCTATCTGGGTTGTGCTTATTGGGACTATCATTTGTTCTTCAACAGGACAATGTCCCAAAACACACCTCCAGTCTGTGTTAGGGCAATCTGATGACCTGGCCTCCCCAATCAGCTGACCTCAACCCATTTAGTTATTTCATTTTCAAATTACCAAAAGTGATAGGTTGTAAGGTTGTAATCTGAAGGGAAAAAGGCCATTCTTGAACATTGGGTGAGACATTCTTACATCTGAACTCGTTCTCCAGGTAATTAGTAAGTTTAACTTTTGTATGAGTGAAGCCTTTAGCCAGAGGTCTAATGCTTTAATATTTCATAATTTCTGCTCCCCAAATTCATATTCATTATATAAATAGGCCCGTTTAATTTTTTTTGACTTGCCTTTCCAAATTAAATTGTATATTTTTTGCTTATACAGTGCATTCAGAAAGTATTCAGACCCCTTAACTTTTTCCACATTTTGTTATGTTACAGCCTTATTCTAAAATGGATTAAATACATCCACATCAATCTACACACAGTGCCCCATAAGGACAAAGAGAAAACAGGTTTTTAAGCATTTTTGCAAATGTATTAAATATACAACTGAATAGTTTATTTACATTAGTATTCAGACCCTCTGCTACAATAATCGGAATTGAGCTCAATTGCATCCTGTATCCATTGGTCATCCTTGAGATGTTTCTACAACTTGAATGAACATGATTTGGAAAGGCACGCACCTGTCTATATAAGGTCCCACAGTTGACCATGGATGTCAGAGCAAAAACGAAGCCATGAGGTTGAAGGAGTTGTCCATAGAGATCCGAGACAGTATTGTGTCAAGGCACAGATCTGGGGAAGGGTGCCCCAACATTTCTGCAGTGTTGAAGGTTCCCAAGAACACAGTGGCCTCCATCATTCTTAAATGGAAGAAGTTTGGAACCACCAAGACTCTTCCTAGAGCTGGCTGCCTGCCCGAACTGAGCAATCGGGGGGAGAAGGGCCTTGGTCAGGGAGGTGACCAAGAATCCGATGGTCACTCTGGCAGAACTCGGAGTTCCTCTGTGGAGATGGGAGAACCTTCCAGAAGGACAACCATCTCTGCAGTACTCCACCATTCAGGCCTTTTATGGTAAAGTGGCAAGCCGGAAGCCACTCCTCAGAAATTGGCACATGACAGCCCGCTTGGTGTTTGCCAAAAGGCATGTTTTTCAGCGGAAGGGACTGTGAGACTAATCAGGATCGAGGGAAAGATGAACGGAGCAAAGTACAGAGAGATCCTTGATGAAAACCTGCTCCAGATTGCTCAGGACCTCAGACTGGAGCGTAGCTTCACTTTCTATCAGGACAATGACCCTAAGCACAAATCCAAAACAACACAGGACTGGCTTTGGGACAAGTTTCTGAATGCCCTTGAGTGGCCCAGCCAGAGCCCGGACTTGAACCCGATCGAACATTGAGAGGCCTGAAAATAGCTGTGCAGCGACGCTCCCTCTCCAACCGGACAGAGCTTGAGAGTTTCCGTAGAGAAGAATGGGAGAAACTCCCCAAATACAGGTGTGCCAAGCTTGTAGCGTCATACCCAAGAAGACTCAAGGCTGTAATCGCCGCCAAAGGTGGTTCAACCAAGTACTGAGTAAAGGGTCTGAATACCTATGTAAATGTGATATTTCAGTTGTATATCTTTACACATTTGCAAACATTTCTAAAACCCTTTTTTTGCCTGGTCATTATCGGGTATTGTGTGTAGATTGATGAGGGGAAAACGATTTAATAAATTTTAGAATAAGGCTGTAACGTAACAAAATATATAAAAAAATGAGTGGGCCTGAATAATTTCCAAATGCACTGCTAGGCCATACACCAATTTGTAAACTGGGATATGACTAAAGAGATAATCAGGGTGATTTTTCAACAAAAAGACAGGTTTATTCGTTTCCATGGTAGCAAGATATCTAGTTTTGTGAACTTTCTATTAAAATTTATTTTAGTGAGATCATTGTCTTTCGGGATATGAACACCAGCATTACCATCAGACCATTTTATTGCTAAACTACACTGTAATGTAAAAGTTGTTTTGTGATCCAATACATAATGTTAATACACTTGTATACACTTGTATTCATTTGGTTGTAACGCAGAGAAGTTAGAAAAAGTAACTCGATCCTCTGAGATTGTGGAGGGACCCAAATTGTGGATTTAAAAGAACATGAATCATCAGAGTACAATGACACTTTTGTTTTTAAGCCCTGGATTTAGTGTTTTAGCAATGTGCAAATAGTTGTAGTACGAATAGCAGGAGAAGATACATAAACAGATAAATATTGGTGATATTTACAATGTTTGTCCTACCTGTGGTGTTGACGTTTACGCCGAGTTAGATAGAGTTATGTATGTCTTCTAGGCCAACGGTGTCTGGATAGAATTTGTTCTCCTGCCTACTGGAACTTTTTAGGAACACTATTATTTTTGTCTTACTGTGATTCACTGTTATGCTCCAAGTCTGATATAATCTGTGTAGAAGATCTAGGTGCTGCTGTAGGTCCTCCTTTGTTGGCGATAGAAGCACCAGATCATTAGCAAACAGTAGACATTTGAGTCCACTAAGGTGAGGCCGGGTGCTGCACAGGATTCTAAGGCCTACGCCAATTCATTGATATTTATGGACTCAAGCTTTCATCCCTGTCACCCCACGGCCCTGGGGTCTCTTTCACTCTTTTTTACACCTCCAGCACTCGTGGCACGCGCTCTCTCTCTACTGCTCTCTCTCCTGCTCTCTCGCACGCTCTCTCTTTCTTGCAGTGCATGCTGGGAGTTTTTGGGAGTTTGAGTGTTTGGTGTGGAGGGCTCTGTCCTAACTTTTTTTCTGGATTTTGTTTTGGTCTTTTATTTTCATTATTATTTTCTATGGTGGAGGGTTAATGCACTATTTGTTTTAGCGGTATCCACAGGTTTTTTCAAAGTCAGGGTGGAAGAGGACAGAGTTTGGGGTGTGGTGTGCGCGATGGGTTCTCAGCCTAGCGCGGAGGAGACGCTGTCGTTACGGCATGGATTCAGGTGTGTTCCTGAGAATGGAGTTAAGGTAGAGGACGTTCTGCTCGCAGTCGGTGACCAGGCAGGAGCTGAATTTATACATTCCGCTTCAAGAATGAATAAAGCTGTCGCTGTGTTCATGAAATGAGCTAATTTCGTTGGTAGGCTAATTGCTAGTGAAATATTTTGTATGGGATGTGTTTGTGCCAATTTCGCCTCTTTCTACCCTTTCGACAAGGGTGGTAGTTGCAGATTTGCCTCTGTTTATTACGGTAGATCTAATCAAGAAAGAGCTGAGTGGTTTGCTAGCGGTTTTCGTGTCGGCAGGTTTTCAGGCAGATGCCGTTAAGCACGTTGTTTTGTTCCTGAGGCAAGTGTTCATGTTTCTGAATAACAATGAGCAACAGCTAATTGTGCATTTCAAAGTGAGGCATGGGGAGGGGCTCTACGCAGGGTTTGCCAGCACAGATAGTGTACGATGCTTTGAGTGTGGGGATTTGGGGCAGAAGAGCTTTGCATGCCCACATAAAGGCCGTAGAGAAGGTGAGGGTACAAGCTCCAGTGGGGGAAATCAAGGTCAACGTGCAGGGGGCAATGAGATGCAGACAGCAGGCGCTGGGCCTAGTCATGCCAGGGATGGTGGTGTAGATGAGGCTGGGCCTAGTCATGCCAGAGATGGTGGGGTAGCTGAGGCTCAGCCTAGTCATGCCAGGGATGGTGGTGTAGATGAGACTGGGCCTAGTCATGCCAGGGATGGTGGTGTAGATGAGGCTCGGCCTAGTCATGCCAGAGATGGTGGGGTAGCTGAGGCTCGGCCTAGTCATGCTATGGATGGTGGTGTAGATGAGGCTGGGCCTAGTCAGGCTAGAGATGGTGGTGTAGATGGATGAGGCTCGGCCTAGTCATGCTATGGATGGTGGTGTAGATGAGGCTGGGCCTAGTCAGGCTAGAGATGGTAGTGTAGATGGATGAGGCTGGGACTAGTCATGCTATGGATGGTGGTGTAGATGAGGCTGGGTCTAGTCATGCTATGGATGGTGGGGTAGCTGAGGCTCGGCCTAGTTATGCTATGGATGGTGGTGTAGATGAGGCTCGGCCTAGTCATGCTATGGATGGTGGTGTAGATGAGGCTCGGCCTAGTCATGCTATGGATGGTGGTGTAGATGAGGCTGGGCCTAGTCATGCTATGGAGGGTGGTGTAGATGAGGCTGGGTTTAGTCACGTTATGCTAGTGGATGAGGAAAGTATAGTGTGTAAAAGACTAGGGGGGAGGAGGAGGGTGTCAAGCAGAAAAGGAAAAAGGGGGAGAAGAAAGGAGGTGGGAGGGGAGAGGCTGGTGTGGTCAAAGGCACCAAGGAACCTTTGCCTGGTGCTGGGGGGGGGGGGGGGGGGTGCCCTGACGAGAGAGGAAGGGCAGGTGGTTAGGATGGGAGATTGAGATGAGGAGGAAAGTGAGTCTGAGGAAGAGGATGATGAGGAGGCCTTTTTTTCAGACTCCTCTTCAATGGGTCCGGAGCTGACAGCCAGTCAAGCAGAGGGGTCAAAGTACACATTGAGGGAACTGACAAAGTTCCTGAATGAGACCAAGGGGAAAAAGTTAAACTTGAGGCTTTTTTTTCTGCTCCGAGAATGATTGGAAGATCAGAACAACATGCTATGAAAAATGAGGGGCATGGTGTCCTCTCACCCAGGAAATGGTTTAGGTTGAGGAAGTGGGTCACAACAGTGCGTAAGGGTCTACCTTCAGACACTGTTTAGATGTATAGTTTCTTTCTGGCACTGTGTTTTATTTAGCTTTGCTATTGGTCTCTTTCTTTGCTGGCTTTTCTCCAACTTCTTATGGAGACTTTTCGGGTAGGCTCGCTTATTATAAATGGCGCCAGAGATACGGGAAAGAGGAGTGTGTTGGGTGAATATGTAAAACAAAAAAAGTACAGGTGTTGTTTCTGCAGGAGACGCATAGGGATGTGGTGAATGAAGTCGATTGGGGGCTCTGGTGGAAAGGCAAGGCAAGTGTGTTGAGCCATGGGACTAATTTTAGTGCAGGGGTGGCAGTCCTTTTTGTACCGGGTCTGTCTGTAAAAATTTGCTCCTCAAAAGAGGTGTGTAGGGGTAGGCTGCTTGTTGTAAAAGCAGAAATTAACAACATGGGTTTTCTCTTTATAAATGTGTTTGCGCCTAACACAGGCAGAGAGAGGGGGCTTCTATTTGGGTGTCTTAGACAGGAACTCTCACAGGTAGCGCCTGAGGAGATGCTGGTGGTCGACGGGGACTGGAACTGTACAATGGATTTTCCGAAAGACAGAAATAGGGGAAAGCCTCATTCAGTGGGAGTGTTAAGGGACATCATTAATCAGTTCGACTTAGTGGATGTTTGGAAAACTAAACAGCCCAACACAAGACAGTATACATGGGTGAAGGTCTTTGGGGCTAGGGTGAGTACAGCTCGACTTGATCGTTTTTACCTGTCCAGGAATCGGAGCAATAGGCTGTTGGGAGCTACCTTTCTCCTGGTGGGGTTTTCGGATCATCACATAACCATGGCTTGGCTGTCTATTTCACCAGGCCCTCGGCAGGCATCCTACTGGAAGTTTAATGTAAAGCTCTTACAAGATGCAACTTTTTGCTCAGGTTTCCAGACATTTTGGTGGGGGCATCGAAGAGAGGAGTATGAGTCTCAGTCTATGGTGGGATGTGGGGAAAGTCCAAATTCTGCGTTTCTGTCAACAGTATACAGCTCTCTCATCCTCAGAGGCTAGGAGAGTATTGGGGGAACTGGAGCGTAGTATTAGTGAGATGGAGGTAGAGATGGTGGGGCAGTGCAAGGCAGTGTAGGCCTCCAGGCTAATTTAGCTGAATTACATAGGGACCTGGGCAGTTTTTTCCAGTTTAAAGCAAAGGGTGCACTTGTAAGAACTAGGTTCTCCATGCCGAAGGCGATGGATGCTCCCAGCTCCTCCACTTTTGATTTGGCAAGACAGACCAGTGAAGCCTAGGGTATGCATTGTCTTTGGCTGTCTGATGGGTGGGTGACCTCTGTGGTGGGGGAGATGCGGGAGCGAACTCCCATGGCCGTTAAGAACCCTTGACGGCCATGCACAGGGGGTCGATGGACTCCCAGCGGAGTTTTATAGAAAATTCTGGGGAATAATTGGACTGGACTTCTTTTGCGTGTTGCGTGAATGTGTCAGGGTAGGAGACTTGCCGATGAGCTGCCGTTGGGCGGCTCTGACTCTCCTGCCCAAAAAAGGGGACTTATGTGAACTTAAGAACTGGAGGCCTGTGGCATAGCTTTTGTGCGGACTACAAGATATTTGCCAAAGTCTTATCTAACAGACTGAAGTCCCATCTGGACTCGATAGTACTAGAGGTTGACCGATTACTCGTAATGGCCAATTAATTAGAGTGGATTTCAAGTTTTCAAAACAATCGGAAATTGGTATTTTTGGACACCGATTTGGCAGATTAAAAAATATATATATTATTATTTTATTTTTTTACACCTTTTATTTAATCTTTATTTAACTAGGCAAGTCAGTTAAGAACACATTCTTATTTTCAATGACGGCCTAGGAACGGTGGGTTAACTGCCTTGTTCAGTGGCAGAACGACAGATTTTTACCTTGTCAGCTCGGGGATTCAATCTTGCAACCTTACAGTTAACTAGTCCAATGCTCTAACCACCTGCATCTCATTGCACTCCACGAGGAGCCTGCCTGTTACGCGAATGCAGTAAGCCAAGGTAAGTTGCTAGCTAGCATTAAACTGATCTTATAAAAAACAATCAATCGATCATAGTCACTCGTTAACTACACATGGTTGATGATACTACTAGTTTATCTAGCATGTTCTGCGTTGCATGTAATCGATGCCTATTTGCAAAAAAAGGACTGTCCCTGCTCCAATGTGTACCTAACAATAAACATCAGTGTCTTTCTTAAAATAGATACAGAAGTATATATTTTTAAACATTCATATATAGCTAAACGAAATCCAGGTTAGCAGGCAATATTAACCAGGTGAAATTGTGTCACTTCCCTTGTGTTCATTGCACGCGGAGTCAGGGTATATGCAACAGTTTGGGCTGCCTAATTTGCCAGAATTTTAAGTAATTATGACATAACATTGAAGGTTGTGCAATGTAACAGGAATATTTAGACTTATAGATGCCACCCGTTAGATAAAATACGGAACCGTGTGCTGGACAGGCATGGGTATGGTGACAGGTGTCGTGTCTTTGGCTATGCTGGATTAAGTGATATGACATGCTATTCTATAATCCTTTCTCTGTAATTAATATTACCTGATTGAGCCAATCATGTAAATGTAATTAACTAGAGATTCGGGGCACCACAAAATAATATTTATAGAGCTGTAATCTTCCGAATAAACTCTTAAAGACCTAGTAATATTTTACATCAATAGCAGTCAATATTAATCGTCACCTTAATTCAGTCTCGGTTATCTTCACAAATCCTGGCTAACAAGTTGATTCAGCAATACATTAGATGTAATTATTTATTTACTAAATACCTAACTAATCACACAGAATTACATATACAAAGAATGAATCATACCTTGATTACAAATTACGTCATAAAGGAAAACGTCCCTAGCGGGCGGAACAGATATGGGTTTGAGTGAAAGAGCGGGAAGACTGAGGGTGAAAGGGAGAAGCTGTGCTATCGTAGATACAGTATCTTATGCATTCTAAATTACCACCCATTTGGAAAAGGAAAATGCAATAAATATTTACTCTGAGCTGCGCTTCGGTAGGTTGGTGGTAGATGGAAGGCCGTGTTGCCAAACCGAGTCCTTTGTCCTTTAAAGAATGTCTCTGGTGGTCAATTAGATATGTTGTAGTAACGTCGTTGTGTGATAGACGGGATACTCTGTCTGTTCTTTCCTAGACCACATTTGCAGCTACTGTTGCTAACTCAACGGCTAGGAGGTATCACTTCTGTAGTGAATAAGAGTTCAAAGTTCATACCATTCTCAACCAAAGCTCACGCTGAGGTTGGCCTAGTTCTGTAGTTGACATGCTAGTCCTTTTAACGCAGAGGCTGCAGACCTCACGTACTTGGAACAGGAGGTTACATTTTCGTCAAGGTCTTATATAGTGGAGGGAGAAAAGGGGTGTGTTTCATAGTTTACAACCTATGTCTCTTCACTCTTCACTCTTCACGTGGGCGGGCCACTGAGTCCAGCCTAATTCACTCATGAAAACCCAATTCTCACATTTTAGAAGCCAAAGTCACATTTCATCATCACATTTCATCCCATCATAATTTCATATTCAAACATTTAAATTGAACAACAATTCCATGTGAATCCGATAACTCTGATGTGTAGACTTTCCACTGTAGAGTTTATGTAATCTTATCATTGATGAGAATGTCTCAGATGACAACCGAACTGACATATTCAATAAGTACCACTGCATATGTTCAATTGGTCGGATTACCAGAATATAGTTAATTTCCCCCCACCTTCTGATGTTCCCAGAATCTCTATGTTAACCAAGGGGTTTTCTAATGTCACATCAGTAGGGTAGAGATAGGAAAAATGGGGGAAGAGGTATTTATGACTGTCATAAACCTACCCCCAGGCCAGCGTCATGACACAGGCATAGCAGTGTCCGCGTATGCAGATGACGTTTCTGTGATGAGCAGGATATGCAGGCACTAGAGACTAGTCTGAAGGTGTACGAGGGAGCTTCATCAGCTAAGGTAAACTGGGGCAAGAGCAAAGCTCTGTTATGTGGGGCATGGGGGGATAGGGCTCCTCTGCTTCCAGGGGGTTTGCAGTGGGGTTGTGAAGGGCTTTAAATCCAGATGAACTGGGAGGGGCTGTCACAGGTAGTGGTGTCAGGACTGGCTCGCAGACCTGCAACGCAAGCTGGTGGACTTTTTCTAGTCGGGCCATCACTGGCTGAGGGTGGCAGTGTTGTCCATGACCGTCCATGACCGTCCACGAATGAGGACAGAGCCTGGTGGAACTGGAGAGCAGGGTGGCTGCTTTCTGACTAAAGGCGGTGCAAAGACTGCTGTACCATACTGATGTCGGCTGGAGGGAACCAGCATGCTCCCTGCTGAGGAGAGCTGGCGGATTAGGGTTGGACTGGCAGCTGTTCCTCATGAAGCTGGAGAGGTTGAGTATAGCAGGTCTCTCTGATTTTTGCTTTGCAGTGCTGAGGGCCTGGCAGCTGCTAAGGCCCTCACAAGAAGGGAGTGTGGAGCCTGGGCTGTGGGTGTGGGAGGCGCCGATCTTCCACAACCCAGCCATCCCTTTGAGATCGGTTCAGTCGGCTGATGGCAGCCTGCTGGGAGAGGAAGGGTGGAAACCCCCAGAAGTCCAGCCACAACAAACAGGAATAACTTCTCTTAGGATGCTGGAGAGATTCCTGGAGGAGGTCCAGGAGGCACTGTCTGAGCCGGTAAGAGGGGTTTTTGAGCTGCCAAAGGGGAGGGGCCACCAATGTTTCCGCCACTGCAGGTGACGGCAGAGACTGGAGACTGGCAAGGGGGTCTGGAGGTCTTGTTCGATTTTAACATTCTTAGCCTGGGGGGGTTTGAGGTGGTAGGAGGTAAAGCCCTCTACAACCTCTGTGTTAAAGTGAGGAACGTTAGGAGCCTAAGAGGAGTGTAGGCACATCAGTCGCAGGGGATATGTGGGGCGGACAGTATGGTGTTGGTTTTAGATGGAGGGGGCTCTACAAACCCTCAGTACCAAAGGGGTCAAGGGACCTCCCGTGGAGGGTTCTACATGGAGCCCTGGCCACTAACAGCTAGTTGGCACTGGTTGAACCGGGAGTCAGGCAGGGGTGTCCTTTCTGTGATTAATGTGTTTTCTGTGTGTGCCAGGTTAATGCCATTAATGTCTCTGTTGTAATGTCTGTGTGAGAGGTTGGGGGTGTTTTTTTGCTGTTGGGGTGTTTATAATGGGGTACAGGTATTCAAATAAGTAGAAGGCTAATGTGTTTTGTTGAATTTTGTGTTTGCTCAGGCAATGTTGGCTATTT